>NC_136909.1:63493314-63503821 GCF_949606895.1 Notothenia rossii | reverse complement strand
CTCTCTGTCGGTCTATTTTTGGTCTATTTTTGGTCTACTACTTGGAGGTGGATATTTGGATCGAGGGGAAACATCTCGTGTCCGACTGTTTACAACTGCCTTCCTCTTTCAGCAGCTCCACAACCCGAATCGATTTATTTTTGACACACTTAAAAAACTCCTAATGCATAGCATGCAAAGGCTGTTTATTGATGTTGAGAAGCTTTCTTTTAAAAGAGAAGCTGCATTTTCGCAAAAGAAACAAGAAAAGTCATTTTGTTTTTTAAATACTTTTTTCATAAAGCCAAATTTGGACCAAAACATTTTCAATATAATAATATAAAGTTGAATGTGCAGTTAAGGTAAGATCTATATGAGCTTATTGCTGTGTTGCAGCTGCAGAGTAGTGAAAAGCGACGAAATTGCAACACTTTACTCGGCAGTGTCCCTCTTTACGCGTGGCGTTAATTCATCACCAAAGCTTTATTTTTCGACTTTACTGGACGCAGAAAGTATGATAGTTGACGAGTGAGCAGATCAGTGTGTTTGGAGCATTTCGTGGCACTTATCACCGCACCATGTGCCGCACTGTGCACACTTTGCAGCGTTTTTAGCGGCTCTCCAAAGTGTCGCGCAAACAAAAAAACAAGAAAAAATATTTAGGGATCTTTTACGTATCGGTGCTTGATTATGTTTCAGTATGTGGACTTCGGGAGGAAAACAGTGAGTGTGTGTGTGTGTGTGTGTGTGCGTGTGTGTGTGTGTGTGTGTGTGTGTGTGTGTGTGTGTGTGTGTGTGTGTGTGTGTGTGTGTGAGTGTGTGTGGCCCCGGCTGGGTGACAGCGCCAGTCACCATGGCCGCGTGCCGTCGCTAGGAGGCAGAGCGCGATCATAAAAATCCAGCGCTGAACTTGAGCCCGATCAGTTTCACTGCACGGGCTACTATTTGGCGATCTCTTTAGAATAGAGGGATGGTATAGGCTACAAGACATGAGGAAGGAGGGAGAGTGAGGGAGGGATGGAGGGAGGGAGGAGGTTCCCCCCCCATCTCCAAATCTGCATTTCCTCTTCATCCCCTCGAACCAATTTTCTCTGCTTTTTTTGTGCATTGCATTTGTACATACATGCAAGCTGCCAGCTAGTGTGTGTGCATGCAGACCTCGGCATTTACATCTTACACGCATTTAATTCAGCTTCACTTTGTTAGATATGGAGCACAGAGTCTGGCCTGTCGCTCTGATAAACCCCCCATTAATGATTATTTAGCGCGTGTATTATAATTATCATTTTTTTCTAACAATTATATATTTCTATCCAGGTTACTTTGCACGTTTTCCACCGTTTTCTTTCTAATGCGTTAGCAGTCTGAATTTAAGTAGTAAAATGTAACAAGTCTGACTTTCTTCTCCAAATTAAATATTATCCATATCTTGGCAAAATGGGAATATGATTACAAATAATTGATCTAATAGATTTTGTAGAGATTCATCATACAAACTACATATAAAGTTAAATGAATTGTAGTTGATAGTGCATTTACACTATTTTAAAATATATGTGTTTTCTCTTGTTACGCATGTTTTGATATATTTTCAAATCGTAAAGGAACTTTTTCTCCTCAAGTATACATTTTACCCATTGCAGTTCCCTTGACAATAGATGCAAATAAGTAATTAAAGAGTTTTTTAATTAAAATTAAACTCTTTACATACCTGCTTTATATTTAGACATCATCTTTTTACGTCACCTTCCACCACAATTAAATCCAACAAAACGATTTAAAAAAAAACTGAACAGGTGAGGGGCTTATGCATTTTGTTGTTGTTGTTTTATCCCCCGGGGAGCTGTTGTGTAACTTGCGTAGTGCTGACCTGAAGTTAAATCAAAGAGGAGGGAGGGGTGGGGAGGAGGGAGGGTGTTGATAGGGGGGGGGGGGGGGGGGGGGGTAGCGGTGGTGCAAGCTGGGAATTGATCATGTCATCCGAATGTCCCAGTCAAAATCGCGTTTTTAACAAAAAAAGAAAAATCGTTTAAATGATATTTCCTTCAGGGCATAGTCCACACACACACAATCCCACACACACTCATGCACAGGAACCCTATCCCTTTTATCAGACAAAATCTGTCCCAATCACCCAGACAGTGAAAATTAAAATCTATTTTTTGATTCTCAGTGGTTTTAGTTTCATTAAAATGTGAAATTGCCAGGCTGAGGAAAGAAGGTCAACATGCATTAGCTCGGCTAGCTCAGAGTCTCGCTTCTTCACCTTGGACTGGAAGATTTTCCCTTAAAAAAAAAAGAGGAGACAGTGAATTATGTCCTCTCATTCAGCGGCCTCTCCCTCCACTACAGGACGGCCTGGGCTTCACAAAAGCATTCTTAAAAAAGTAGTGAGGAGTTAATCCTGCCTCGGAGGGGTGAGGAATCGGGTTGAGCGGCTCATTTTGGGGTGATTTCCCGCTGTATCTAAGTCAGGCTCGTGTAATGGAGACACACACTCTTTCCCATATGTTGAATGTGTGTGTGACAGTTACCCTCCTGCTGATTACAGGATCAAACCCTGTACAAACAAGGCTACACTCATCCTCATATTTAGCTTTTTGGGAGAACGCTGTGTTTAACCATCATTTGTGAAGCTCCCTCTGTCATTGGCTATGAAATTGTTATCTTTGAGGAATCTGATTTGAGCTTTGCAGCTACCCAGGATATTATTTCCCCCCGCTTATTCCTCTGATGTGTGAGACGGATCAGCTTGCATTGTAATCATTTCCCTGCATTACATGCATTTCTCTCATTACAAGGCACCTTCCCTCTGCTGTGTACCACATGTCAGGCTTTGTGATCCTCTCTGTGACAGAGAAATGTTCTATGTGCTCTCCTCTTGTCATTTATTCACACAAATGATCGTATCAATGTCAATTACAAAGAGAGAGAAAGAAAATTATTATTTTTCAAATCAAATAAACAGTTTTAATATCATCAGACTCAAAATTGAGGGTACTTTTTGTACCCTCAATTTTACTAACCAAAACCAAAACAAATGTGGAACTTCCGACCTGATCTCCTAAAAAAATGCTTTTTAACTCTCACTACAGCCTGTAATGCTTGAAAACTCCAAATGTAACAGAGATGGGTTACTTGTTATTTTTATTACAATCACAGAAACTCGCCACAAGGCCTACAGAAGTGCATCCCCAACACATTTCTTTAATTCGGGTTACTTTATCAGACTTTCCAAAAGGCCTAAACACTGATCTATATAAAGGTCGCTCAGAAGAGCCAGAAGATCAAATCAGAATGTATCCTTCATTTCATCAAAGAAAAGGTTGTGATTGCTGCTTTTAGCTGGGAATAGGAGTTCTAATTTCCCCCACCCACCCTCTCCTCCTCTTCTTTTTCTTCTGTGCTTGTCCCCCCGCACCTTTTGTCTTTGTTTTGTGTTTATGTCAAGCTTTTTCTCTTGTCATTTATTCACACAAATGATGGTATCAGAGTAAATTACAAGAGAGAAAAATATAAGTTGTGTTTGCTCCTTCTTTGCTGGGAGCACCTTCTAATTCCCCCACCCTCTCTTGTTGTTCCTCTCCCTCCTGTGCCCCCCCCCAGCAGCCGAGCCCCTCTCCGCGGCAGTCGTCTTGTCGGAGGAGCTGTCGGAACGCAGCTCCGAGCACTCAGAGAGCAGCAGCGCCAACGGGCACCCCCCGCTGGGCTCTGGCGTGGGCCGGTTGTCCCGCCTGGGTCACGGCCCCCCCCACCACCCCTCTCTGGAGCAGGACCTGCTGACCTGCGGCCAGTGCCAAGCCACCTTCCCCCTGGCAGACATCCTTCTCTTCATCGAGCACAAGAGGAAGCGATGCCACGGACCGCCCTGCCTCCCCGTGGGTCGGGGGCTGGACAAGCCCCCCTCGCCCTCCCCCGGCCTGGCCCTCACCCCGTCGCCCGCGTTTGGCTCCCTGCGCAGCCGGAGGCCCGTTGAGGTGGGGGTCCAGGCCACGCTGGCAGAAGATGACGACGATCGCTTCTGTATGCCTCGGGGATTTTCCCCAAACAGGAACCCCTACCAGGTAAACCCACCTGCTTCTGCACACACACACACACACACACACACACACACACACACACACACACACACACACACACACACACACACACACACACACACACACACACACACACACACACACACACACACACACACACACACACACACACACACACACACACACACACACACACATACACACACACACACACACACACACACACACACACACACACACACACACACACACACACACACACACACACACACACATCAACTGGTTCTGCCCACACACACATCACCTGGTTGAGATGCAGTGGATCTCACACTCAGAGCAGCATACTGAGGCAGTGTGTAGAGGATGGGATTGTTCCTGTAAATCAGAATTTGAGCGAATACGGTGGTCTGACAGAATATGAATAAGTAGTTGTATTTCCTCGAAATGTGAACTCCTCCAGCTCAGAGGAAGCTTTTAGGCCCAGATTTAGCTTTTCCAGTCGGCACATTTTCATTTTGTTTCCGTGTTTTCTGCACCGTCAGGCTTTCTTTTCGGGGGTGTTGTAGTACGACAAGCCGGTGCAGTGTAGCCAAGATCTTCATTCGAACTTGGCTGTGGTAGTTTGAGTGTGAGGTTTTTAGGGGACACACACCCGCCAAGCCTTGTTAAGGCGTGAAATGTGATTGTCCGAGGCTTGTTTGGGGGGCTGTTTTCAGACAGGGTCGTTCGTCAGGTGGGGAGAAACTACGAGAATACGCTATGATCCTTGTTTTTTTCACTGGAACCAAAATTCACTCTGGTTTGATTCAGGGTGGCTTATGTGTGTGTGTGTGTGTGTGTGTGTGTGTGTGTGTGTGTGTGTGTGTGTGTGTGTGTGTGTGTGTGTGTGTGTGTGTGTGTGTGTGTGTGTGTTGGGTGAAAAGTATTTTGTCTTCAGCGACTAGTGTGAAGGGCAGTGTAATGTTTGTGTGTCTATATGAAAGAACGTGTGTAAGATTCATCGTCAACCTTTGCCTGACCAATCCTTATCCTTCCAATGAATTAAACGCAAAAAGTGTGTGTCAGTTCATGTGTGTGTGTGTGTGTGTGTGTGTGTGTGTGTGTGTGTGTGTGTGTGTGTGTGTGTGTCTGTCAGTTAATGTGTGTGTGTGTGTGTGTGTGTGTGTGTGTGTGTGTGTGTGTGTGTGTGTGTGTGTGTGTGTGTGTGTGTGTGTGTGTGTGTGTGTCAGTTAATGTGTGTGTGTGTGTGTTTGTGTGTGTGTGTCAGTTAATGTGTGTGTGTGTTTCCCCAGTTTACCCAGCAAATTCCCACAGCACAGTGGCAAAGACACATGGGTAACCTTGACTGTGTGGTACCACTGGTCAGTATTTGTAACTCTTTCTGGGATTGGTTGCGCAGAATGTGTGTGTGTGCATTCCATGTGTGTGTGTCTCTCTCATGTGGCCCTGTAGCAGATGTGTCCTTCTCTCGGTGTGGTTTCCCCCCCACCACTGCCACATCTTACCCGACTAAATGCAGCTCAGCACTCGTCTGCTCTACCTCTGTACAAAGCTCCATAGGTGAAACGTTACATTTTAAACATCCATTTTTACCGTCCATTTCCCCATTCCGAGAATCAAATGAGAGGCAAGCGGCAAGAGAGGGGGACGCCAATTTTAGTTTTTGCTCTTAGAAGGGGAAAGTCGTTTATTTAAAGCGTCTTAACACCACTAATTATTTGTTGCAGTGCCATTTTTTTTTTCTTCCTCTTGCATTTTAATTAGCAGTAGTTTTTAGTGGCGCGCTGCCTGTACTAAATTAGCCGTTACAGAAGGAGAGAGAAGGGGGGGGGGAGGCGGGAAGAAAAAGGGGGATGAAGATGAAATAGAGCAGCACTAGCAACACACACACTTTATCACTTTGCTCGTAGCTCAGGAATTGTAAGTGTTGCAGTTTGTTTTCCATTTTGGTGCCGGTTGTTGCTTCTTGTAACAATTCCTACGCTAACAGGAAGTGGAAACGAGGGGGAATCGTCGTCAATTTGACCTTTGCTGGCCGGAGACAAATTTAGGAACTGTGTGTCAGCTGGAAGCAGTTTGTGCAGTTTTTTTTTAAGTGCTTGTCTCTCTGCAGTGACTATACATTTCAACACCTCCCTTCCCCCTGCACGCACGCACGCAGGCACGCACGCACGCACGCACGCCCACACACACACACACACACACACACACACACACACACACACACACACACACACACACACACACACACACACACACACACACACACACTCTCAGACACTCACCAGCTAAACTGGGTTATTAGAGCGATTTACATCATAATGCAGGAGTCTGGTTGCTTCAATAGCGTTGTGTGTGGGAACGTCTTGGTAGGAACAGCTGTACACTCAGACAGGGGAGGAAAAACGAGCAGCGTTATATATCTCGTGTGATGTTGACATCAAGCTGAACAGCGGACAGACCCGGCATTATTAAAGGTTTTTCACTGTTTGGAATTTGAAAAGAAAACCTCGGCACAAGGAATTCATCACTTGATTTACACGTTTCCCCTGTCATCTATGCTTTTGTTGGACCTCCTCTCAGCCACTGGACACCCTCACAGGCTGAATTTATTCTGATAGCCGAGAATCAAAGCCAGTTATTTTCCAGCTTTCAGCCTGATCGACCCCAAACTGTCACGGTGAAGCACATTTGTGAAAAGCAAAGAAAGTTAAAAAAGACATTTGCTGGAATCTTAGCTGCGATTAGAATCCTCCAGGAGCATTCCTAATGACACAAAAGGGAGGAGAAGGAGGAGTGCATGTGTGTGTTTGAGTGTGTGTTATTTGCAAATGCTGGCTTGGTGTTGCACTGTGCCTCATAGGTTTTACCTAACAGTTCATGTGTGAGGACTCTACAAAGCCTGTTAAAAGTCAAACTGACCGGAATAGAATACAGATGCAGAAAAAGCAGGCTTCTTTTCTTTTACCTCAAATATACTGGGGTACTGGAAATCAATTTTGATATTTTTAATTTAGCCTAGCAAATTTTTTGCCCTCTAATTGTAGGGATTTGTATCAGTTAAAAATGAACCATCATCATCATTAATCATTTTGTCTTTCTGTGCTACAATTTCATGTTCTGATTTCTCAGAGAAATCCAGGGATTTTAGCAACCACCCCTTTATCTTTGCACTTGACTTTTAGCATGCTTGTGCAAATGCAATGTAATGGCTGCATGTACATTTGTTGCAAAATGTGCATCATGGTCAGAGCTGCGTGAAGCGAGGCTCAGAGGAACACAAAGCCGACGACTTGCGCCTGCTATTAACATTTCAAACGGCTCCGATGCTACCTGTGAGTGTGTGAGAGTGTGTGAGAGTGTGTGAGAGTACTGTACAGGCAAGAGGAAGCCGATCAGTGATGCAAAAAGGCAGCATTCCCACCCACACACACACACACACACACACACACACACACACACACACACACACACACACACACACACACACACACACACACACACACACACACACACACACACACACACACACACACACACACACACACACACACACACACACACACACACACACACACACACACACCAAAGGTTAGCGCTCTCTGTCTTGCCCGTTTATTCTATTAATCCCTGACTGAGATGAAAATTCTGATTATAATCCCTGAGGCGCCCCTCATTCAGAAACAGCATCGCTAATGTCTCAAAAGAGACGGGTCTGCATGTGTGTGTGTGTGTGTGTGTGTGTGTGTGTGTGTGTGTGTGTGTGTGTGTGTGTGTGTGTGTGTGTGTGTGTGTGTGTGTGTGTGTGTGTGTGTGTGTGTGTGTGTGTGTGTGTGTGTGTGTGTGTGTGTGTGTGTGTGTGTGTGTGTGTGTGTGTGTGTGTGTGTGAGTGAGTGTGTGTGGGTATATGCATGTGGATGTCCACGTCTCTTTCGCTCTCTTTGGAATATTCTCTTAACCGGTTGAACAAAATCTTCAAATTGAATATTTAGAATGAATTCTTCGCGGAGTGCTATTTCTGCTGTCCAGTTTGCCACTTGATTTCTCACAATTAGCATACATCATTGAAATCCTTTCCTCCATGTAATGTCAGCCCTAATGTGTGTGTGTTTAATGAGATGCGGCCAGTACAAGGACATTTGAGTTGTAATGCTTTTACACAGCAATATCGGCTGATAGTAGCCTCGCAATATGATTTATTTACAGAGATATTATCAGAATTTCATACATTTTTCGCTCCAAAATATCTGGTTTTCATTACGGTCAGCCCACTGCAGAGTCAGTCTGGCCTGAAGCCTCGTAACATGAGCATTATCAGTCTATGATTCTAGTGATTAGCAATTAGCTTATCATCACTGGCTAATGCTACCCACCTCAATACACATTAGTGCATTTTTAACACCCATTCATTGTCTGGCTCAATGTCAGCTCTCCCTCCATCTCATGTCCATTCTCTCCCTGTTCTTTTTTTCATTTTCTCTTTCTCTACAACATTAGCAGTCAATGCAAATCCGGGACTGCCAATTGATACTGAATCAATTACAGTGTGTTTGGTGTGTGTGAGTCTCATGCTGTAGCACATCCCCTAGCGAGCCCACAAAGAGATTTCACACACTGGCTGCCATTACTAATCTATTGTTGCCCCATCTTTCTTTCCCCAACATAAGATTTTATTTAGTGGACTCAAGTGCAGCGTTTGAACTCTTCCTTCTCCATGCAGCGAGAATCTGACTGTGTGGCGTTGTGAATGAGCTTACTGTGTGTAAACATGTTTGTGTGCGCGGAGAACATCAGTGGTGGGATAATACAGACTGCAGGAATGACTCGGGGAAGCTAATAATCTGCCACCAAGGCCAACAGGCGGTACACTGCTTTGTATTCAGCGCGCACAAAAACTCCATAAACTCCATATTGACTGAACCGCTGAACTGTTGATTATTGTCTTGCTGTAAATGTGTGGGCGTGTGTTTGCAGAGCGCGTCTGCAATCCAGACGGTACCAAATAACTTGCAGACACATTTTTTGGATGAAACAAGGAGCGGAAAGGAAGCTCAGAATAGAAAGAGAAGCGCTTCACGTGAATTTAAAGTTCTTTTTTTCTGCAGCCTGTGCCTGGAAGGTCCAAGCCTGTTGATTTATCCTTCATCCCGTTTGATAATGCCCACAGCATACACACACCCATATTTTGTTACATAAGATAGTATTAGGGCAGCAGCACTGAATTGCGGAACTAAATCTAGTGTGCTTTGGGCCTGGCGTTTTTATTTAAAAGGACACTTCAGCAATATATTTTATAACCCTAACCCTAACCCCAACCCTTCCCTAAAGTAAAGACCAACAACTATAAAACTCTATAGCTCCAGTTTTCAATACTGGCTTTCTTTTATAAATGTCTGGTCGGCCAGCCCTAACCCTAACCCCTAACCCTAACCCTGACCCCTAACCCTACATTTGTAATATTCTATATCTCGAGTTATTTGTAAATATTTTTTCCACTACCTTAACTTAAGTGACAGTGTTAAAGGGGGAAGACACACCACAAATGGTCCCAGACCCCAGTCCTCGACAAGGGGACCAAGCCCCTTTAGTTGAATGATTGTATGGTCTCCCTGCCCTAAACCTCACCCTAATCCAAGCTGACTTAAAAATAGATATTTTTCACAGAAGAGGGGATAAATATACTGAAAAGTAGTACTAACCGAGACAAATACACTGATTTGTCAGCGTGTGTAGAACCTAACTGACCCATAACCTGCTTAAAGTGTCTTTGAGCAACACAACAGACTACTACTTGGGCTCTAAATTTGACCTTTGACCCGTGGGGTGAATAGTAGAGACAAGAGAGTTTCCCTGTGTTGACCGTCACTTTATTAGATCAGTGGTTGGAAGATGGAATAACATAAAAACATTTGAAGGTTTTACACTTCATTATCATCAATATATAACTCTGAGCGCTTTAAACCACACCTTTCCCTCAAACGCACCATTGTCTGCCTGCACAGGAAGTGATGCATGTGCGGTGTCTTTAGAATAGATAGAAGATGAGCAGGCATTAACAGCAACCAGCGCCACCGCGGCTGAACAGACGACAACAACATCAAAGGGTGAAAAAAAAAAGAACCCAAGAGAAGACGTCACGCTGCCCACGCTCTTTGATTGACAGCTGATCCCTGGGAAATGTGGTGCAGACGCGCCGTGGCGAAGACGACTGGAGATGGAGAGAGGCAGATCTGTAGGAAACAAAAGATCTCAGAGATTATCGTGGTCACCGAACCATTCCCAAACAATAACGACTCGAGAGAACAATAAGACGTTTAAGAGTTATTTCCCAGTGTGCAACAGTGGCAGTGTGTCAGTGGCGTGTGTGACGTCAAGCGCTCACTCTGTGATGGAGGATTGTTTATTGATCTGGCTCTTTGTGTTTATGCGAGTGATTCGACATCCACGCTACATCTCCTCCATCGTGGTGAGAGGGAAAGCTGCTGTTT
>NC_136909.1:63483314-63490814 GCF_949606895.1 Notothenia rossii | reverse complement strand
ATTTTTAGCGCCCCCCCCCGCCCCCTTTCTGTTTCTCCTTGAACAAACAGATGTCAGATACCTCTCTATTCTCCCTACGACTCTATCTGAGGCTGCCATTTTGCAGACAGTGATTCGTCTTCCAAAGTGACTTTTTCTGTAAACATGGATGGAAACTTGTGAAAAGAAATTCCATTGTTCTCTTTCGATCTTTCCGCGTGTGTTTGTGCATAGAAGAATAAGCTACCTGTGTGTAAACTCCTTACTTACACACCGTAATGCTTCCTTTGTGCTGAAACGCAGGCCCGTTTTTGGTGAGAGGGAGACAAAAGACAAAAAAAGAAATCAATAAAAGAAATCAATTTTCATCTAATAATGAGGCCGGACAATTAAGAAAATGAGAACAAAGATGGCAACAACAAACGAGAACAACTGATGCATGGGCGCTAATCGTTCTGTTTTCTTCTGGTTCCCTTTGTTGCTTTTCCCCTTCTTTTTCACCCTCCCCTTCTACCCCTCACACACACACACTCGTCTTTTTCCTCACCAGTTTGTGTACAAGTGCTGTGAGGGAGATATGTGAACCTACATAGCGATGAAAAGGAATTCTTAATTGCCCAGAAATGAGCAATGTTACAAACGGCGGTGTAATGGACGCAGCCGAGGGGAAGGATGGTGTGTGTGTGTGTGTGTGTGTGTGTGTGTGTGTGTGTGTGTGTTTCGAGGGGTTGTCTCCGGTGGGACTCACGAAGCCTGTTTCCTGAGGTCTCTTTTAGCTCCCCTACACACACACACACACACACGCACGCACGCACGCACGCACGCACGCACGCACACACACACACACACACACACACACACACACACACACCGTATACCTCTGGCTGCTGTTACTCACTTCAAAGTTGTTAATATTCAGCTGGGAAACTGTATCCAGAGCACAGCTAAATTATTAAGCATATGAACTTTTTAGGCAGTAAGATGAACTGATGGGCCACATCTATGAGATCCTCCTCTTCTTCACATATGTGTGTGTGTGTGTGTGTGTGTGTGTGTGTGTGTGTGTGTGTGTGTGTGAGAGTGAGAGTGTGTGTGTGTGTGTGTGTGTGTGTGTGTGTGTGTGTGTGTGTGTGTGTGTGTATGTGTGTGTGTGTGTGTGTGTGTGTGTACATGCCCTCTCATTCTGCCCGATGCTTGGTCTTTGGCCAAGGGCATGCATAATTGATCCGGTGCCCGCTATCATTTTCTTGATGTAATTGCCCCCGTAAGATATGATGAAATGTAATGGATAATTTATCTCCCCAAAACGGATAAAGAACGGCTAAAATGTACTTTATAGGCATCTTTTTGTCCAAGCGTGTGCATCTGCTTTTAGTAGTGTAATAATATTCACACATATTTCTGCTCTCGGTTTAGAACATCGGGACATTCTTCAGATTTTTTTAAGCTAAAGTCATCAAAAGGGCCGGTTTTCATTGCGAGCAAATGTAAGAAATAAATGTAAAATAGTAGATGAATAATGTAAAAATAACAACAATGCTTTCCAGGAAACTACTGGTTTGTTTAACCTGCTGTACATACTGTATGGGATGTAAGAAGACATTTGAACAGAATAAAAACCTGCAAGAGTCTTAACCCTCGACCCCAGGCCAGCACGTTCTCAAATTCTTTCATTGTTTCAGAAATATCGTATTATTATTATTATTATTATTATTATTATTATTATTATTATTATCTTATGTGATTCCATCTTGCAAAAACAATGAATGTGTGTGTGTGTGTGTGTGTGTGTGTGTGTGTGTGTGTGTGTGTGTGTGTGAGTGTCGTGGATGTATTCAAACAGACTGATGGAATAGTCCTTTTTTCCTGAGCTTCAGTCTGCGGCCTGATGGCAGCAGCTGGAGTGCTGCGTAGAGAGGATGCTTGGGATTGGTGTATATCTGGATTCTTAGTTGTGGATTCATTGAATCATAGTTTTTTTTTCATTACATTTAGCATTTTATGGTTAATTTAATTTAAGCTTTTTGTCAGTAAAAAATAGATTTGATCTAATGGAAATGAACCCTGTTTACCATGAATTACACAAACAAATGTATCATTTAGATAAATGTATAGTTGGCTAAGAAGATGTACCACAGAATCTGGTCAACATTTATAATGCATGAATCCTAAACTGAGTGGAAAGGTTAGGGGTCGTGACATCTTTCCCACTCTGTAGCTACAATCGTTTTATTAAAGCTAAAACGTTGACCTTTAATATGACAGTGGCAGCTACAAATAACGCTTAATCCTTTTTGTTCCCGAAACACCAAAATAAAGACATCACCATCTTGTTAAGAAAAGTGTGAAAGAGTCTGTAATCACTTGAACTCTAGCCCATGAAAGCCCGTTCTCCCAAAAAAGAAACACATTCACCTGCTCTTTATTTCATTTCACAGTCCTTTTCTGTTCCACTCTGTCTGCCTTCCTCCTCTCTCTTCCCCCTCCTGTGCTGCAGCTTTCCGTTGGAAGCCAGATGTGTTTCAACACGCTCTGAACTGTTGTTAACACTGATCTGTCCGACACACACTCTCGCAGCTCCACACAGAGCTTGAAGAAAAACTCAGATCCTTTACTTTAGTAAAAGTACAAATATGGTCTTAGAATTGACAAGTCCCGATTTCATAATGTATCTAAGCAAAAGTACAAAATGTACTTTTCACAGTATAATATTATTATGGTTGTAATATTATCCTAATTAATCATTCACATTCAAGAGGATTTTAGTATTGTAGTGTGGACAAAATGATGAAGTTGAAATAATGTGTACTACAGTACTGCATTTGATCATATCAACACATGTGTGTTTGATAACCGTGAATGTGAAAAATAAATGTAGGGAAGTAAAAAGTGAAATGTCTGCCTCTGAAATGTAGTGGAGTAGAAGTATAAAGAAGCATTAAATGGAATTAAAGTACAAATATGATTTTAAAAAGTACTTAAGTTCAATACGTGAGTAAATATACTTGGTCTGTAAATGTTCTATAAAGACCAAAATCCCAAAGTCCCCTCCAGAGGGAGTTTTTCTCCCACACACCTGCCTGAAACACCTCCATTAGACTCCTTTGTTTACTTCCGTAACATAATGACATCACTATGTAAGACTCACGCTTCTATTTGTATTGACCAGCTGACCAATCAGAGCAGAGTGGGCTCTGGTTTCAGACAGAGGGTGAAAAGAGGTCCTGCAGCACAAGCATATGAGAAAAATAAAGGGCTTTTTGAACATTAAAGCATGGAGACATGTCACAGGAGAGACACTACATACTGATATACACCTGAACATCAGCACGATAGGGCCCCTTTCATGGAACCTAGCCTGTCTTTGTTTAATTTCAGACTTTTGCTCTTTCTAGCTTGCTGAAAAGCTTCTCTTAAGACAAATATTTGTGAGTGTGTGTGTGTGGCACACCCGAGCCCCGTGTGACGACAGACACACAGACAAAGGGACACGGACACAGTTTATCTTTGCAGAAATATAGGCCTCAATCTGAAACGCTGGGAGACGTGGGACAGGACGACCCAAAAAAAGAAAAGAGAAAGACAGACAGAGAGATGAGTATAGGGCATAGGGGAAGAGCGCCCTGGGGGTATAGGGGATGTGAAAGAGAAAGAGGGAGGGTGGAGCGATGTAAGAAGGCTGGGTCCTGGTGGTGGCTGTCCATTAACAGATGAACTTGGCCGCCATCCAACTGTTTGATGAGCCTGGTGTCACAGTGTGTGGGTGTGGGGGACACACACTATCTTTCTTCGCTTTGGCTCTGCATATACATATATTACATATTACACTGTTAGTGTAAGCTCTTATTCCCGTTTGTATCTACCTACATACACACCTCTCTGTCTCTCACATATTTCAACAGGACCAGTTCAGACCGGTTTGCTGGCATGGAAACGTTGCTACGGAGGGTTAAAGAAGTCAAGAAAGAAAACAACAAAAATACACAAAAAACAAAAATGACAGTGTATTTTCACTAATGCCCCTGACCTATCAAGCCCTTCGCTTTAAGAGGCACAAAGATAGCAAGGAGGAAAAATAGCACAGAGAAAGACGGATAGACACGGCTGAAAGGAAGCAGGAGGAAGTGAAATATACATATTTTTAACCTTTGTGGAGCTGCTGCTTGTGTAACCGAGTGCGAGTTGACAGTTCAGGAGAACATTTATATTTACAGCAACAGCTGGGGTCGGGGGGTTCAGCAGAAAGGAGGGGGGGTTACACACTTTTTGTAAATTCACACTGCTGCTGCTGCTGGCTGCCGAGGAGGTTCTGTGGCTTTGATGCCTTGCTTAAGGGCACTTAGCTTTCTGTTGTAGCACGGTGGGTTTAACAAGTTACATTTCAGCTTTGTGTTCCCAGCTCTGAAATGACTCTATTACTTATGATTGATGGGATTATCATCATCACCTCTGCCAAATAAAACAACCTGCCCCATTTTTATGAAACTACATTTTTATGGACCAAAGAATAACCCATTGAATTTCAAAGGGGACGGATTCAAATGTTAATTTTGGATAACGAGATATGGCGTTTGTGTTGCATTCATGTGGTGTTGGAATAATCTGAAGAATGATTCTCCAACTGAGAAAATTCATGTGAACGCCACCTCAACTCAGACACAGATACCAACGGATTGTTTAGACACTACGAACAATTCATATAATACACACATCTTCATCGTAGTGTCCATGTTGTTTACAAATGACAACACAACAGTTGTAAGTTGGAGGTTGGAAGAATGACTTTCCAACTGGAAAAATGGGACCATCCAAAGAACATGAATGCATCATTGGACTTCTTCACTCTCCGTTAGCCTTTCTAGTTTTTATTTGTGATATTCTTCTAGGTCTGCTCTTGTTACACTGTTGTCATTTTCCAGGAGTGCCATGCTCAAGGGTACTTTTGCAGCATTCACCTGTATGTCTGCTTCAACAATCATTAAGAAAAAAAAGTTCGTAATCGGGATTTCTAGACTTTGGCATTGCCGCAAACTGTACTTTACCTTTGCATGAGTTTCCTGTGCTCTTCTTCTCTAGCATGTTGTACAAGACACACTGTCCTATTCGTTCGTAATAAAGATCAAAGATGACATGGAGAGTGAGAGTGGCTGACTTAATTATGACTGTAAACATAAAGCCATACAATGTACAGTCACTAGCTGAGAATTCACACACATATCTATATACTCACCCCTTCTAGAAGAAGATGGACAAGTATCCAGAGATTTGTTAAATACGGGAACCTGGCAAGTGTTATCAAGCAAAAATGAAAATAAATAATTTGTCTTATGTGCAAAGTTTTTTACGCTGGTTTTATTGTCTTAAAGTTTTGCTTTTGTCAGGGCATTAAAATGCATTTATACAAAGACATTGCATATAGTTGGAAAGATGCCAGTGGTTATCAGAGGCACAGTATAGATGTTCGAAGTTATTGGGGTTAGGGTCGCTGGGAATGTGACATCTGGAACCGACATACTGTAGTTGTGAGAGGTTTAGAAAAGGTCATGTCCTGATGTTCCAGTGTGTACAATATACTCTAACTGTGTCCCTGTTTATCTTTAGACATATAGTATTGTATGTATAGCCTCCATGTTGAACCTTCTGGTCAGTGCGAACATACAGCGGAGTTTTCAAAATAAAGGCACAATATGAAACATCCATGAGTATAGGTCTATATACTTTTTGGGTTTTAGCATTTGTTTGAAAACATACATATGTGTGAGTGCTGGCATACAGTATTTCTGCTTTGCTGTGTTACAGTAAATTGACGTCACATACCATTTACCACGGGTCAGTGGGTGTATACTGTATGTACAGTGTGTGAGGGTGTGTGCCATATGATAGGGCAGGCGGTCTGTAGACTTGATGTTTGCAGTGCAGGCCAGTACATGCAACATGAACTGTGAACTGGACACCATGACCCGCAAGTATAGACTGGAACATGTGCAGAAAATACACTTTATAAGGTTTGCAAGGCTAATAGAGAAATGGTTTCCAGTTTAGAAATCCAACATTTTACCATATTTTGTTCGTGCCATGTTTGTGTAGGTCGAAACATTCACTCTACTTTTGGCTCTGTTTTTGGTCTCCACCACTCCCTGAAAATAATATTTAGCTTTTTGGCTGCTAAATGCTCAACTATGTTCACTAACTTTGTCTGTTTAATGATGGCACTGGTCAAGTAGCATAAAGTAGGTCATTTGTGTCTTGCTTATTCTTGTAGGATAATTCGGTGCGGTAACATTAGTTCTAATTCCACATTTTAAGTCGCATATAGTCATCTGCTCATATAAAAAATACATTAATCAAGGTTCCATGTGTTATAAAACGGCAGTTGCTAACAAGGGACTAAATGAAACTACTAAACATCATCACGCTGAACATTAGCCGCCTTTAGCTAAGCGGTGGTGATGCGTAGATTATCAATTTATGTGAGTGTGAGAAAAATTGCAGTGGTGTTGATATGGGGATATAATCCTGGTGAACAAAACATGTTAAGTATCATAAACGTGTGTTTGCCATAAAGCTTGTTTTCTACAATATACCAAGATCCATATATAAATCCCAATGCTTTATTTAATGGGGCCCTTGTGATGCTAACTTCGGGGGCGGCCTTCAAAAATACGACATCACTGCACCACTCTTTGACATTGTAGTTACTTGAAAGTCTTAGATAGACAGTTCCCTGTGTTTAGATATCAGACACCAAGGACTTTGACAACATATTGGTATTAGGGTCACTGCATAGTATATTATGTTTGGAAACAAACAAGATTTCTCTTCCTTACCAAGCTTTTATAGCAGAAACACTTTACTACTGTCTGTTTGGTATCATGAGTTTCTCTTAAATGTGGCTTACAGCTTTTGCACTACACGACACAATAAAGTCATCTTGATAAGGTTGTTGAAGGTGTTTCAGCATGCTCCTTCATGAGCCATTTCTGTCTCTAGAACATTCCATGTGGAATTTCTTAAATCCTGTCAAATCAATCAACATATTTCAGCTTTGTGTCCTCTCCTCACATTCCTGTCAGTAAGACATGGCAGCTCTCGGGCTCTAGGCTTCTCATGTTGGTACTAGCATTCAAATAAGAGATAATAAAAAAATTAGCATTGGTTAAGATCCCTGCCCACTGATGGGACGCCTTTATGGACAGAGCAGCGCACCCATAACTTCAACACACGCCCCTAAGGCCTGTAAGTGGTGTAACTTCCTGTTTCCACCTTTGGCTCTATATCTTCTCAGCCTCTCTCCTGCAGGCTGTTTGTGGCAGCATTTGCCGCATTAAAAATGAGCTAGCGTGAGCTACCATATCGGCCACCTTCTTTTCTCCCTGTGCTCTAATCTTGTGTAAACATAGAAATCAGCTCCCAGCTCGCTCTGGCAGATGCAGGCCACCATTGATGTCCCACTGTGATACATCCCTCTAAAGCCCGGATTAAAAGTTTGGAGGCACGGGGCGTTTAGGGGAGGGGAGTTTA
>NC_136909.1:63470814-63475814 GCF_949606895.1 Notothenia rossii | reverse complement strand
ATAATTACAAACTGTGAATTTCAAAAAGACAAAGAAAATACATCTAAAGAAATGTTTTACAGACGGCAAAGTTCATAGGAGTTCACAGGACCTTTTTTTATGGACCGTTCTTATGCCGGCATTTTGACATGTGATTAATAAAGAGTGCTCACAGGTGAGCCAGTTTCAGAGTGTTGGTGTTGTAAATGCTGGCTAACTGGCTAACTGGCTAACTGGCTAACTGGCTAACTGGCTAACTGGCTAACTGGGGCACTAAATGAAACAGAGCTATTGCTAATGTTGGAAGTTATACCTATGACAAGTGAACATGATTGACATAAAAACCCAATTCCATCAGTGATTGTATTAGCCTAGGTTAAATACAGCTATCTACATATACCTATTAGTTTACATGTTTTTTTTTACTGACATGAACTGGCACTTTCATCACAAATACTCTCAATTGCATCATCACGCTTGCATGGCTTTTGATGTTCCTGTGACAATGAGGTGTTTGTGCTTTTATCACTGAATCAATAAGGATGACCAAGCAGTCACTGTCAGAAAGGAACGATGATATTGGACAATTTACTGACAATGTTTTAGTAGATTGTACATTAACCTGTCCATGGCAACGTTAGTACGATTACAATTAGGTACATCTTTTGTTTGAGGCGAATAGAAGACAATAAGAAGTGATTGTGATGGGATGAAAATGTCTCCCTCAGATGTAAATCACACGTCCACCCACTGAACTTGGAAACAACATGTCTAACATCGAAACACGTGGATTTCATGCATTTTGAGTTTGCTCTATTTTGCTTCCTATGTCTTCTTTTCAAAAGGTCAATTGAGTTTGACCTCACATAGGGCTTCTTTCAAAGGCCGTTTTCTCAAAATGACTTTATTCAAGAGCCAGAAATCTCCACTTCAGTAGCACTTACATCAAACTCAGTTTCATTCCCATCTATTTTCAGAGGGATTTGATTTGTTCACATATCGGGATTTATTTTTAAATTTGTTCCTAAAATATGGTGAAAATTGATATTTTATAAGGTCCGTTAACAGTATTTTCTGATTTACCAAGTGATACAACTAGATATGAAAAATTCCCCTAGTTAAAACCCTTGACTCATAAAAATGCAACAAGAATTTTGAACATGGTTCTGCAGGATTTTAGAGAAGAAAACACTAAAGGATTTTTTTCAACAGGCTGAGTGACCTTCTCACAGTGAACCTTTTTGAAATGTTTTATATTACTTAACAGCTGTTGTGAATATGACGGACTTCTTATCATACAAGGTAATAATGAAGAGAAAGACGTCCCTTAATGTGAGAAGCGTTTATTAATGTGTGTGTGTGTGTGTGTGTGTGTGTGTGTGTGTGTGTGTGTGTGTGTGTGTGTGTGTGTGTGTGTGTGTGTGTGTGTGTGTGTGTGTGTGTGTGTGTGTGTGTGGGTGGGTGGGTGGGTGTGTGTGTGTGTGCGCATGAACGTTTCGCCTTGCGTTCCTCCACCCACCTTTTAGAAATACTGCTGAGGTGCTGACTGATGTAATGCTGAATAGGGCTGAGACAGGTGTGTGTGTGTGTGTGTGTGTGTGTGTGTGTGTGTGTGTGTATGTGTGTGTTTGCTACATGATGAGTGATGCTCATGTTTTGTCTTTCTCTGTTCTAAGGAGACAAAGAAACAAAAATGTAGGAAAAAAGGGGAGGGGAGGGAAGACCGTCTCCTTCTAGGAAAAGCTGCCTCGCGCGTCTTCGGCTGTAGATCGTGTCTGAACCTGTGATTCCTCTCCTCTTAGGAGGAATGGACCTGGTTTACCCGGGAAGCAAAGCTGTTCTCCCTGTCAGGAGACTCAATGGTCTTAAAGCCTGCACTGAGATTTCAGAGTTTATAAAGTACTCAGGGAAGGGTTTTTAAATGTTGAGGTTTACAGTTGAACAAAACTGAAATGTGTCCAATTTGTGAAAGGCAGCCACATGTAGTACTTCCTGGCCAATTTCTACCTTTATTGGACAGTGTAAGCGGTGACAAAGAAGAGAGGGACCCAGCAGGATTCTCCAGCTGGAGACAAACTGGTGGCAGTTCTGGAGCAATATTACTTTGTTATTTTCAAGAGAGGGGCATTGAATGCAGGTCAAAAAAGAAAAAGATGGTGTCCAAGATTTCCACAATTTCAGATCAGTACAAAGTCATAGCCTACAAAAAGGGTTTGTGTCATGAATTGACCATTTTATTTAAGAGCATTATTAGAAAAACATTTCTGTTATTTTCCCGCCCAAGTGACAGCACAGTCTCTGATCAGAAATTGATGCCATGCCTGGCATTCAGCCTCATGCTCCAGTCATTACATACAAATCCCATTAAATTGAGCTGTAACGTTTTTAAAATGACGTTAATTGGACTGTAAAAAAATAAAATAAATACAAATAAAAATAAAAATAATAAAACGAAAACAAATAAATAAAAGTAAGTAATTGAAATTAGAAAGCCTCTGAATATTACTTTCCATATGCTGGCCCACAATGTCCCAAAAGCACCTACAAACTAAAGTCCCTCTCTACTTTCTCTTCGCTTTGACAGATCAACATGTGGATACTCCTCCACCTCTATCTCGGGGGGGGAATTATGGTTTTTCAATTATCCTTGTTTGGCTTCCCCCTTCTGTTCGACCTGTGGCTGTATTTACGCGAACGCCTATTTTATCCATGGCTTTTAATGGCATATAAAAAAATCACTTCCCCATCAAAATGCCCTCTCCTAATAGCTTTTCAGAGTTGTTTGGGAGCTGTTTGGGTTTGGTCATTAGTGGACCATGAGTGTGTGTGTGTGCTCTTATGTGTGTGTGTGGTGGTGTTTTGGACCCGGCTGAGAGGCGCTGCTGGGTCGTCCTAGGTGGGGTAAGGATGGGGTGGAGGGATGGCATACACACTGTGCCCATAAGGGTGGGGTTGTTTAGGGTTTGGGAGTGTGTGTGGTGCAGCACTTAGGCCATACTGGGCCTGATGGGAATGCCAGCCCCCCCACACCACTTTCCAAATCACTAATGGAGCATCTTTTGGATAGCACACAAAAAGACACCCGCAGAAATACTCACACAGCTTTTTACATGTACATCTTAAGGATTTCACATACAGATATTTTCTTATAATAAACGAGTTGTATAAAAGTTCATAAGAAAAAAAGGACTCCACGCATTGCGGCACCACCCGTTTCTTCCCCCTTCGTTGCTTTTCACACTTCTTAATTATTTACTGGCCTTTTTGTCCTCTGCTGGTGGCCAGGCCCCGAGCATATGTCAGTGTGTGTTTGTGTATGCAGAAAATAACTCCACTTCACACACAAAATAAGTCTTTCATCATTCAAAAACGATACCATATGCTCAGAGAGGCGATTTTCACGAACACTTAGGAGATACTCTTATGTTACACTTTATTATACACTTATTTATCTTTTTAATGGGGCCATATTATGCTAATTTCCAGGTTCATATTATGTATTTTGTCCCTCTACTGTGACATGTTTCCATGCTTTAATGTTCAAAAAGCTTTTCTCATACTGATGTGCTGCAGCATTTCAACCACAAAAAACTTTATAAAGCACATTCAAAAGGCTCCTTAAAGATTTTTTTGGGTGCAAGCAATCATTGCCTATATTCAAGTAATACTGTTGAAAAGTGTGGATTTTTGGGTGATTGATAGTTCTCTCCTTTTCTTTATTCTTTATGAAGTAGTAATTTAATATCATATCCCTCAAAGTTGGTGCAATCAGCTGGATTTTGCAACGTGTCAACGTGGTAAAACCCATCCAGTCAAATCAAAACCTTGTGTTTCCAATGTATTTGACTGGTGGTTTCACAAAAACCAAAAAAAGTCTCTCCATCAGCACCATAGCACACTTGTTTCTCTTGGAGGCCGAAATATTTCCTTTGGCGAGGATCGGGGGGCTTCTCTGTCTGGGAGCCGTCACAGTTGCCTTGCACACTAGAATGAACTTAAAGTGGCAGGTAAACTGCTGCTCTCCTCATATGAACAGAGCCATATATTCAGCCTGTCTGTCTGGCTCCTTACCCCCTCCCCTTTCTCTATTTCTTCTTCTTCTCTCTTTTTTCCTCTCCGCTCGTAGTTTCTCCCCAGCCTGTAGAAAAACGTCTGTGGGATCGATAGGGCTCTCAGGCTGTAGTGACTGCAGCTCTAATGAATCAAGCCTGTGTTTGTTAAGTAGACAAGGTGGTGGATGGGAGTTTGTCATTGTGCTTTATCTCATTGCAACACTCCCTTTGCTGTCTCTGGATTCTACGTAACAAAATATAGGAACTTTTGAAAGGAAATGCGATATCAACCCTCGAGCAAGAGACTTTGAAACAGCATTGTCTTACTGTACCCTTTAATGAGGCCCTATTATGCTTTGTCCCCTTTCATGTAGTGTGTTATAGGTAACACTAGCGCTTTTATTGGATAGCATTCACTTACATGATATGCAAAGGGGCGGGACATCTACTCCGTAACATTACGTAACACTCGTTTCTGTTGGCTAGGCCTCCGACACATTGCACGTGGTTAGGGATGGGACATTTCCCATTCATGTCTTAGTGTTTGGCCGATCACAACAGAGTCGGCCAGCTAACCAATCAGAGCAGACTGGGCTCTGGTTTCAGACGGAGGGTGAAAAGAGGTGCAGTAGAACAGGCAGTATGAGAGAAATAAAGAGGTTTTTGAACATTAAAGCAAGTAAACATGTCACATTAGAGACACTACATACAAATACGAATCTAATAATTTGCTGAATATGCCCTCTTTAAAAAAATATATGTTTAATACCATGACTTTGTACATCATGTACAAGAATCACAATAATAAAAGCAGAATATCTCTCAAATTGGAAGAATAACCACCCTTTATGATTATTTATTATTCCTGCCAAAAAAGGTGCCGCTGCGCTGGAGTCCATTCTGAAATCCTCTTGTGAACTGAAATCAAATGCCTTCCCGAATACTCTCGAGATTCCCTTGATGTTAAAG
>NC_136909.1:63388314-63465814 GCF_949606895.1 Notothenia rossii | reverse complement strand
GGAGGTGTGAGATATGAAGATTGGAGTGTCTATCAGCCATAACTTATATGTTTCACTCAACTTAAATGTGGATAATGAAAGAGGTGAGGGTGGACAGAACACATCATTGCATAAGGATTATATTATTATGTTATCTTATGTCACCCATTTTACCATCATAATTACTGTCAATTGTGATCATGAGATAATTGCCCATATTACTCTGTTTTGTCCTTGTAACTTGTCCTATTATAAAGTAATAATGTGACATATAAAGAAAATACTATTCCTTCAACTGTTAAGTCATTGGCTAGGTTGAGATACTGTAGACCATATGAATTAGTAAAGGCACATTCCTACTAAATTGTCTTTTTTAGGAACAAAATACATTTTTGGTTGCTGCATTTGTTTCTTTGCTATAATGTAAAATTGGAAATGGGAAAACCCCTTTCCCGCTCAACAGGTTGCATGTGGACCATTTGTTAAGCATTACTACAACAAGCTTTTATAATAAAAGGCTAACATAACACTAGTGAAATGTACAGGTAGCCCTTTAAGATAAATGTGGGGGTGATCAGGGCGGGCTGAGCTGCCCAGATGTAAATAAAAGCTGCAGATCCTGAAAGCCTGAGGCTCAGACAGAAATCCCAAATTGTATTAAGGGACATTGTCCCTCACTCCCAGTATGCGTACCTAATCCTGTTTCAGCGATGTTCCATTACCTCAATTACTATCATCTCACCCAGAGGTGGACCCAGCCAAGGACACTATACCGGAGAGCCAGCGAAGGGTGGAAAGAGAGGGGGGGAGAGGCTGGGGGAAGGAGGGCTGTGACGGAGAGGGTCCTATGTAATACAAAAAACTAAGGGATATTAAATAATGACACTGAGAGGAAGGATAGAGGGATATAATCAAGTGTTGGAGAGAATTCTCACGATAAAGGAGGACAAATATAGAATGTAGAGATATAAAAAACGTCAAAGTCTGTCGAAGACGGTAGCCAAGACTTGGCCTCCATCTTCATTTCCCAGCTGGTCGAAGAGGAATATAATGGTTGTAATCCAACTGATTGACAGGACAGAATGACTTGCTGAACAACACAGACTCTTTAATGTACACTTTTCCCTTTTTCTGTAGTGTGTTATATAGGTGGGTGTGCATGTAAATGGTCTGCAAAGGCTAACATCCCAAAGTTTCTCAACATTAATGCATATAGACATGTCACAGTGACACTTAATGCTAATATGACAGGGTCAGTGTATTGGTACCCAGTTCTGTACATAGAATATTTTGTGTCTGGTGCTGGTACTTGTGGACTCTTGTAAATATGTCCTCGCAGCAGAAAACATACATATGGCTTGAGTACTTCCGTCAGCTTCCACCATCTTTTAGACTTTGTGAAGCAAAGAAAAACAAAAAAGAGATAAGAACAATCGACCTACGCGGGACGCGTTGCGTCCCTTACTGCATCCGTTTCTGGATGTACAGTGTTTCTTGTCAGTTTGCATTGGCATTCCACACACACACACACAACACACACACACACACACACACACACACACACACACACACACACACACACACACACACACACACACACACACACACACACACACACACACACACACACACACAGAGACAGAGAAAGGTGTCGTGAAACATGAGCCAAGCCTCCTTGCTGCTTCCCTCTCCCATCATGCACCACATTAGTGTCCAGCCAATGCCCTTGCCTTAATAGGCCTTAATGCCTGTGCTTGTCACTGTAGCATGGCTGATATTGAGTTTTAGGACATTTGTAGAACTGAGCGTGTGTGTTCTCTGGAGTCTCACTAGTGGCTGCATGGCATTGACATTTACCCTAGGTAAAGAACCGGATGCTATTATTTACCCCCACCCTTCCTCCTTTCTCCCCTCTTCCTCTTTCACCTCTTAACATTCCTCCTGAATCCGAAACGTAAAAAGTTGCAGCAGGAATTTGTCACCTCCGTCTAAAGTTAAAGCAGAGGGATTACTTCTCCTATCTAATCTCCTTCTATCCCTTTCTTTGACTCTATCTATCTTCATCTACCGTTCTCCATTCCGCTTTCTCACTTCATTTTTCTACCTCCCAGCGGTGGAGGGTTTGCCTAATGAAGTGGCTGATGGGAGTATATTACAGAGAGACAGAGTGGAGCGGTCGCCTACTCTAAAATCCATTAACCTTACAGTTTCAATCAGTGTGCAGACAAGTCTGAGCTACAAGTCAAAAAGGAGCGTATTAGATCAAGATTTTCACTATTGAGCCTTGCTACTGTTTTTTCAATATTTTGCCCAGATCTTTGTCTGAAACTTTTGTTCTGTCACTCGGTATTGTCATTGTGCTGTCAACACAAGACTTATTTTAATAAGTTCAGTTGATGGGATTTTCCTGGGTGAGGCACATTGGGTTGAATCTGCCACAAAATTGTGAGTACACAATTGAATAAACTACCAAAATGATTGGAGTTTATTATCAGAATCAGTACAATCACACATCTGGAGACAAACAGGGTTGGAACGGTAACTTTAAAAATGTACAATTACCAGTCACATTTAAACAAATGTAATCAGTAACCTAACATAAGTATGTCAATAGACAAGTGTAAATAAATAAAAGATCAAATAAATATCAATAAGATATTTTTTTGTATTTATTAGGTTTGCGGTATGTTATTTAGTGTTACAAATGTGTCATCTTAAATTCAGGCAGTACGTCTAACTTTAATATATTGATCTTTATTCTTAAATGTATTTTAACATTGTTACTTTGCTAGTAACCCCCATAAAGAATGTAACAGTAATCTTTCAATGTCTATTTTTAATGTAACTAAAGGAACACAGTTACCCTATTTTTTGCATCCTGATTACGATTTTTATCCTGTTACATGTAATCTGTTGCTCCCTAAGCCTGGAGACATACTTTTTTGCTATTTTAAAAGATGAGTAAACCAATGCATCCCAACTATTTTGGCTTTTTTACATATTGAAGCTGTTACCCTTTGTGAGCGTTAGCCCTTTGTGCTAAGGCCCTATTTTACTAAACCATGCTCACGTTCAACTAAGGGAGGGCTCCTATACTATTTTTAGGGAGTCTCTCAAACTATTTCTTCAGCAAAGTACAATAACAATACATTTATTATGGTGTTCCTGTTTTCTTAGGCTGTCTATAATACCAACATATTTGGATATATTGCAAATCCTAAATTTGCCTCTATATCCAGAAAATCATTTCGATTTGGTACAGTTATGATTTGACATCCTGCAGCACTAAACTGAAATCCTTTCCAAATCAATATTATGCCATTATATCAACTAAATCTTGTTTTTATCAGAGGAATGTTGTGATATAAAGCCCTCTATATATGTCGTTGAACATGTGTGTGTACGAGAATGCAAATATCAGATTGTAACCTTAGTGAATGAGTCAAAACTATTGTTTGCAATGTCATTCCTTTAAAGCAAGAGACAAGCAGATCTCAATAAAGGAAAAGTACTGCCCCCATGCTGTATAAAGGATGGCTCCTATATGCAATGTCTAATGAAAGGATCATTTATATCCCGAAAAGTGGAAATGGTGCAGTGTTATTGTCAATACTGTCAGTTCCCATGCTTGGAGGGAGAACAACAAAAAGAATAAATAAATGAAGCCTCCCATGTCCTAACAATGCAAATGATATGCAGGTTTGATCCAATGCAGGTGGCCACAATTATGCTAATTTGTGACAATATTAATGATCCATAATTTAGCCAAAGTGTTGGTCATGTGGGATAAGTGTGTGTGTGCAAAAAGAAAGATGGAACGGATGGTCAAAAAGACGAAGGAGGATAATGAAAGAAAGGGAAGAGTGTACACTTACACACTGAAATGTATACACAGATAGAAGCTGCTCTACACACTTGAGCACATTGCCATCCCTGAGATCTCTATACACACGATCAGTGGCGTTTTTATATGTACAAAAGTGGTGGGGCACAAAAAACTTAGATGTCTATATATAAGCTTCTGCAGTGAGGTTCATGGCTGGTTCATGGCTGGCTCTTCAGGTTTACAAATATTATATTTTGACCTAAATCAAAATATAATATTCTTTTCAAAAGCTTTTTTAGTCTGATCCTTCGATTAATTTTAAACAGACAGTTCAACAAAAGAATACCCACAAAATGTAATTTTATCATTTAAATATTGAATTGTTCTCTCTTAGTAAGATCCCATTTTCAATAAAATTGCTCTCTTACCTTGACTTGAAGATGAAATCCATTTGCCTATCCTTCTGGACAAAAATCTATATTACTTTTTTGTAAAAGTCCTCCTTATCTTCTTGTTGTTTCAAAAGTCTATCATAAATCTAATCGATAGATTTATGATTAGAATATGATAAAAGTAGGGTAGACATGTGGATGTTATCCGGCTGAACAAAACGTGCATTTATCTAACAGGTACGTTTCCCACAGATCTTATTTCGAGCTATTTTCTCAAATCCTATTGAGAAATCTCATTGCTTTTTTGTCGAGGGAAACCATGCGCAGCTTACTTCCGGGTTTTAGGACGTGTCACTGTCTGCACCTCTCTCGTCTCCTCTTCACACACCACAATTTTCGCGGCACATGTACTTACAGCCAATCAGCTCTGAATTATGTGAGATGACGTATGGTGGGGATGGCAGCTCAGTGCCCCTATGGCCATTATTTGTTTGCCACACACATTAAAGATGACCTATCATGCAAAATACATTTTGCATGTCTTTTATACATGAATATGTGTCCCCGGTGTTCCATGGAACTCACCAAGTGTCAGAAAATACAACCCTCTCTATTTTCCTCCATACCCAAATCTCTTAAAAAGGGGCTGCAACGGATCTGATACAGACTGATACAGATTTGAACACTTCTATGACGTCACAGAAGTGGCACTACGGCTATTGGGCCAACTCCACCAATCACGAGGAGACAGCCACGGACATTGCCGTTCGAAAGCGCTGGAGACGCTGTAGCACATATGCCAGGCCTGTAGATGGTGCTGTTCTCACAGAATCAGCCCATGCAAAGACAGTGTTAAATTGAGCGAACTGAGGAATGGCTAAAATGCATGATCTGTTTGGTATTTTGAAAAATAAAAAGTATAAATATGCCTTATATAGGTATGGTCCTACACTATATTATTCAAATATAGCATGATAGGTCCACTTTAAATAGGAAGATACTCTGAGCATGCGCAGTGTAGTTTTTACATTCACCGTTCACTTAGACAGTGAGAGGGAGGGGCATGATCGGGCTTGACCCACATGGCTCTAAACAGCTCAATGGGCACACACTGTAGACACTAATTAGAAGAACACAGACTAAAACAGCAATGTACAGACGAATCAGATGATTAAACATGGTTTAAATATATATTTTATATATTTTTTTAGCATTTATTTGTAATCATTATTTGTAATACTTTCTGCTGACACTAGGTGGGGCTGCCCCTAATGACCAGTCGCCACTGCACACGATGTACAAGCACACGAATGTTCCCTTTTCAAATACACGTTGAGTCCCTTTTTTCTTTACCACCTCTTTGACTCTTTCTTTCTGTCTAATAAAGGTAGATCGCAGTTTGCGGATTTATAAATCTTCCATGTAAAACCACTGCTATGTATTCTGCCGATTACTCGTGAGTAAGTGATTTGTCCGATTTTGTTTGTTTTTACACCCCACCTTACCTGTTTGCGTAGTAGTTGGATGATTTGTAATTTTTACATCACAAACTAAAATACTTTTGCAAATTAAAAATCATCTAAGGTAATTAGCATGAATGTAACGACCCTTAAATTGACACCTGTCTATTTATTCAGGTGTTGCAATAAAAAACAGCCTGCCTTCATTTATTACGTAATGCAATTTGGAAGTTGTAAATTATTATTTCTGGACTATTTTTTTTATGGTGCTTTTAAAAATGTGTATTTGTATTTTATAATTGCTGTCAGTGTCATCTAGGCTTTACTAGGTATGTAGAGAATATTTGTATTAGGTTTTTCTTTCTTCTTTCATGTAGCCTTTTTTCCATTTATGGTCACACAACTTGTACAAGGCCTTTACTTTTGACATGACTTAATTTGGTAATGATGATCCCTGGTAATGACTAAACCTTGAACTCAAGGGTATATCCATGTTTGTCTTCATGTTTGTTTGTGTATCTCTTGTTAGCTTCAAAATGTGCCCACATTGCACTGTGCTTACAGTGGAAGGCTGTGAATGGCAGCAACGGGGTTTTGCCTGTCATCTTATCTTGTAAATGAGCTAATGGCTGTTCGTTCGGTCCCCTTAATGAGATCACAAATGCACTGCGGGTCCCGCCACAGGTCAGCATCGCGGAGGCCATTCAAAGGCAATTATTGTTTTAAATGTTGCTTGTGTTGTCGTCTGAAAGCGACTCTCTCCGCTTCAGTGAGGGAAGAAACTTTGAGCCTGACTGGAGGGGTTATTTTTCCTCTCCGGGTTGGAGACAAATGTTTTTACACTCCTACTGTTTTACTTTCCTGAGGGGGCTGAGTGTTCTGTTCTGTCTGAATGGGGAGTGTGTTTATGTGTCCTTGTCTCTGGGCTGATCAGCGTTTAGTATAAACCCTATATATGACAGAATACTGTGAAAACATGAATACATTTGCATACATTTGATCATTTTGTTGCCAGAATACAAAATCATATTTTAATTTATTTACTGGTTCCTTTGTGTTAAACCTTGAAATACAAACCACCATATCCAAATAAATCACCACATAGGTGCTATATTAGAAAAGCAGGTTTGCCAGATATCCTTTTTTGGATTAATGCTGCTGATACAGAAAGGAAGCAATATGTATGGCTCTAAATTATTGTTCTGTGTTGTCTCTACTCCAAGGGAGTGCATGTGTTTGTCAGCGAGCCTCT
Source organism: Notothenia rossii (assembly GCF_949606895.1). Classification (NCBI taxonomy): domain Eukaryota; kingdom Metazoa; phylum Chordata; class Actinopteri; order Perciformes; family Nototheniidae; genus Notothenia; species Notothenia rossii. The sequence continues at coordinate 63,458,905 of NC_136909.1, read as the reverse complement.
GTGTTGGCAGATCAGTGGGAAGTGGTAGTCTGCCGGGAAAGCCCTGTTTCTTTGTTCTCCGGCTGACAATGAAGGACTCACAGTCAGTCTAAAGGGAAAAATTATGTCCCAGAGCAGTCTGGGAGAAGCACAAATGCACACATACTCACACACAACAACACACACTACTTCTCACATGCTACTCATGTGGGGCATGACCTCAATAACAGCTACTGTTGTGTTTGGAAAGCCCTCAACACCATGTGCCGACCACTTTTAAAAATCTGTAACAGTTGGGCCTTAGGTCCAAATAAAAAATGGATTCAGCCAAGTTGAAAAGAGTTGTCTTTCCTGGATTGAGATGAACAACAATGCAGCATTTTTAAATACTTGATTTTTTCTTGACTAAAATGTTTAAAATATTAAAATCTTTACAACTGATCACACTACTATCTAAGATTGTATAGTAATTAATAAAATAGAATACCTTTATTGTCATCACACATCAGTGTAACAAAATTCAGTTGGCATCTCTCCCTGGAGTACATAAATAAGAACACATCCATAAAAGCAGTGTTAAAGCAGAGGTAGCAGCAATAATCAGGTTCATCACTTTACCAGAATGTTAAAATACATTTTTGAAGATTATTTAATAAAGAAAAGCTACAATGTTTAAATATGCATAGTTGCTAAAGATATCTGTTTGATACATAATAAATATACAAATAAATAACATTTTTGGCTGCAGTCTTTGACGGGAGGTAGTGTGTTTGTATGTGTGCATGTTCAAAGTTATAGTGAATTTTGTGGTTGGACAGGGATGGGAGTGATGGAGGCCACAGCTCTGGGAAAGAAGCTGTTCTTCAGTCTGTTGGTGCGTGACTTTATTGACCTGAACCGGACGGCAGCGGTTAGAACAGTGAGTGGCCGGGGTGTGTGATGTCTCTGATGATACTGCTGGCTTTTTTCTGCAGTCGACTTTTGTAGATGTTGTCAAGGTTGGGCAGCTCAGTCCCAACGATGCGCTGAGCAGCCTTCACCACCCGTTGCAGGTCCTTCTGCTCTGCGGCTTTGCAGCTGGTGTAACACACAGTTATGCAGTTGGTCAGGGTGCTTTCAATAGTCGACCGATAGAAGTTTACCAGCAGTTTTTGTGGAAGCCTGGTCTGTCTCAGTTTCCTCAGGAAAAACAGTCTCTGCTGTGCCTTTTTCACCCGGTTTGAGGTGTTTGAGGTCCATGTTAAATTATTGGAGATGTTGACTCCAAGGAACCGTAGGTCCTCCACGCTCTCCACTGCTTCTCCATGAATGTGGAGGAGGAGATGACTTCCTTTTTTGTCCTCCTGAAATCAACAATGGGCTCCTTAGTTTTGGAGGTGTTAAGGACAAGGTTGTGCTCCCACACCAGTCCGTCAGGTGTTCCACCTCAAGCCTGTAAGCGGTCTCCCTATGGTCTGTAATAAGACAGACTACTGTGGTGTCGTCTGCAAATTTGACTATGGAGTTGGAGGTGTGGATGGGGGTGCAGTCGTTGTGTGAAGAGCATGGGGCTAAGCACACCACCTTGTGGGGTTCCTGTGTTTAGTATAAGGGGGGATGATAGGTGCTTACCGACTCTGACTTGCTGTGGTCTGTCAGTCAGGAAGTCCATGACCCACGAGCAAAGTGAAGAGCCAAAGGCAAGGATATTCAGTTTGCTGACCAGTTTGTGGGGCATGATGGTGTTGAATGCGGAGCTGAAATCCACAAATAGCATCCTCACATAACTGCCTGGTAATTCCAGATGTGTCAGAGAGGTGTGGAGGGCTGAGTTGATGGCGTCTTCTGAGGAGCGGTTTGGCCTGTAGGCAAACTGATGCTTGTCAAAGTCAGGTGGGATGATTGTTCTGATATGGGAAAGCACCACTTTCTCAAAGTTAAGTTAATGATGTCAACGTGCCTAACCCAATTCTTTCTTCTCTTCCACCACAGGTAAGGAGGAACCGACCACCTATACCTGCACTACGTGTAAGCATTCGTACGGAAGCGCCTGGTTCCTGCTGCAGCATGCCCAGAACTCCCACGGCTTCCGCATCTACCTGGAAAGTGAACACGGTAGCCCTCTCATCCCACGCATGGGCGGGCCATCCTCCCTGGGCGGGGGCGCAGACTGCTCTTCTCAGCCTCCTCTCCACGGCCTCCATCTGCCTCTTGATGCGAGCCCGTTCAACCTCCTCCGCATGCCTGGCTCGGGCTCAGGGGGAAGGGACAGCATCGGATTAGGGGGTGGACTCGGAGCCCTCGGCGCTGCCGGTGGGGGCCATCATCAGCGTTTCCCTCCCACGCCACCCCTCTTCAGCCCCCCTCCAAGGAACCACATGGACCCCCACCACCTGAGCCCAGAGGACCTGGCGCTGGCAGCCCACCATCCGAGTGCCTTTGACAGGGTGCTGCGCCTCAATCCCCCTCTGCCCCTGGACCCCCCTCCGATAATGGACTTCTCGCGGAGGCTACGTGAGCTGGCAGGCAACAATTCAGGGTCCACTCCACCACTATCCCCCAGCCGCCCCAGCCCCATGCAACGCTTGCTCCAGCCATTCCAGACAGGAGGGGGAAACGGAAGTGGAGGAGGTACAGGGGGCAGCAAACCTCCATATATTGCCACCCCACCCCCTCTTCCAGGCACCATGCAGTCACCCGTGGGTTCCCAGACCACTCCTACTACCCCTCTACCCTCAGCAGGTGTGACACCCTCCTCTACCACCCCCTTAAAATCGAAGTGTTGTGAGTTTTGTGGCAAGGCCTTCAAATTTCAGAGTAATCTAATAGTGCACCGTCGCAGCCACACCGGAGAGAAGCCGTACAAATGCCACCTGTGCGATCACGCTTGTACACAGGCCAGCAAACTCAAACGCCACATGAAGACACATATGCACAAATCTTCCTCGCCAAACACAGGCAAGTCAGAAGACGGTCTGTCTACAGCCTCCTCCCCGGAGCCTGGCACCAGCAATCATTTGGGCAGTGCAAGCAATGCCCTTAAGTCGGTTGTGGCCAAGCTGAAAAGCGAGAACAACCGCAGGCGACGTGAAAATGGGGAGGAGGAGGAGGAGGAGGAAGAAGAGGAGGAAGAAGAAGAGGAGGAGGAGGAAGAGGAGGAGGAGGAAGAAGAGGAAGTAGAGGAGGAAGAAGAGCCGAAAGGAGAGAGGACGGTCAGGAGAAACAACAACAGCTTTCCCTTTGCTCTGAACCTTGAAACGCCAAGACAGCATGAAAACAATGGTGGTATAGGAAGCCGACTTGGAGGAGTTCCTGATGAGGGGCTGATCCCCCGATCACTGCCTGAGGTGATGCAGGGGATGGGCCTGGCCGCTAGCATGCATCACTTCAGTGAAGCCCTCAGTGCACATAAAAGAAATACTGTGGCCCAGGAGAACCACCTGCACCACCACCTAAACCAAGACCATCACCACAATCAGGCGATGTGTGATGGGGACTCGGTATTAGAGAACGGTCGTGGGGAGGAGGGTTCTGTCTCAACAGTGAACGGGCGGGGAGCATCCCCTAATGAATCTGCCTCTGTCGGCCTCTCTAAAAAACTTCTTCTGGGCAGCCCTAGTCCACTAAGTCCTTTTACCAAACGCATCAAGCTTGAAAAAGAATTTGACCTGCCCACTCCCACAATCCCAAACACTGAGAATGTCTACTCCCAGTGGTTGGCCGGCTACGCCGCCTCGCGTCAACTCAAGGACCCTTTCCTGAACTTTGGGGATTCCAGACAATCGCCCTTCGCCTCTTCCTCTGAGCATTCTTCGGAGAATGGCAGTTTGCGTTTCTCAACCCCTCCGGGGGAACTGGACGGTGTGTCAGGCCGCAGTGGTACATGTAGTGGGGGCAGCACACCACACATTGGACGGCCCAACTCCAAGGACGGCCGCAGGAGTGATACTTGTGAGTATTGTGGCAAGGTGTTCAAGAACTGCAGTAACCTGACAGTGCACCGGCGCAGCCACACAGGGGAGAGACCGTACAAGTGTGAAATGTGCAACTATGCTTGTGCCCAGAGCTCCAAACTTACTCGCCACATGAAGACCCACGGTCAGGTGGGCAAAGACGTGTACAAGTGTGAAATTTGTAAGATGCCCTTCAGTGTCTACAGCACTTTGGAGAAACACATGAAAAAATGGCACAGTGACCGCCCTTGTAGTACCGAAATAAAGTCAGAGTAGAAGGCCGAACTATGGAACCTTTTCCCCGCAGCAATGTCCGCCATTAGTCCCATGTTTATTCCCAGACCCTTGTAGATTTACCCAATCCCTAACACTCCACTTTCACCAGTCTGGTGGAAGATTAAGACCATGTGCTCTGCACCAGCACACCCCGTTTCCATTACCCATTGAATGCATGATCTGTATCGGGGCAATACTCTTGCATTGACGCAAAACTTCGAGCCTTTCTCTTGTGCAATAATTTACATGTTGTGTACTATTTTCTTTTTTGAGTTTTCCTTCTCCATTTTTAAGAATTAGTCGGCATGCATAGTATGTTTTTGCTAATCAAAAAAAGAAAATAACTTGTCCCTGGTTGGTTAGTTGTTAAGTAAATGTGTTGCTGTTTTTCTCTTGTTCTGTTTTTTTCTTTTTATTCTTCAAAAAGAGAAAAGACAAGAAAGATACATCCATGCTGCATACATTCTGTGACACATATCATGTACAGTTTTGTTTCGTAACATGGAAAGAAAACAGTCTGTGACTTGACCCTACTCTTACAACCCTGGAAATGCACTCATCCTGATCTTTCTAAAAGATGGAATGTTCACACAGGGTTAAAAAATAAGAAAAATCATACATTGGCTGGATGACTAAACTGAGAGTAACGATAGCCTTCAAATTTCTTTAAAAAAGACAAAGGGTGCGCTAACAATTCAATTTGTACTATCATTTAATAGAGTAAGAAAGAGTGCCTTTGATATCTCAACACTGCATTGGCCATAATCTTATCTGGTATAAGTTTAGGGTCACGTTAGATCAAGCTAAAAGGTTTAAGCCACCCAGGATAGGTTCTTGCATCAAGCACCTGACTGCTGAAATGGACTGTGACGACTCATCTGAGAGTTCTCGTTAATCATCATTTAGCTACCTATTACATGTTCAATAGGTTATCTTTAATATGTGGATTTCATTGCAAGCATGGTACAAGCAGTATTATGTATATCTGAATTGTTTGTTGTTTTGTTCCGGTAAGGAGGTACTTTTGAGATAAAGGTAATCTGTAACGTACAATCCTGAACTTGAGGGATACGGCGCATGGCTGAGAAACGTTGAGTATCCGCATTAGCACAAACCTCCAAGACGCTGTTTTTGCTATGTCAGTGTGAGGAACAATGCATAAAGTAATATATGAGCTCCAAGGCTAACTTTATTCCAGAGCATTGAAATAACTACAAGCTAGACAGACAGAAAGCTACACAGAACTGCAAAATAACTTACATTCTATTATCAAAAATGGGTCATTAGCTAAGAATCGCAGAAAAAAGAACGAAAGAATTGCAAAAAATATCTGTACTCCAGGGCTCTTGAAAAGAGTGAATGCGATCATTTTAATCAGTATGCAGAGGCTAATGCAGGGCACTTTTTTTGTTTGCTGTGGCTTTTCAACCCGCAAGGAGATTTTGTTATACCCTTGTTGAGTTTCACGCAAGCTTCTCATAGTATGGCACTTGCTACTCTGCCTGACATGCGTTTTCCAACACTGATGCAATGTTGGTACATGGGTTGAGTCTAAAAAAAGCTATATTTTCATTTGTAGGACATGAAATGCACTATTTCAATTTCCCAGTTTACAAGTTTATGCTAAAGGGAAAAACTTTGTTGATATGCTGTCAGATGACGAGGGTCCCGTTGTTAAACGCAGTAATCTATGAGATGCATAATCTATTGCCAGCAACTCCGCCCTCATGAACCTTGACTTCTGTACCCTTGCCGTTTCACCTTTGACCATTCGTCAATTTGTTTCCACTTGAAACACCAGTGCTTTGCCTGGGCTGAAAATGTACCCTGCCTGCAAGGTCTGTAAATTAAAAGGTTTGTTACACAAATAACCAGGGCTCTTACATGATCGGCTCTGATTCAAAAAATGTTAAGGTGTTGTAACTTTGTAGTCAACCACACCTGTATAATCTGTAGACCTTGCCGACTAGACACTCAAATCTTGTTGCTGACACTGCAAGAATCCGTTTTTGTACAAATCTTCCTTTAATTATAGGTATAAAAAAATAAACGTTTTTGCAAATTACACTTCACTATCTTTTAGGGGGAAACTGTATTTAAGTTTTTTTGTCGTTTCTCTTTTCCTCAGCGTCTTGGTGGTGTTCAAGACTCCGATCACAGTATATATGAAATGATAAAAAAAAGGAGAAAAAAAACAAACAAAAAAAAATCCTGTGATTGTTTTTGTATTTTATTTTGCCTTGGCTCTTCACAGCTCTTCAGGTTGAAATACAATCTGCATTGGGGAAAGGATTAAGATTATATATGAATATATAATAAAGAACTTAAAATATAGGAAAATGCACACTCATGTCGATTCCTATGCTTAAACACATTTATGGTCTACTTTTTCTGTATTTCTAGAATTGTATTTGAATTCAATGTTCACTTAGAGTAGGCACTATAGTATTTATATTGAGGCTCGTATTTTTAACTGTTGCTTGTTCTCTCTAAAAGGTATTTACCATACCTTTTTTGGTAGTGGAAAAAAAATCCCAAACTGCCACGGTATATTTTTTTAATTTGGCAGGATAATATAGTGCGAATTATTTGTATGTTTAAAGAAATAAAAGGAAAAAAACCCATAAAAAGCAGCTAAAGTATGTGGCATTGGGAGGCATCACAGGCCATCAGATGGCCGCCGCTCTGTTTCCTTTCCACAGAGGTGGTTGTACATATCTTCTTTGGGTTTTGTTTGGGACCTCCTTCCCCCCCCCCGCCATTCTTGTATGCAGTAATACAAGCTGACGTCGGCCTGTTCTGTTGTGTGCTTCTGTCTCTCTCACCCCCTCCCACCTGGCTACATTCCAACATCAAGAGAGGGAAAAAAAAGTTTAAAAACACTTCATATGCAGTACATGGATTACGAAAAAATCGTCAAAATAAATACATTTAAAAAGAAATTAAATGTTTTGCAGTTTTTTTTCATTGCCAAATACTAAATGGTGCTTTATATTTAGATTGGGTATAATTTCATATGCAAAGCATATTTGAAAAATGACCTGGGGGGCGTGGAGAAGCCTGCTTGAGTTGAGACTTTTTTGTAAATGGCAATGCGGAATATTTTGTTATCAGCCTTTTCTATTCCTATTCTGAGAGCTGTTTGTTGTAACTTGAACTTGAACTTTATCTTTTACTACGGGAGTTACTATTTATTATTATTATTTATTTTATGCTCTGTTCAAAACAGAGACATGGAATGGATGATTATTTTTGGTTTATTTTTATTTTGTATTTGATTATAATATAATTTGTTTTCTTTTTGTAATGGTGGCCCATGGTCATTGGACAAACCTAGCTCTTACATTTCTGTTGTAAATTTTTGGGGTCTCTGTTCAGTTGTATTGGGAAAACCATTGTCTGTGTTTTCTGGCAGATGTCTGCATTATCCTGTTCACACGCCCATTTTGTCCCTTTATCGAAAAACAATTAATAAAAAAAATGAAAGTATAATGGCACTTGTCGCTTATCTCCACTGATTATCTTTATGTGTGTGTGTGTGTGTGTGTGTGTGTGTGTGTGTGTGTGTGTGTGTGTGTGTGTGTGTGTGTGCATAAGTATGTGTGTGATTACCACCTTCCCAACTCCATTGGTATCGTTAACCTTTTGAGATCTTACCAAAAGTGATTTAAAAAAAAAAAAATTGAATTCAACATTTTGAGAAGTTAGCATTTTAAGAATAAAGTCAAAGTTTAGGGAAACATTTCAGAATTTTGTGAAAAATGTCTGGATTTTTATATTAAAGTCAAAACTTTGAGAAAAATGTCAGGATTCTAAGAAAGAGGTCAGAATTCTGACTTAAATTTCGCTTTTCTGAGGAAACAATAATTCTGACTTTTTTGCTGAAAATATCCGGAATTCTGATATTAAAGTCAGAATTCTAATCAGATAATTTTGACTTAATTCAAATTTTTCTGAATTTAATATCAGAATACAATAAATTAAAAACCTTTGATAAAATCTTGAAAATAAATCCAATGTGGCCCTAATCCTCTTCCTTATTTCTTAGAAATATAATGCATTTTTCTTCTTCAAGGGTTCCCATGTAAATGTTTATTTAGCATTAATCACTCCAAATGGAAGAGTTCCCATAAGTCAGCATTAGCAGACAGCTGTTCAGCGGGCATAATACTACCTTCCAAAGTGTGTGTGTGTGTTATCGTACAGGGCGTATTCTTAACATGCTTTCTATAAGTCTTGTCTTGCACTAGCTTGAACCCAATGAACTCAGCCCTCCATCACCAACCTCACTAGCCTATGGCACTGTACTATATGTACTTTATGACTTTCTATACATGTGTGCGAACTGTCATTGTCTTGCCCAGGAGGGTTGGGGGCGGGAGTTCAACAAGTGGAGATACCACTGCATTAAAACAGTGTCATACTACCTGTTGGTCCAGACAGCCCAACTGGTTTGAGTGCATATGTGTGTGCGTGTAAAGTACACGTGTAAGTAAGTGCCTCATACCATATTAATTTAGTTAGCACGCTATCTCGAAGCACATATGTGCACTATGCATGTCACTCCTCAAAGTACAGTACGGTATCTTTTGCTGATAACAACTGTTCCCTTTAACCTCAGCCACACACACACACACACACACACACACACACACACACACACACACACACACACACACACACACACACACACACACACACACACACACACACACACACACACACACACACACACACACACACACACACAGGGCAGATGTGTGCAAATCCTTTAAAAGGGTTAACCCATACAAGGCTCCTGGACCTGATGGCATCCCTGCCGTGTTCTCAGGGTGTGTGCAGTTCAGCTGGCAGAGGTGTTCACAGACATCTTCAATAGGGCCTCAATGACTACCGCCCAGCAGGGCCGGACTGGGACAATAAGTCAGGCCGGGAATTATACACCCAGCCAGGCCACTACCAGTTTTCTTTTGTGCCATTTTTCTGGATTCATTTGTCAATATTTACAGCGTTGCTGCCGTGATAGCCCTAAACTTTAAATCTACTACCCCAGAATAAACATATGGACATGGGTTACTATTTAAGAAAAAATGTGCAAATCTATTTTGGAACATATCCATGTGAACATATTTTAAGTGGAGGTGGACCTCAAATCCTATAGGGGAGTCCGGGGGCATGCTCAATCTGGTGCACTTTGAGGGGGAAATAAAGAGACTACACCCATATGAAACAGAACTGTATACATTTAAATAATCATAATAATAACATACCATATTAAACCATATTAAATTTGAAAAAACATTGAAACTTGTTTATTTATTTGTTTTTGGTTCATTTATAGTTGTGAGTGTGTCTGGGCTCCTGAACCAGCCTCACCCGTCTCCCCCCTGCTCCTCTTTGAGGCAGCAGCAAAGACTAATCTTAGATCTCAACAAGTTTATCTTACCTTTTTTCACCTAATTAAATTGTTTTTAAATTATTCATCCATATTTTACTAATCACCCCTTCAAATGGAAATATGTGTTTACATAAATGGTGACCAAACCGTTTGACACCCACAGAGAACTTAGACTAAGTTAACTATCTAAACACTCAGAGTCCTTTACCTCACCTGAGCCGTAGTTATCAGTCTCTCAGTCTGAAAGGAGAGGACTCTCCTCCCCCTTGTTGACAGATCATTATATCCGTTAGCGCAGCTAGCTAGCACCAAATGCTAATAACAACAATACACGTAACCGGTGCGCATGCTTTCTCTCTCGCTCGCTCGCGCCACACATACACACCCTCCCGAGCTTGAATGACATACAGAGACCAATCGAGGGCATTAGTGTATGATCTGTATGAAAGTGGCCATGTCAGCAGGCCACATCATGTAGACAGCCAGTCACCCTCTGTGAGGCAGATTAGGTCCACAGACGATGCCATAGCCCGCACCATCCACACTGCCCTCTCACACCTGGACCAGAGGAACACATATGTGACCTGCTCTATCGAAATCAGTCGCATTGACCCGAAGACACATTTTGAGTTGTATACACTGCTGGAAAGAGGATATTCCTAGCTTTCTAATGATATCAGGATTGTTTTTGTACTCCAAATATTAAGCGAAATATGTCACATTATATAATGACTGTCACAGAGTCATCATTTTGAGAAAAAGGCCTTCAAAGTTTTCTCTTTTCTGGAACCCATCGATCTGATTGATTATTAGCGGAGCAAATGATCAAAATACTACGGAGGGAAGATATTTTTGTTTGGATTACTGGTCTGGGGGAAGCTCGCGAGTGTGTGTGTGTATACGTGTGTGTGTGTGTTTGTTTAATTTTGCGTTTGTGTGTATTGTGTTTGTTTCCCGGGGAAAACCCTCACGAGAAAAACCGGCTGTTGTTATGCCTGCTGTGTCGTTAAGTTACTCCGTTCTCCGCTTGTAATTATGCAGTTACAAGCTTCAAAGTTGTATTTATCATCTGAATTTGCCGAAACAAGTTTAATATTCTGAAAGCCAAGACTTTGTTTAATTGAAATCAGATGAAAACAAACTGTAAGAGGACCTTGCCGTGTTATCTACACTGAACAAAAATATAAATGCAACACTTTTGTTTTTGCTCCCATTTTTCATGAGATGAACTCAAAGATCTAAAACATTTTCAATATACACAAAATAACCATTTCTTTCAAATATTGTTCACAAATCTGGAAAAATCTGTGATAGTGAGCACTTCTCCTTTGCCGAGATAATCCATCCCACCTCACAGGTGTGGCATATCAAGATGCTGATTAGACAGCATGATTATTGCACAGGTGTGCCTTATGCTGGCCACAATAAAAGGCCACTCTGAAACGTGCATTTTGGCTTTATTGGGGGGGTCTGGGGGGGTCCGAAAACCCTAGGGTTAAACCCTAACCCTAACCCTAACATGTCACCCATTGAGCATGTTTGGGATGCTCTGGATCGGCGTATACGACAGCGTGTTCCAGTTCCTGCCAATATCCAGCAACTTCGCACAGCCATTGAAGAGGAGTGGACCAACATTCCACAGGCTACAATCAACAACCCGATGATGGGTGACATGTTAGGGTTAGGGTTAGCTTAACGGTGCGTAAAACACACGTTATGACGTCACCAACAAATCGACGACTGAATTAGTTGGCAACTAATTTGGTAATCGATTTTAATCGATTAAGTCGATTAGTTGTTGCACCCCTAACGTCTATCATTGTAAATTGACAGTAAATTGCTGGCTACTCTTTTGCATTACTTTCACAGTACACATTGTAAATTGACAGTAAATTACTGGCAACTCTTTTGCATTACTTTCACAATAGAAATGTAAAAGTACAGGCCCTTGTTGTAATGCATGTAGCCTACAACAAAATGATGTAATTCCCCAATAACATACTGTAATATCACAGTAATTCCTTAGTAATCGAAGCTGTACAATTACAGTATATAGTTTTACATTTACAACAATATATTATATAATATCCTGGATGTGAAATTATAATACATTGCTGTGAAGACATTCACAGTAAATTGCTGTGAACCTTACTGTGAAAGTCATGCAAAAAGTTGCAAGGTATTTATTGTGAATTCACGGTGAATATTTTTACAGTGTACTGTTTAACCCGCACATCATGTCTTCTCAGAAAGGATCAACACACCAAATATTTATAAGATTCATTGATTTGGCTGTATTTAGATTAAGATTGAATTAAATCTAAAAATCAAAAATCTACAAGACATTTTGGAACAATCTATCATTGAACTTACTTTCCAAGGCAAAAATAAAGTGGCACCCTAAAGAATGCTGCATGCCTGGTATGCTTGCAGAGGATCTCATAAACAAGAACAATCACATACACCACAAAATCCCAAATATTATTGCTATGGCATCAACAATACCTTCAGAAAAATATAACAAGCGTAAATTGCATAAGATGCGTCGACAATGGATGCAAAAGGTAAAATGTTTATGGACCTACTGACAGAAAGTGCACATGGACACAATATATTATGCACATTCACGAAACAGCAAAAACTATTACTGGAGATGACCGGTTATATGCTCATACATGAATAAACCAGTGTTGTAGTCAAGTCACCATTTCTCGATTCCAGTCACTCTCGAGTCACCACTCTGCGAGTCCAAGTCTGAGTCACCTAGGAAGAGTCCAACTAGAGTCTGAGTCAGTATTTCCGCCAGACCAGGGCTGAGAGGGTATCCACCCTGAGCGGGGGGGGGGGGATTTTGACTTGAGCCGTCTCTTATAGATACTGTCTTTTTACGTTAGTGAGCCGGATCATTTGGCTCGGCTCTCTTAAAACTACGGCTGTTTCGGCTCCCAAACGGCTCTTCATGTTACCACAGTTTACCACGGAGCCTCAGTTTCGCCGCAGCGAGGCTCTGGTGCTCGCAGCTCACACGCGTGCTCCACTAGCACCGCTCATTGCGTCCACATCGCGCACGTTCCGTGTTGTCCTGTAGCAGGCACCTTCGATGTCGGGGAAACGATCTTCAATACTCTGAAAAGAATCCCACCAGACTCCTTTGCCCCTCCAACAGAGGCATGTCCTTGTCCTTTTTCCTTTTCGTAATTTCAAGCGATAAAAACTCTCAATCTTTTCTCAAATTATTAATATTTGTGGACGCCCTCTGCTCGCGTTCAGGGCGTCCCGCGCTGAATAAGGGCGTCAAATGACGGCAAGATGCCCCCCCTGAGTCATCATTACCTGGGATCGAGTCCGAGTCCAAGTCTGATTCCAAGTCACCCAAGAAGAGTCCTACCCGAGTCATCATTACCTGTGATCAAGTCCAAGTCCGAGTCACCTAGGAAGAGTCCAACTGGAGCACGAGTCATCATTACCTGTGATCGAGTCCGTGTCCAAGTCTGCGTGACCCAAGAAGGGTTTGACTCGAGTCAGTCATCATTGCCTGTGTTCGATTCCGAGTCACAAGTCTGAGTCATCATGTATTTATCCGAGTGGATTTTGCTGTTGGTTTGGTTCTTATCAATCAATATTTGTTATTGTCTACATTGATTTTATCCTTTTATTTTGTGCATTGCTTTTATTCTGTCTATTTTATAGTCAGTCGTCTAACTGCTGTGAAGCACTTTGCGCTGCAATTCTTGTATGAAAGGTGCTATACAAATATAAGGCGCATAATTAATGTAATGTTTTTATTATATAGTCGAGTCACAAGTCAAGGACTCAAGTACTCCAAGTCTGGCATAATAGTACCTTTAAAGTTAATCTTGACATAATTTTTTTCTCACTTCAAAGGGAATACCAAGAATAAAAGAATACACTTCAAATCAATCAATCTGTTTTTTTCTCTGATAAGATATGATGTGATTCCTCCCTCAAGGAGCACGGGAACATTGAAGGTTGCTAGACTCGTAGGGTGAAGTAACACTTTCCTCTGCTACTGCTGAGGTGTCTTTGACCAAGGCAGTATCCAACTGCTGCAGAAAGAGTTCTGTCAAAGACTTTGGTTGTCTATGGATGTGTTGCACAGTTCGAATGCAAAACACGCCATTGCAGAAAAAGAGCAAAGAACTTTCCTGTCTAGAATAAAGGCCTAGGTCACAAAAAACACATAATCAAAAATGTTTCAACCTGCAACCTAGCCTTGAAAGCTCCCTTGATGGGCTGCTGACTTTGAGAAGATCTAATGTTGTGAGGGGTTCAGGCGTGTTGGACATGGGAGGACTGTACTACGACTTAACAGTCCTCCCATGTCCAACTCGCCTGAACCTTATTTCACCACCACAGGACCCACAAGTGAGCAGCCGTTTCATTTGTACTCCCTGTTAAACAATGCAACTAGTCACCAGCAGCACCCAGCCTGGGCAAATAAAAACAAATCAGCACCATATTTTGTTCACTTCCTCTCCCGCTCTGCCTCTTCCCTCTCTCTCGCTTTCTGTGATAAATTCATAGTGTTATAAACCCGTGAAGCATTCAGGCCTTTTCTGCTTTACTGGGGCTCTCCTGTCCTGGTTTATGTGAATAGCATAATGCATTTGTCACCGTTATAAAATCTAAACAACCATGACCTGCAGTCCCCCATAAACTCCCATGGATTTGTCTTTGGCCTGCAGGGTCTTAACACTAAAATATGCTCTAAAGAAAGCATGTTTTCAAACTGCTTTTGTAACCGTATGGCCTTGGCGCAACACGATTCCAAAGGAATCTTGATAAAGGACAGGAATGTATGTATGTGTGTGTGTGAGTGTGTGTTTTGTCTGTCTTCCTTCCTACGTTGGTATCTGTGTACATACTGTGCTGTGCCACAGAAGTGCATCTTCTCCATATGCCATACAGAGGAGCAGCATCTTATATACATACTGAGTGGTTTAATACATGCTAAACACTGCGGTCCATAGGAACTGGCTGCAAAGTAAAAAGCTCTTAATGTAATAGACAATCATTGAACATTACTTAGCACATACAGTATAATGGCCACAAGGCCAGTCCAGCATGTACAAAAATTGCAGTCAAAGCCAGTAAAGGAATAATGCATTGACATTGACCGCCTTTGACCACAACACACTTAACGCCCCTGTGTAGGAGTTACAATTTAAGACGCTGACTTAAGAACCGCAGATTGAAACTCGCTGCTGTAATTGGAGCTGGAAGTAAAGTTTACATCTGACCTGATATTAATTCATGGTGGCGAGGCCATTTGGTTAACTTAAATAAGTGCTATGTTTGCATACAGTACTAAGATGGGCTACAGGTCAAACTATGATTGTTTAAATATGCAGAACAACAAAATAACTCCTTGAAACTAAGCAATATTCCCTCAGGGATACTTTTCATTCACATGGTTCTCATTTTTTTCAATGTTGGAAATGATAACACCACAGTTATATATGAGATGAAGAAACACAAGCAGTCTGTCAGCTATCCATCTATTTATCTGAAATGGACTGTTGAGCATTAAAGCACTGAAATGCAGATATCTGTCTAAAAAGATTAGATGGACACAAAAACACAGCATACCTAGTTGAGGGAAGATTTTACTACTCTGAAAAGTCAATATGGGATTAATCATTCTGTCAATTAATGCATTGATCACTAAATAAACAATAGGAATACTGTGTTGAATCTTCATTTGCATGTATATCACAGCGTCTAGCCAGATGAATTGGCAACATTTGAACAATTTTGAAATTATTTTTGCTTTAAATTAAGGCCCCATGTTTTTTTTTTCAAATGGCGGGCTCCCTCTCTAAAAAATCTCGATCCATGGTACTGCTATGGTTGCTTGCCCTGAGTTACTGTGATAGTAGAAGTTACCAATACCATCAAGATCGATGACAAAAACGATGAATAACTATCTGTCTTTTTTGCTCAGGAAGGTTCCTAACTGAGTCAATTACCTAACAGTTTCAAAGTGGCAGCCATGATAAGACCTGTTCAGATGCTCTAGCTGATCGAAAAGGAGCTTTAAGACTTTCTTTGGAATCTCCTTTAGTTTAGGATACACTTGACCATCCGGTACTAAAGGAAAGGAGATAATGCTGTCCCACAATGCCTTGCAGCCACAACATTTATAGTGAATCAACCACTCTACTCTCATCTTTCCTTAACCCCATTAAGTGTTTCCCTGAGGTCAATAAATAGTGGTTACGAAGAGACACAGGAACTGACTTTTTTGACGATTCGACCGCAAACCTGATTACATTTTCTCTAAATGTCTTCCTTTCCTATCTCATTTAGCAAAATGAATGATAATATCCTTTTTTAGGCAACACTTAAAGTGACTCAAATTCAGCCGTCAATAACATCCACAATTGTGATTCTGTTTTGTGACAGAACCAATTCCAATGGCGTTTGACATAAATGATCGAGAAGAACATCCCTAGTTTACATCATAAACTTCTGTAGCAAGCAGGCTAAGCTCTGCAGTTAAAACATTAACGTCAGGGATTTGATTGAGTCAAACTATAAATCAAAGCTTTGTTTTGGTATAAGTATTGATTTGTTTTACACACTTGACATTCACTGTGCTTTCAGTGCATGCTGTCATTAGTTGTAAAAGAGATGTCAGGAGGTTCATGTGTTTATGGTTCAAAGCTTTATCTGACCTCGCTTATGTAATGTCACGCTGTGACCACACACTGTTTAGACTAAAAGAACACACTGAAAATCATATCTGTTATTAAGAAGTCATTTAATCTTATGTTGAGCTTTAAAATCATTTTCCTACCGCCAGTGCTTTGACTGTCTTTATGACATGGCTCAAACTCCTGCAGCAATCTTCTGTATAATAGTGAAACCTTTTGTATATAATAGTGAAAACTATAAAAAAATATTTTTCTAAAACTGAAAGACAACCCATGAGTACTATTTAGATTTATTTTTGTAATTTATTGTTATTATTTGTTTGTTGTATTTTCTTCTTCTTCTTCTTCTTCTTCTTCTTCTTCTTCTTCTTCTTCTTCTTCTTGTTATTATTATTATTTTTATTATTATAATGTCCCTCTCTGAAGAACCAGCACCTTACCGTGGTAGAGAGGTTTGTGTGCCCTGATGAACCTGGGGGCTGTGTTGTCTGGAACCTTGTGTTCCTGGTAGGGTCTCCCATGGCAAATTGGTCTCAGGCAAGGGGCCAGACTAAGATTGGTTCACAAGACCTCATGAAAGACGACACACGAAGTGAGGATACCCGGCCCGGAGGAAGGCCGGGGTCCCCTTCTGGAGCCAGGCCCAGAAGGAGGACTCGTCGGCGAGCGTCTGGTGGCCGGGCTTGCCACGGAGCCCTGCCGGGCACAGCCCGAAAAGGCGACGTGGGCAACACCTCCGCTTCTCCGTCCCGCGGGCCCACCACCTACGGGAAACAGCGATGGGGTCGGGTGCGCTGCCAGAAGGGTGGCAGTGAAGGCAGAGGGTCTCGACGGACCAGACCCGGGCGACAGAAGCTGGCTTTGGGGACGTGGAACGTCACCTCTCTGGGGGGGAAGGAGTCGGAGCTTGTGCGGGAGGTGGAGCGTTACCAGTTGGATCTGGTTGGGCTCACCTCTACGCACAGCGTCGGCTCTGGAACCTTACTTCTGGATAGGGGTTGGACTCTATTCTTCTCCGGAGTTGCTCAAGGTGTGAGGCGCCGGGCGGGTGTGGGGATACTCACAAGTCCCCGGTTGGGTGCTTCGTTGTTGGAGTCTACCCCAGTGGACGAGAGGGTTGCCTCCCTACGCCTGCGGGTTATGGGGGGGAAAACTCTGACTGTTGTGTGTGCTTATGCACCCAACAGCAGTTCAGAGTATACGGCCTTCTTGGAGACCCTGGAAAGAGTCCTGTATGGGGCCCTTGAAGGGGACTCTTTAATCTTGCTGGGAGACTTCAACGCACATGTGGGCAATGATGGAGACACTTGGAGGGGAGTGATTGGGAGGAACGGCCCCCCTGATCTGAACCGGAGTGGTGGTTTGTTACTGGACTTCTGTGCTAGTCATGGATTGGCCATAACAAACACCATGTTCGAACATAAGGATGCTCATAAGTGTACGTGGTACCAGAGCACCCTAGGCAGAAGGTCCATGATCGATTTTGTTATCGTATCATCGGACCTGAGGCCGTATGTTTTGGACACTCGGGTAAAGAGAGGGGAGGAGTTGTCAACTGATCACCATCTGGTGGTGAGTTGGGTCGAGTGGCGGGGGAAGCCTCTGGATAGACCTGGTAAGCCCAAACGTGTAGTTCGGGTGAACTGGGAACATCTGGAGGAGGCCCAAGTTCAGGAGGCCTTCAACTCACACCTCCGGCGGAGCTTTTCGGGCATTCCTGTGGAGGTTGGGGACATTGAACCAGAGTGGTCGGTGTTCAAAGCCTCTATTGCCGAAGCCGCGGCGGGGAGCTGTGGTCTCAAAGTCCTAGGTGCCTCAAGGGGCGGTAACCCTCGAACCTCCTGGTGGACACCGGTGGTCAGGGAAGCCGTCCGACTGAAGAAGGAGGCCTTCAGGGATTTGATATCCCGGGGGACTCCCGAGGCAGTTGCAAGGTACCGACAGGCCCGAAGGGCAGCAGCCTCAGCCGTGGCCGAGGCAAAGCAGCGGGTGTGGGAGAAGTTCGGAGAAGACATGGAAAAAGACTTTCGGGCGGCACCAAAGTTGTTCTGGAAAACTGTCCGACACCTCAGGAGGGGGAAGCAGGGAACCATCCAAGCTGTGTACAGTAAGGATGGGACGTTGTTGACCTCAACTGATGGAGTGCTAGGGCGTTGGAAGGAGCACTTTGAGGAACTCCTGAACCCGACAACTCCGCCCTCTATGTTAGAGGCAGAGCTGGAGTATGACGGGGGATCAACACCAATCTCCCAGGGGGAGGTCACTGAGGTCGTCAAACAACTTCACAGTGGCAAGGCCCCGGGGGTGGATGAGATCCGCCCAGAAATGCTGAAGGCTCTGTGTGTTGAGGGACTGTCATGGTTGACACGTCTCATCAACGTTGCGTGGAAGTCGGAAACAGTACCGAAGGAGTGAGAGACCGGGGTGGTGGTTCCCCTTTTCAAAAAGGGGGATCAGAGGGAGTGTGCCAATTACCGAGGCATCACACTACTCAGCCTCCCCGGGAAAGTTTACTCTAAGGTACTCGAAGGTACTCGGAGGGTCAGGCCGATTGTCGAACCTCAGATTGAGGAGGAACAATGCGGAGTCCGTCCTGGTCGTGGAACGACGGATCAGCTTTTTACTCTCGCAAGGATCCTGGAGGGGGCCTGGGAGTACGCTCATCCAGTCTACATGTGTTTTGTAGACTTGGAGAAGGCGTATGACCGGGTTCCCAGGGAGTCACTGTGGGAGGTGCTGCGGGAGTATGGGGTGAGGGGGTCTCTACTCAGGGCCATCCAATCTCTGTACTCCCAAAGCGAGAGCTGTGTCCGGGTCCTCGGCAGTAAGTCGGACCCATTTCAGGTGAGGGTTGGCCTCCGCCAGGGCTGCGCTTTGTCACCAATCCTGTTTGTAATATACATGGATCGGATTTCGAGGCGTAGTCGTGGGGGAGGGGGTCTGCAGTTCGGTGGACTAAGGATTGCACCACTGCTTTTTCCAGATGATGTGGTTCTGATGGCTTCATCGGTCTGCGACCTTCAGCACTCACTGGATCGGTTCGCAACCGAGTGTGAAGCGGCTGGGATGAGGATCAGCACCTCCAAATCTGAGGCCATGGTTCTCAGCAGGAAACCGATGGACTGTCAACTCCAAGTAGGGAATGAGTCCTTACCCCAAGTGAAGGAGTTCAAGTATCTCGGGGTCTTGTTCTCGAGTGAGGGAACAATGGAGTGTGAGATGGGTCGGAGAATCGGAGCAGCGGGAGCGGTACTGCAGTCTCTTTACCGCACCGTTGTGACGAAAAGGGAGCTGAGCCAGAAGGCAAAGCTCTCTGTCTACCGGGCCATTTTCGTTCCTACCCTCACCTATGGTCATGAAGGATGGGTCATGACCGAAAGAACGAGATCGCGGGTACAAGCGGCCGAGATGGGTTTTCTCCGCAGGGTGGCTGGTGTCTCCCTTAGGGATAAGGTGAGAAGTTCGGTCATCCGGGAGGGACTCAGAGTTGAACCGCTCCTCCTTCGCGTCGAAAGGAGCCAGTTGAGGTGGTTCGGGCACCTAGTTAGGATGCCACCTGGGCGCCTCCCTAGGGAGGTGTTCCAGGCACGTCCAGCTGGGAAGAGACCAAGGGGTAGACCTAGAACCAGATGGAGGGATTATATCTCTTCTCTGGCCTGGGAGCGCCTTGGGATCCCCCAGTCAGAGCTGGTTGATGTGGCCAGGGAAAAGAAAGTTTGGGGCTCTCTGCTGGAACTGCTACCTCCGCGACCCGACCACGGATAAGCGGGAGAAGATGGATGGATGGATGGATTATAATGTCTGGCCCTTTGCAGGGTCATAAGGTCGTGGAGTATAGGCTTGGAGGAAGAAAAGAAAGCTCCCTCCCTTTTCTTCTCTTTTCATTCTTTCATTTTTTTCACTCCTCCCCAAACTCGGTCTGAAGTTCAAATTCATGATCAGAGTGAATGAATGAATGAATGGCTGGGGGAGTTGACAGGGCAACGTGTATCAAATCAGCATGTCCTGAGTGTCTGGTTGTTCACAGAATAGCATCTTTCATATTGTTGGTCAATTAATCTTTTAAAATGTAACATTACCTGGACAATCTCTTGCCATTTGACAATATACCGTATAGAGTAGTTTACATTTCAATCTAATGTGCTTTACGGTGCAAAGCGGATTTAACCTCTTACACCCCACAGACCCGCCGAAGGGGCCAAAACCACAACATCTGCAAGCAACAGCGTCTGAGGGCTTCTTAAGATTTAATAAACTATGAACGTTTCATATCCATGTAACGAGAAGAAACTCAGCTAACTGATCTTTTTTTTTTAAGGTTAATCCAATGGTTAATCCAATGTGTCTGTCTCCCTTTGAAATGATTTCTGATAATTAGGGGTGTAACGGTACACGTACCCGTACCTAAATTATTCGGTACGGGCCCTTCGGTTCGGTACACGTGTGTACCGAAGTGTACCGAACGAATATAATGTTAAACGTAAAAAATTGAGAACGTGAACAACTTTTTGGAAGTAATCTCCGGTGCTGCGTCGCAGCATTCAGAGTAATTTGCTCACATTGGGTTCAACGCGTCATCGAGCAACCAAGTCATTTCATTGGACGAGAGGCATACTATGAGAGCTGGGGATGCGTTCAAATGTAGTCAGTAATTTGAGGAACTGTCGAAATGGCGAGCGCAGGTAAAGTTGAGCTCGAAAATCCTCCAGCATCATTGAAGTCTCCGGTTTGGGAACATTTTGGTTTCGCAGTTACGTACAAGGATGACGGACAAAGTTTGTCGGCATTGTTCAACTAAAATTGGTTACGCGGCTGGCAATACATCAAACTTGCACACTCATTTGAAAAGGCATCACCCGAACGTGAATATCACCTGTACCAAAAGAAAAAAGACTGAAGTGCAAACCCAACTCCTGCTAGTATTTAAGCCTCCACCACTCGCAAAAAGTTCAGACCGAGCCAAAGCTATTACAAACGCCAAATATCCTTATGTTGCCATGTTAGCAAAGCGCTACCTGGCTGTATCTGCAACCTCTGTCCCAGCGCCATGTAAACTGAGAGTTACGTCATTTCTGTTCACTCCAATGGACCACTTTTTTACAGCAATGACGGATCGTGGAGCCTCTCAATCGTTCCCCGGAAGTTAGCGCCAAGGCTAGCAGAGCTGTAGAGTTGCAGCATAATAGCCCGTTCGTGACGGACTTTTAAAGGTAAGAAGAAGTTTAAAGATTTATATTGCGTATATTATCAGTACATCTGATTCAAATTAACATGTGTATTAAAGGATGTCAGTGGATTATCCCTAAATGAGTAGATTTAGGGAACGTTTACAGATAACAGATTAAGCTAGGATACCATACCATAGTACCATACACTATACCATAGTGGTTGAATACACTGTATTAGGAAACACTTTATACTTACTGGACATGTTATACTCATTACATACTGTATATAAAATATGACCAAGAATGTGAGACAACTTTATAGAAATTCATATCACATCTGTTACTGATGCCATTTGTCATACTTTGTTAAACTCACAAATAATAAAGTTCCATAACTTCAGTTGGGAACAAAGACCACACCTTATCTCCCCAAGGCAATTTCCCATCCAATAGCTGTGCTATATAGGTGTGTATAACCCTTTCTCCTGTCTGTTACTCCCTCTTTCAGCACAAGAACCAGAGGGGGATTCAATGGAGCCTGAATACCTGCATTGAGACCCTCACCCTGCACCCTGAGTCTCAACTCTGTGTTTTTCAAGCCTTTCCCTGTTTTTTTGTATTAAACAAATCATTAAGCTTTCCCAATGGTGTGGTTTTCGTTTTGTGAAAAAGTGCAAATGCAGTGTTTGTATATAATAACCTCACATATTTTTTGCTGTTGGTCGTGAAATTGCTACTGCTGACTTGAGCCAGCCATTTTTTCCTCCGCTCTGTGTCAGTGGGGAAGCCGTACATTCGTACTCCTTCCTCGGAGCGATTTGAGCATCCCCAGGCAGCACAGCAAACCATGGTGACGACTAGGAGGCAGCACAGCAAACCAGGACAACACGGAGGAAAAGGCAAAGACAAACTGCATGATATGCTATTCAATGTTTATATAATTCCATGTATTTGCAATGGATATTCCTAAAACAACACATTTAACATCATCATCATCATGCTGCTGTTGCTGCTGCTGCTAGTCCTTTGATAGTCACCTGTCGGTCTCCTGTCCTTTCTGAAAGCCATAAAGATGACATTAGTCATTTAGATAACTTGTTTCCTCAATTACCATGGGATTACTGACACTACCATGAATTTAAGAAAATGGTAGAAATTAATCTAATCTGAATTTTGAAGCATTCCTTTAGATCCCCTCCCTCTAAATATATCAATAAACATTAGAAAGTGATGCTCCTGACTACCATACAAGTTTAAGAATATAATATTGGTTTTAAAGAATTCAAAGCTATAAATAAACAGCAAAAGGCTCTTTAACCAAGGCACTGTTAGCCTAACATGTAAACTAGTTGTTCACACTAATCCTAATATTATCACTTAATATTAGCAAATTCTATTTTATTTTTTAAAACATATTGATGTAAATACATACACATATCGATTTGTTGTATAAATATTGCAAATCAAAACCTTTATTCACTAATAATTACCAAAAATCGTAGTTCTATCTCCTGTTATCAATGCATTCACATTGCCCGCCATGAACTTCCGGGGAACGATCCTCGTCTACATGAACCACGTGACGATAACCGTTTTTGGACTTCCGCTGTCGTAACTCTTCTATCTATATGGCGCTGCTCTGTCCCTAGCGAGAGGGTGTTTTCCACAGCAGGAGACATTGTTAGTGCCAGCAGAAGCAATGAGGACAAGTACATTTTTCTTAAAAAAAACATGAAAATACAATGACAAGCAAGTCCTAATGTTAAACTGGCTGCTTAGGTACTACAGTACAGTTCAAATACATATTATTTCAGTTCATCGAAATGCTGCACCTTAATGTTTATTTTATTATATTTTGTATTTATTTGAGTGAATATTCACAGTTTAATAATAATCAAAAACCCAAAACTAATAGTTTATGTTTTGTGAGTACTAGTACAGTAAAGTTCAAATACAGATTATTTCAGTTCATCGAAATGCTGCACCTTAATGTTTATTTTATTATATTTTGTATTTATTTGAGGGAATACATTATTCACAATTTAATAATAATACAAAAATATATATATATATATTTTATGTTTTGTGATAATTTTTTCTGCTGTACCGAAAACGTACCGAACCGAACCATGACCTAAAAACTGAGGTACGTACCGAACCGAAATGTTTGTGAACCGTTACACCCCTACTGATAATCCATAATCAATAAACCTACTTTTCCGTTTTCAGATTTCAGAGCGTGAGACAGCTTTCGCTCTGGGCAAAACTGCATGCGCAGAGCCCCCACTTTTTTTTGGTAACGCTGGTGTGTATTTGGAAATCCCTCTTCGATTCTATTGGCTCTAACGGTTTAAAAGAGATTTCAATCACCAAAATCGACCAATGGGTTCCAGAGAAACGGCAAAAATGCCCATTTCCACCCAAATCACCCCAGAGGTGGAGTTTCTTTTGCTAAACCTCTCTGAAAAGGTAAAATGTCACTTGTTTTGCATCAATCCTGATACAGGGTACTTATTATATGTTGTACTTTGGATTCCTTAAGCTTTTAGTCTACTAACCCATCATCCAAGGGTATTTTTCACTATAAGTAAAAAATACTTTTTGGACGGACACTGTCATTTACAGTTTTTTACTATGTTTAATCTGAATTTTCTTTAAAATAAAAAATATCTATATTAATTCTGACTCTTCTACATCCAACTCACAGGTTTATCATTACTTTGAGAAAAAACATTATTAATTTTTCCCTTTATAGAAGTGCAGTTATGGTCATTTGTTCTGGGAATGTCATTTTCGATCCTGAGACCTGAAAAACAGGCTTGGAGCCTCACACGTTTTAAGCCCTTTCAAAGCCAAGACTAGGAAAATAGTACTTCAGTCACATCCACTGTCAAAATGAAAGAGTATATTTTGGCAAAGTAAACAATTAATATTTCATTGTGTGGCTAAATACATAAAAGTAGATATCACAACTATCTTTATTAGTTTAGTCTCATGAGTAAAGCCTGTCTCATTTCATAGGTTGAGTTGGCTATATATCATATATCATATTATTGGTTGGAGTCTAATTAAGTTATGTTAGCTTATTTAAAGCGAAGTGAACGGAAGTGACCTATCCTGTTCTGGAGTCCGACATCCAATGTATGCTAAAGACGACAAATGTTTTCAGACAGAATTAGTTGGCACACCTGTTATTGTTTGAGATTCCCAGTAGGTAGTACTGGAAATGTTACGTTTTTTTACACATTATGAAAGATACATTTTATGAAAAAAAGTACAATTTGGCAGTAAGTAGAACTCTAATCATGAAGTTACATTACATTTGAATAAGTAAAGATAATTAGTTGGCTCAAATGTAGGCAGTTTTCCTTCAAGTTGGCCTCAAAACTCAAAAATCTAATGCAGACAGTTTTGAGTTGTTGTAATGTAACCCATTTGTACAGTGTACATGATAACAATAAGTAACACACTAAACTATTTGTACATTGTGTTTATAATCTCCTGCTAGAACAATGATCAGAATTCTGCAATGTGCAGAAACACTTTATCATGTCTTACAAAGTGTTTTCTATTGTTCATCATGTATGGTCTGACTGCTGTAACATGGTAACACAAAGGCTGTCAAAGTAAGTATAACCAGATAACCTGCTTCTGTGCACTCATGAGCTCGATGTTCTGTGTTATATCATCCTCCCCTGACTGCATTCTGACCCTGTGACCTCATGGTGCACGGACGGCAGGCTGTTAGTGCTCCTCCCGGCCCGGGTCCTCCTGGGTGATGAAGGGCATCGCTCTGATCTCTGACCCCAGAATGAGGCCTCTCGGTCTGGCCAGGCACACGGAAAATCCCTGGGGCCTGGGCTGGATAAAAGGACGTCCAGGAAAGACATGGATTACCAGTGTGCATGTGTGGTGGTATGTGTGTGTGGGTGTGTGTGTGACGACATGCCCCGGAGACTCATGCCTGTCTTGTGTAACCATGTTCAGGACACACACTCTCCAAATGCACTGGGGATGTGAAGGTTAATTGCGGCAACTACACAGATGAGGAGGTTGGGTCACCTTTGCCGGAGAAGTGTGTGAGTGTGTGTGAGGAGGAGATAGTGCAGTGCATAAACCCTGAAGTTGCGTGTGTGTGGGAAAGAAAGACAGAGGCTGTGGATAAGGAGACATAGTGTGTGAGGTTGTTATGTCTGGAACCAGTGTGTATATGTTTCCGTGACCCTCCTTCATGTCTTCAAACCTGTTTTGAAACACACACACACACACACACACACACACACACACACACACACACACACACACACACACACACACACACACACACACACACACACACACACACACACACACACACACACACACACACACACACACACACACACACACACACACACACACACACGCACGCACGCACACACACACACACACACACACGCACGCACACACACACACACACACACACAGAGAGACTCTCTCTACTCTCTTCTGGGTTCATGTGTGTGTGTGTGTGTGTGTGTGTGTGTGTGTGTGTGTGTGTGTGTGTGTGTGTGTGTGTGTGTGTGTGAAAGGTCAACGGTCAACCTGCGGGTTGAAGGCTTGGGTTTCACATGACTGAACACCTTTGTTGCACACCGCAGGGGGAAGACTAAACATGTGTGTGTGTGTGCATGTGTGTGTGTGCGTACATGCTGAAGTGGGGGAGTGTATGGTATGTTGTGTTGTAGTCCAGAGTCACACACACAACACTACAGCCCCGCCCCCTCTGCCAGCTCCCAGCTTTTGATGTCTGCGTATGCCGTGTGATCAGACAGATGTGTTTGAATGCGTCACACAATAGATTTGCACAGCAGATGCAGGGGGGAGTCAGTTTGTAAAAGCTGAAGTGAAACCTTCCTCACATTGCTTTAGGGACGGGCTGCGTCACTTAAACAATTTTAGTAATCCACCAAATGCCATTACATTTTTTTTTAACAGAAATCAGTATTTATTATAATTCTAACTGCTTCTGCTGTCAAGCAATTAGGTTAAAGGTGGGGCAGGTTATTTATTTCAGAAACACTTTTTTGTTATATTCCATGGAATGCTCTTAACATCCCGATAGCAATGAATATATTAAATGCTTTGACAATAAATACATAACAAAATGTAATCTGTGGAAGTAGTAGCGCTGTAAAAAGCATGACCAATCATTTTAGCCGGCCCGGCTAAAATAACTGGATGGCCTATCTGCCTGTCAGCCTTCCATCAGTGCACAAACTTATCTCGTGCCCTCATTGGTCATGTGTGCGTTTGTGTGTGTTGGAGGAGGGGCTCTGTAAGGAAGTGGCATCCCATAATACGCTTAGATGCGTTGGTGGCTGCATCGTTGCCAAACCTGTGAAGTTTTGGGCCATTTGGAGCATTTCCACTGAAGTTATGAGAAAACCGTGTTTCATTACATTACATTACATGTCATTTGTTAGACGCTTTTATCCAAGCAACTTACATACTCAATACTGTGGGCAATCCCTACAGGAGTAATTTGGGGTGAAGTGTCTTGCCCAGGGACACAACAACATGCTGACTGCACTGGGACTCAAACTTGTTACCCCCTGAATAGAAGTCCAGCACACTATCCACTGAGCCAGAGCCTCCCCTTCATGGCGAGCATTGTGTTGCCATGCCAATGACATTTGAAGAAATCTCAAAACTGTCCCGTAGATGTCTTCACGGCTGGACTGTTAGCACACATCCGAAGTTTGAGCACTTGTTGAACATTTTCATAGGAGTTATAGCGACATCGTCTTTTATGGCGAGGGATGCATTTCCATGGAAATGGCATATGATGAAACCCCATAATTGACGTAGAGCTGTTGAGGGCTGGGCCATTAATCTCATAGGAGTTATAGCGACATCGTGTTTTATGGCAAGGGATGCATTTCCATGGCAACAGCCTATGGTGAGATCTCAGATTTGGCATAAAGCTGTTGAGGCATGGACCGGTGATATACAAGCAAAGTTTGGCGGACGATCGGACCGTGTCCATTGACAGCGACATCATGTTTTATGGCGAGGGATGCGTTTCCATGGAAACGGCATACGATGACACCCCATAATTGACGTAGAGCTGTTGAGGGCAGGACCATTAACCATTATCTGAAGTCTGCTGCTCTGAGCATGTCAGTTGGAGTTATGACATCATCGTGTTCCATGACACAGGTGTTTATATTTGAGCTAACGACGTGTCCACAGATCAAAGGTTTCCATGGTGATCAAATAATAGTGGCAAAGGCTCAAATTTGTAACCTTTGTGAATTGACCAAAACATATGAACAGTTGGAAGATTGAAAATGGGATTATTATTAGGATTATTTGTAGGTCATTGAAAAGTAGAATCATTTAGAAAGATGTGAACATTGAAGTTTCTATTTTAGAAAAGCTGACGCTGTAGTGCATCGCTGGTTTTTAAAAGTGATTTATAAGAGTCATGTTAAAGAGGACTTTAAAGCAGTGGTTCTCAACTGGTCAGGCCTCGGGACCCACTTTTTCCTTAGTCAATAGATCACGACCCGAAATTTTGAACAACTCAAATCTATTCAACAAAAAATCCTGCAGTAATACGCTTTGCAGCGTACAATATTAATTAAAGTGAAGTACAGTGCATATATCCCTTATATCCCTTCACGGAACAAAATATTGCTTTTGAATAAGGTTTAACAGTGCATGACATTAAGGATTTTGGGAGATGGCCCTGTGGGCCATCTAAGCTAATTTACAGATGGCCCTGAGCCCAATAGAGATTGCCCTGAAAAATGCGCGCGGACGAAATGACGCACGAAGGGTTTGGGGGGCCTCCCCCTAGAACATTTAGATTTTTGGAGCTCTTAGATGCTGTCTGGTGCATTCTCTAGACTGAATTATAAGATGAACCACCACAATATTACAATTTCAATTGTATTCTTCATTTCACTTGTTTGTGTTTGCTCGCTTGCATGCCCTGCATAGCTATAATAAATACTTAAGTTGTTTGTCAAGACACTTTCCATCTGATGAAGGCAAATGCCTTCCCAGATGTAAAAAAGTAGAAAACATTACATGCAGCTATTATGCCCCCTGTTAAAAATGTTTGTAATGTTATCTACTGTAAATTGGTCGAAGGAATGCCTCCTCATCCAGAAGCTGACCGAGCAGACCCGAGCAGCCGAGTGCATCCGCAAAGCACACACAATGGCGACGTCAGAGTTCCCGTTAGCAAGCAAATCTAAATCTCTTCGGTCAAAATGTCCGGTCAAAATAATTTCCCTTTAGCGCAATACCGCTTCAGTTGCGCCACTTATGTGACAGACAAGAAGAGTATGTGACAGACAAGAGTATTCCATTCTAATGTGTAACACTTAATGTGGAGAAAGAGATGTGCTGTGTGGGTTGATTGTGCGTTGATCTGTTGGTAATGCCTCGGGGTTCCGGTAGGCATGTAACAAATGCATAATGCTGCGCTATACTATGTGGCCTCACCCAGTTGCATAGCGACACTTATTGTTTAGGTCACGGTGTCTTTTAATAAGCAGGTAGTCATATCATTAGCTAGAACTAGCTGGATCTGATCGATATGGACATAAACGCGAGTGAAGTCTAATCTGACGGGAGAGAGAGATCAGCTGCTGCTGACGAGTCGACACGCAGCTCTGCATGATCACATGCAGCGGTGAGCGGACAAAACACACACTTCAGGTTAGAATATCACACATAGCTATTTTAATCACCTCTCAAACTACCTTAACTAGTTATAGATATGTTTAGTTTTACTGTCGGGTCACTCATTACTGGATCCGCGAGCTGCATGATACTGGTATAATAGATTGCCCGATCGGGCAACCAGCAGGTGAGGCTTCATGGCCCGAGCTAAATACTAGATGGCCCCGGGCCATCGGGCAGCCCTTAATGTCGAGCCCTGAGTTTAATGAGATGATGGAATCAAAGCTGAATTGTATAACATAAAAAGGCACACGTGCTGAAAACCTAACCCCAGAAGGGGGGTCTGGGGGGATTGTCCCCGAGGAAATTTTTCGAAATACTAACATATAAACTACCCATTCTGGTACACTCTGAGAAGAAAATAAATAGATGTATTAAAAAATATTAATAATATTTTATGCCATTGTTTGTTTTCCCCTTTGTTCTGACAGCTGAACTTGCTGCTCCACACAGAGAGAAGAGCAAAGAGGAGATAGTCTGTGTGAAATAGTTTAAATTGTGGGTAAGGGTAGATAGTCCCTATTGTTCTGTGACCTGTCAATCATCAAACCGGGGGTCCTATTTCATTATGTGCAGTGCTTGAATTGGAATAAAAAAGGTGCCAGTACTCTAAATCAGCAACAAGTATTTGGCACAAAGTCATAGTATATCCTATAATGCTGATGGGTTTGTCTCTTTACTGCATATTTTAGAAAGGCTCACTGTACTTAAACAAAATGACTCAGGGTGCATCTGAGATTAGAGGGGGTGCAGTGGTAAAGTGCTATTTTTATAAGTGGGGAGTGGACCTGACACCCTCTAGTCTAGGGGGGTCCGGGGGCATGCTCCCCTGGGAACATTTTTTTAAAAATATTGAAGTTAGATGCATCAATCTGGTGCAATTTGAGAGCAAAATGAAGAGATATATGGATACCTCTCAACATCCATAATGAAACAACTGCAAACAGATTTACTTTTTCTTTATGGATATAAAAGAAAGTGAAGCTTGACTCCTACTGGCTGGTTAAATGACTCCTCGTCCCTGAGGCCACTACCAGTCTTTTGTGCCATTTTGCTGGATTTATTTGTCAATAGCGCTGCTGCACAAAGTGATAGCCCTCTAGTTTAAATCTACTACCCAAAAAGAAACATATGGAGATGGGTTACTATTTAAAAAAAATTGCAAATCTATTTGGGAACAGTGGGGCTGGGCCTCAAATCCTATAGGGGGGTCCGGGGGCATGCTCCCCCGGTAAGATTTTTTTTTAAATTTTGGACTTAAATGCATCAATCTGGTGCATTTTGAGGGGGAAATAAAGAGACTACACCCATATGAAACAAAAATGTATACATTTAAATAATCATAAAATCATAAGTACATGGCCATAACCAATAACATACAATATCCAATATGAAAAAACATTGAAACTTGTTTATTTATTTGTTTTTGGTTCATTTATAGTTGTGAGTGTGTCTGGGCTCCTGAATCGGCCTCTCCTGTCTCCCTCCTCTGCCCCCTGCTCCTCTTTGAGGCAACAGCAAAGACTAGTTTTAGTTCTCAGCAAGTTTATCTTACCTTTTTTCACCTAGTTAACATTTTGTTTGTATTATTCATGCATATTTTACTAATCACTACCCCCTCAAATGGAAATATGTGTTTACATAAATGGTGACCAAACCGTTTGAGACCCACTGAGATAACTTAAACTAAGTTAACTATCTAAAGACTCAGAGAGTAATTTACCTCACCAGAGCTACCTTATCAGCCTCTCAGTCTGACAGCAAAGGACTCTCCCTCCACCTTGTTGTTGAGAAAGCTCCTTATATCCGTTAGCGCAGCTAGCTGGCACCAGATGCTAACAACAATACACGTAACCGGTGCGCGCGCTTTCTCGCTCGCTCGCGCAACACATACACCAACACACACCCTCCCGAGCTTGAATGACACACAGAGACCAATCGAGGGCATTAGTATGATCTGTATGAAAGTGGTAATGTCGGCAGGCCACGTCATGTAGACAGCCAGTCACCCTCTGTGAGGCAGAGTCAGACCCACATTTGCGCTGCGTTGCGTTTACAATATATACGTATATTGCCGGCGGCTGAGTACCGGCATTTTACTGAGTACCGGCACCTTGCCGGTACTCAGTAAGAAGTGCCGGTACCACATGGGTAAAAATCAGAAGTGCCGGTACTGCGTACCGGTGAGTACCGGCCCAATTCAAGCACTGATTATGTGTTCATTTTTATCTGAAGTTGTACCCATGGATGTATAAAGAATAGTTCTACCGCAAAGTTATTCTCCGTGGGGACTTCCGGCTACAATCTTGATTCTGATTGGCCAGAAGACTCGAAAAAACATCAGCAAAGATGTTTTACAGTATTGAGAAGATGATCACTACGTGACAGAAGTTTTCAAAACCGTTTATGATCTCTGGTACTTTCAGTCCAACGCCTACTGCATGCACAGCGTTAGAAAATCGGGACTTCAAAATAAAAGTTTGACTTTTTCCCCCCAACATTTTTTTTCCTTTTTTTTCACTCACACATCTGCGACCCACTCGAAATGGGTCCGCGACCCACTTTTGGGTCGCGACCCACCAGTTGAGAACCACTGCTTTAAAGGGTTCATGAATAGAGGGGACTTGAATGTGAAATAAGTTATAAAATAAAAGTAAATAAAAGTTGAAATTTATGAAAAAGCAGCAGAATATTTGAACTGAAAGCTTTAGAACTAAAAGCTTACGTCACCAATAACGTCTAAAATATGTGGAACATGTTGAAGTCAGTATGAAGTCTCCATCAGACGGAAAATAAGGCTGAGACAGTCTGTTAAACTCCAGTGACCACGTCATTAGTCTGCTGCTCTAATTATGTCAATTGGGGTTATGACATCATCGTGTTCCATGACACAGGTGTTTATATTTGAGCTAACGACGTGTCCAGAGATCAAAGGTATCCATGGTGATCAGTGAGAGGAGAGCATTTTCATTGTTCTGAATGAGAGATAAATCAGAATCAGAATACCTTTATTAGTCCGACAGAGAGGAAATTTGCAGCGTTACAGCAGGAAAGAGCCACAGACAGCTTAGTGTTGCATATCTTAAATGCGTTAAAAAAGTACTAAGTTATAATATAATAAACACACAACACAACAATATGCTAAAAAAGTACTAAGTTATAATATAATAAACAATTTGCTAAAAAAAAGATAAAAACTAAAAAAAGTTACATAATTTTCAAAAATACAGATCAAAAACAAATCAAATCTACAAATCAAATCCTGTAGCAGTTCTTAGGATTTAGCAGCCCGGTATATATTACAGTTTTTAAAGATGGCATATGTATATAAAGTATATATTGCACATAAAGCACATATTGCACATAGTTTGACGGTATTTAACAGCAGCAAGTTACACAATTTAAAAAATACAAGATACATACCTTGTAACAGTAACAAGGGTTTAGCAGCCAGGTATAAATTACACAGTTATTAACCGCATATATATATTAATTTAGCGGCCAGGTATAAATTACACAGTTATTAATGGCATATATTGCACATATAGCACATATTGCACAACGTTGGTTTGTATTTGGCAGCAAGGGGGTGTTATAGTCTGTGTTGTGGTGTGTGTAGGAGGGTCTACTAGCTGCAGTGCTGGTTGTAAAGTCTGACCGCTGCAGGAAGGAAGGACCTGCGGTATCTCTCCGTGTGACAGGTGGGGTGCAGCAGCCTGTCGCTGAAGGTGCTGCACAGTGAGGACAGGGTGTCCTGGACGGGGTGGGACATATTGTCCAGCAGGGAGGACAGCTTGGCTGCCATTCTCCTGTCTCCCACCACCTCCACAGTGTCCAGAGGACTCCCCAGGACAGAGCTGGCCTTCCTTACCAACACAGTCTCACTCCATAATCGTCCAGGAGCGACGTTTGGTCAGGGTCCCGTGGCGTGCAGTTGTGACGCTCCTAGGTTCCTTCAGCTTCATAAAGGGACGCAAATAGCTTTCAACTGATTGCAATGTATTCCCATCTGCGGTGGGATTTGACGCTCATGGAAGCACGGCATTCGTTTGTGTCGGCTGCCCTTAAAGGCAATGTGAGCGTCCATTCCCATTGGATAACGGAGAATTGTACATTGTAAAGTTAGTAGTAATATTTTGTTTTGATATTATTGTTTTTTATTAACTAGACGCTGGGTCATGTTAAGAGCATCTTTTCTGTGTTGCTGTGGGTTTTTTCCATCGCTTTTGTGTTACAAATATCAAAAACAATAACTAAATATATCCGTCGTAAACTAAACCAGAAACAGCAGTATATTTAATTTTGTTAACACTGTAAACTTGACAGCTTTTTAACCCAAACCACATGCTGGTTAAAGCACATTATTACACGTTTAGAGTAATGCAATGCAGGTAGATTGTGTTGCTTTTCAATGACTGTTTAAAATGCCTTTTTCTTAATGTCTTTTATTATTATTAACTACTTGTTACTTATTGCTAGGGACGCTGCTATCGATATTGTGTTTCGCAACATGTTCTCTATCTATGGCACTTCTCTACTGGGAGTTGTAGTTTTAAAAGACGTTTTCGTATTTCCCATAATAAGAAGTTGCCAGTATACTGTGTAAATCCCTGGAGGTTTAGGGGATAGGAAACACTCAAATTTAAAACATTTAATTAATAAATGGGGGAAAATTGCTTGTGCCCATAATGGGCAGCATTAATATATACCCACATGCCAGCTACGGTCAGAAGACCTTTATTTAACAGCTGGTCTTATGTTTGTGACCCCTCCTGTTGTTAATTGATAACATTACATTACATTACATTAATTGATAAGCCTAAAACATGCAGTTGTCAAGGTTCAGAGGCACATTTTGCAAATATGGCAGTAGCCATCGATCATCTTAAGATAAGATATACTTTATTGATCCCAAGTTGGAAACATTTGCGTTACATCAGCATGTGTAACAGTTGTAAATATGCAGTGGTGTTTATTTTTAAATCATTTAGTATAATCACACACATTTTGTGTTTTATATTTAATAATTCTGTGTTCTTTATTTATTGATTGTTCAATACCTGACAAGGCCGGAGATGAAATATCTATATACATCCTATAAGAGTATAATATGTATAATATCAGTTAAAATAAGTGCTTCAACATAGTTAACATTGCTGGAGGTATGCACAAATATTGATAAATGTCTTGTAATGCACTATTGAGGAACCTGCGACCCAAGTTTTTCATTCATTGCATAACTACACCGTTTGTGAATATGATATGTCAATAAACCTTAGAAAATCTTGAAATCTTGAAAGGGATGTGCAAAATAGTCATTATATACAGTCTTTAATTAACTATTAGTAGGGGATAACGAGTAATGAATATACTTTATAGGGATCCTATTAATATCTAATAATAAAAATAATGAAATTCAAGAAACATGCTTTAACCACCAGGTGTCCCTTTCTATCAGCTGTGCACCTTTATGGTGTAAATACAGCCTATCTACCAATTGGATCAAATATAAAAGTCAGCCAAATTAGTGTTGATCCTGCAAAGAGACGTATTGTGTGAAAAGAAATGTAAGCTGTTGTTTAATTGCTGATATATTTATGATCCACGTCACGTTTTCAGTGTTGGCGGCAGTTCCTGTTTGTCTAGAAGTCTTCTCATCAGGGCTCTAAATAGAGAACTATGGCAGATATGTAATATTTAATGCAGCCGAACCGTGTATTACAATGCCGTTATGTGATGACTTTCAAAGAGAAAAGCAAGCACACTCGGAATAAAGTATTATTTTTTTTTTTTTAAATGTTTTCGGTCTATTTGTTAATGACGATGTGATGTGAGATGTGAGACTGGAATTGCACAGGGGAAAATAACGTATCTTTAGATGCGGATTTTGTTAAACTAATACGTTTGCGCTGTGGAGCATACATTGACGGGGAAGGGGGTAGCAATAAAGATAACACCATTAAACAGTTACACAACATAACAGAAATAATATCGATAGCAGCGTCCCTAGCAACCACCTTGGTAACAATAAAAACGTTCTATGGACGCAATTTCCTGAAGTAATCTTCGTAATAACTAGCAAACTTAAGATCATGTACATCCACTGCACACATAATCTGAAATAACAACTCATATTTCTCGCATCAAATGACATCAAAACGCATTTTAATGGCCAAACTAACTTTAAAATAGGCATTTCCACCGAGAATAAAACGAAGTTCGGCCATGTTTTTTTTTTCTGCAGGGAGAAATTTGAAGATCAAGTGACATAGACGCCAGCCATTGGAATCACTGATAAAAACGATTTTTTTGGTCCTGCAAATATTACTTAGATTATGTGTTTTACTTCTACAAGAAATTACTAATTTAGTGCTTTAACTCAAAATGTCTCCTTTTATTTAATGTGTTACTTGCATTTTGCATGTAATTTTGTATCATCATTGTGTTAAGTACATTTTAACCATAGAACCAAGTAAATATTACCTAAAGTATTGTGTTGATTGTAAAACGGTTAAAAGCTAATAAAGTTTACCTTGGCAACTTAAGTGAACGTGGGTTACGCCCTATCACGTCAGAGTAGTTGCACACGGTACAGAGATTCGGGAGAAGAGGACAATTTACTGAGTGGAAGATGGCATGGATGCACCCTCTGCTAATGTGTTGAATAATCGTGGATTTGGAGTCATGTGAGTATATTTATGCGCTTGGTTATCTGGTTACATTCATGTTATCTT
The DNA here is from genome assembly GCF_949606895.1 of Notothenia rossii. NCBI lineage: Eukaryota > Metazoa > Chordata > Actinopteri > Perciformes > Nototheniidae > Notothenia > Notothenia rossii. The sequence continues at coordinate 63,423,004 of NC_136909.1, read as the reverse complement.
GTCAGCTGAATGCAGATATTAAAAACGTACAACTAGAAAAAAAACTAGTCAGTCAGCTTAGCCGGTTAGCTCGTTAGCATGCTGGCTAACACAGCGATAAACACGTGGGATAAATCAGATATCAAGGTGTGGGTTAGTTTTTAGTGAGTTATCTCTCCCCCGCCATTACACACACGCAGCTGCTACATGCAGCAACACACACACACACACACACACACACACACACACACACACACACACACACACACACACACACACACACACACACACACACACACACACACACACACACACACACACACACACACACACACACACACCCCCCCACACACACACACACACACACACACACACACACACACACACACACACACACACACACACACACACACACACACACACACACACACGGAGGAGATGACGGAGAGAACGCGCTCCAAGGTGTGGTTACACTTGACCCGTCTCGATGTGGACAATGCTCGTTACCAAAAGTGCAATAAGAGTTTAGCATGTCAGGGCGGTAACACGAGCAATTTGTCTAAACATGCAGATATTAAAAACGTACTTAGCCGGTTAGCTCGTTAGCATGTTAGCTAAGTCAGCACGTGGGATAAATCAGATGCCAAGGTGTGGGTTAGTTTTTAGTGGGTTATTCAGAGATTCAAACCCGTCGACTAGCGGGTAATTCTCAGTTTCAGATAAATCTATGGCATTGGCGGACTAACTTATTTAAAAAGTGTTTTTTTATTGGGGGGAGGCGGTGTTCGTGCTACATTATGATACTAAAATACTGTGTCAGCTACTATTAGGGCGACTGTGGCTGTGAGGGAGTGTGGTCGTCTTTCAACCAGAAGGTTGTGGGTTCGATCCCAGCCCATGCAGTCAACATGTCGATGTATCCTTGGGCAAGATACTTAACCCTGAGTTGCTCCCGATGGCATAGCCAACGGTGTGTGAATGTGTGTGAATGTTAGATCCTAGAGTAAGGTACACTGCTCTGTATGGATGGGTGTGAATGGGTGAATGACATGTAATATGTAAAGCGCTTTGAGGGGTCTTAAAGACTGGATAAAGCGCTATATAAGTACAGTCCATTTACCATATAGCTTTAGATTGTGTGCCACGCTGCCTGGTGCATCCAGTATGTAATATCTTGGATATTAACAGACAACGAAACAGTTGGCACGCTTTATTGCCTCCTCCGGTGGTTCATCAATCCCAACCTAGACTACCTCTCGCGCCACTCTCACTTACTGTAACTGTCGTAAACATGCCGTAACGTATATGACAACTCCCCTTGTAGTCAGTTAACAATACTATGACATCTCCCTTTTTCCTTTTAACAATATCAACACATATCAATAACTTAGATATCTTTCCTTTAACAATTCAACATACATCAATAACTTAGATATCTTTTCTTTAACAATATCAACACATCAATAACTATGACATATCCCCTTTTTCCCTCTTTTTTTTTCAATATCAACACCCTTTTTTATTTTATTATTGAACTGTCCCCTCATAGGTTAAGTCTCTGTACAGGTTTAACAGGTCTTCCAGACCTGGTTTGGATCAGTCCATCAGTGTTCCTTGTTGGACCAGGCGAGCCATGTTCTGGGCTCATCTGAATGTCTGGTGTGTTATTCCTGGGATTTGTGTCGTCGTTCGCTGGAGGCCCCGCTACGGGCACCTGCTCCGTCTCGATGAGATAAGACCTCTGTGTAACACTCTCACCTGCCACTACTGCAGGTGTGGACCAGGTCTTTTGATTGTCCAGTCTGGTGAGAACATGGTCTCCTCGCTGCAGTGGTGTGAGCTCTCTCACGCCATGGCGCTTGTTATAGTAGAAGGCCTGTTTGCTCTTCTCCGCAGCATCTCGAGCTCTGATGTGATGTCTGCTCGGCCACCTTGGTTGCAGGTTCTTGGCCAGAGTGGGCAGCGTCGTCCTGATTTTCCTGCCCATTAGGAGCTCTGACGGACTGACACCCGTACTGCTGTGTGGAGAAGAACGGTAAACCATTAAAGCAAGCAGGGGGTCCTTTTGTCTCAGAATCCCCTTTGCCGTTTGAACTGCACGTTCAGCATAACCGTTTCCTTGTGGGTTGTGGGGACTAGAGGTTGTGTGCTTAAAGTCCATGTCACAGGCAAAGCCTCTGAAGACATCGCTGCTGAACTGCGGTCCGTTGTCACTGACAACCTCCTCCGGTATTCCGTGCCAGGCAAACGTGGCTCTCAGCTTCAAGATCACATGTGCACTAGTCGTGGTAGGCATGTGGAGTATCTCCAGGTATCTAGAGTAGTAGTCAGCTATGACTAGGTAACTCTCTCTCTCTCATGTTCACATAAATCTATGCCAATTCTCTTCCACGGCCTGTCTGGGAGAGGTGTTGACAGGAGAGGCTCTCTGTTCTGTGCTCTCCTCTGCTCACGACAGTACATGCAGTTCTCAACTTTGTGTGTGATCTGTGTGGCTATGCCAGGCCACCACACTGAAGTGTTGGCCCTGTCTCTGCACTTGTTAAGACCTTGATGGCCCTCATGTATGCGTTCTAGTATCTCTGACCTCAATCTCCCTGGTATCACTATTCTACTCCCTCTGGTCACTACCCAATCATGCATAGACAGTTCGTTCCTAACGGGAAAGTACTCCCTAACACAGGTGTTTATGTGTGCTAGGTGTTCAGGCCACCCCTCTTGTATGTACCTGATCACTTCTTGGAGCTGCTCGTCCGCTGCCGTCTCCGCGCGGATGCTGTCTATCTTTTTCGGCGATGCTGGAATGCTGCTCATCACAGCTGCTACGTAACACTCCACGTCTGTGTCTCTACTGAGCCCCTTGTCTTCCTGTGGGCTCCTGGACCAGGGTAGGTGACGTTGTGAGGAGCTCTTTAACTCGCTCAAAGGCTGCTTGTTGCGCCGGACCCCACATCCACACTGAGTCTGCTTTTAACAGTGCATATAGTGGCTGGCCCACTGTGGCGAGGTCTGGAATATATTTCCCCAGGTAGTTGATCATGCCGAGTGCTCTCTTTAGTTCCTGCACGTTTTCTGGTGGTTCAAGTTTGCTGACCGCAGACACTTTGGCTGGGTCGGGTCGTACACCATCTTTGTTGATCACCTGACCCAGGAAGTGCAGCTCTTCCTTTCTCAGCACACGCTTCTCATTGTTCAGCTTCAGGCCTGCAGACTCCATCCGATCCAGAACCTTCTGTAGTCGCTCATCATGTTCGCTGGTGTTGCTGCCATGGATGATGATGTCGTCCATGTAGACGGCAACGCCATCCAGCCCTTCCAGCGTCTCCACCATCTTCCTCTGAAATATCTCAGGTGCGCTGCTTATCCCAAAGGGAAGACGTTTAAAACAGTACCTTCCATATGGCTTGATGAAGGTGGTCAACCTCTGGCTGTCTTTGTCCAGTGGGATCTGCCAGAACCCTGATGCTGCGTCAAGTGATGAGAAGACTGTGGAGCCGCTGAGCTGAGCTATCATCCCCTCTGATGTCGGCAAGATAAATCTCTCCCTTTTGACAGCCTTATTAAGCTTCTTTAAGTCCACACAGATGCGTGCTTTTCCAGACTTTTTCTGGACTGGCAACATGGGTGCGCACCACTCTGTTGGGTCAGTCACGGCTTCAATGATGTCGTTGGCTTCCATCCTCTCCAACTCCTCTTTCACTGCACCCAGGAGCGGTATGGGGACCCGGCGTGCTGTGCATACTGCATAGGGCTGGGTATTTTCCTTTAGAGCTATCTTCACAGGCTGTGTTTTCAGTAGGCCAAACTCCTGTTCACTGGTGTTGACCTTTCATTTAGTTGTCTACTATGCAGTTCTAGTTTGTTTCATTCAGAGAGACAATACATTGAGCATCTTGGCAGACATTTGAGGAGATATGAAGTTGTCGCATGTGTGTTCAAAAACTGTAGCTTCAAAACCAATATATATTCAACCTTTACTTCTCATAGACGGAGGAAACATTCTGCACATGGCCCTGAACACTTTAAAACTGAAGTCTTAAAAAAATACCCTGATCCCACTGTTGCTCAGGATGAGTCGTTGAGTCAGGTTGTGGAAGATGGGGAGGATCCTGAGCCCTCTGTTGATGAACGAGAAGATTTATCTCGGTTCATAAAAGAGAAGTTTGGCCAACTCTTCCTAAAATTAGAGAGCACTTTCAATGTGCCAAACAAGTGTATTGATGAAATAGTAGATGAGCTTCAGTTCATTTCCTGCACAGCCTCCGGTCCAGTTTTAAGAGAAGTGGTTGAGTCAACTATAAAAAGTCATAACTGTGATTTTGATGCAGCTGTAATCTCAGATTTAGTGAAAAATCTCTGCGAGGCACACCCTTTAAGTTCATTTTTGGGAACAGATGGACCTTTTACTACTTCGTACAAGAGACGTCAATTCATGAAGAAACATTTCTCAGTTGTTGAGCCAAAAGAGTACATGCTTGATAACAAAGAAGGAAAAACATTCCAGTATGTACCGATATTGCAAACCCTGCTGCAGTTTTTTTTAGGGGTGCACCGAATGGGAAATTCTTGGCCGAAACCGATACCGAAAATAGGAAACAGTTGGCCGAAAACCGAATACCGAAAGGCCGAAAATGATTAATAGAAATATAGAAATATATATATATATAGAAATATATATATATGTATATAGAAATATATATATATATATATAGAAATATATACATATAGAAATATATATATATATATATATATATAGAAATATATATATATATATAGAAATATATATATATAATGTATACATTTTTTACCAATGTTGTTCAGCTACCTGATTATGGAAAAAGACATGATTATGGCAAAACTTAACTTAAATAATAATCACTATTATGGGTCCATAAAACATTTATTCAGCACTTTTGAATGCATAAAGTACATTAATTCCAAGTCAAGTGCATTTTCTTTTCTCTGTAGGATAACTACAACAGAGTGCATTCAGAACAAAGCCAAGGTGCTTTAAAACTGCATAAACATCTAGGCCAGTAGGCCTACAACAAAATAGTGTAAATAAAGACTGTAACAGCCAGGCCTTCAACAACAACAAATGCACCTATAAGTTTGGTAACCTAACGTGTTGTTGTGATGACGTAATCAAAACGCGGCGACAAGCGCAGCCCGCGACCATGCTCGCGGCTGGCTCACAGCCAACATGTCTGCCGCTTGGAGATATTTAAAAATATCAGAGAGAGAGGCGCGGATTGCGATTTGTAAAACGTGTTCAGCTGACATTTCTCGAGGGGGTGTAACTGCAAATACTTTCACCACTTCGGGATTACTCCACCACTTGAAATCAAAACACCCGGACAAATATGCGGAGTATGATCAACGTAACCCTGTTCTCTGACATTCGGTGATATTTTTTTCGGTGTTAAAAAGGCCCTTTCGGCCGAAAGCCGAAAGGGCCTTTTTAATCATTTTCGGCCGATAATTTTCGGTGGCCGAATATTCGGTGCATCCCTAGTTTTTTTAAAATAATTCTATCCAAGAAAAAGCACTAGGTAGCGGAAGATATACTCGTTCTTCCGAATACCGGTCCTTTCATGATGGCTCTCACTATCAGAAAAATTATTTTTTTCTCAGCGGAGGAAATAATTGGTATAATTCTGTACATTGATGACTTTGAGGTTTGTAATCCTCTTGGGACCTCCCGAAAAAAGCACAAAGTCACGGCTGTGTATTGGGTGCTGGGAGATGTTCCAGTGCAGTCACGATCAACATTGGATGCTATTTATTTAGCTATTCTGTGTAAGGCACAGGACACCAAAAGGTTTGGATTCCAGAGAATGTTGGAGCCACTATTAACAGATCTGAAAAGCTTGGAAAAAGATGGTGTTTTTGTACCATGTTTAGGAAAAGTCGTCAGAGGGACTGTTGTGGCTGTGGTGGCAGATAATTTGGGAGCCCATTCTGTGGCAGGATTTGTCGAAAGCTTTTCCGGTTCTCATGTTTGTCGGTTTTGTCTCGGGGAGCGTTCAGACTTTCAGGACAAAGAAGTAAGATCTGGGTTTTTTCAACGAAGAACTAAAGAGCAGCATGCGCTGCATGTTCAGACAGCTTTGTCTGGCCTGCATCATACACATTTCTGTGGTGTCAAAAAGCAGTGTGCGCTATCTGAACAACTTGACCATTTCAATGTAACATCTGGTTACCCTCCAGATGTTTTACATGACGTGCTTGAGGGTATTGTTCCAGTGGAGTTGGCATTATCATTTGATAAATTCATCAAGAACAAATATTTTTCTCTCGTGGAACTCAATGACTCCATTCTTCAGTTCCCATTTAAATGGGGCGACAAAACAAATCGTCCTCATCTTGTCCCTGGCAACTTTGCTGCACGAAGATCAGTCGGAGGGAATGCACATGAAAACTGGTGTTTGCTGCGTCTGCTGCCTCTGATGATAGGTTTAAAAGTACCTGCACATGACTCAGTGTGGCAAATGCTGATGATCTTGAAAGACATCTTGGACCTTGTGATGTCTCCTGTCCATACAGAAGAAAGCATTTGCTATCTTGAAAGTTTGGTTTCCGAGCACAGATGCAGATTCCTTGAAGCTTTCCCACAAATAAAGCTCATTCCTAAGCACCACTTCCTTGAGCACTATACTCAGCTCATTCGGGAATTTGGCCCTGTGGGTGCCCTGTGGACAATGAGATTTGAAGCCAAACATAGCTTCTTTAAAAGAGCTGTCAGACAAAGAGGCTGTTTCAGGAATATCTTGTTGTCCCTTGCAAACAAGCACCAGCTGATGATTGCACACCGTCTCCATGAATCAAATGCAGTCAGACCAAAACTCTCAGTCACAAAAACAACAGAGGTCTCTTTAGATCTACTCAAGGATGACATAAAAGACAAAGTGAAGTGTAAATTCCCTACAGTCACAAAACTACATGTTGCAAATAATGTGTGCTTTTTAGGCACTATATATGCAACTGGGATGTTGGTGTGTTGTGGTTCTACCGGAGGATTGCCTGACTTTGCAGAGGCGCTACAGATGTTGGTCATTCATGATGTGCAAGTACTTGAGCATGGAGAGATTGCAGATTTTTATCCTTTGGCTTCATCTCTGCTCTGGCAGGAAAACGACTGGTTACCTTAAAGCACCACATTTGCCGGTCCTTTTAATTGCCACACAAAGTCACACAGTCCTTTATAAGTACGATTTATTTCAAGTTGATTAATCATTTATTTCAATTTTTCTGATGCAGCTTCTTCTATAGAGATGGGTACCCCAGCAAAGCTCCGGATCATTTTTGAAGAAAATTATATTCGCAAACTGGTTCTACCCTCGGGCATCCCCGGAACACTCCAGGAACTAATGTGTGAAATTAAGGAGACATTTCATATTCCAGGGGAGTTTTCCATAATGTACCGAGACATGGAATTTGGTGGCCAGTTTATCACTTTGAGCTGCATTGAGGAAGTAGAGGACAAGGGAACTTTGAAGGTTGTACAAACCCAACCAATTGTACTAAATCTCAGTAATGTGGAAGTGTTCCATGTTGACTCCTCCCTAGCAGAAGAATCTTCCCATAATTCTTCTGTCCATCCATCTGGATCTCAGGACACCATCCTTCTTTCCTCCTCTGATCAAAGTGGAACACTTTGCCGGTCTCAGGTGTGGCCTGCACGGTTTGAAATCCCTGCCTTTTCATATGATGTTGACCTTATGCTTCAAGCAGGCAACCAGGCCTACCAAAAAGATGGTACCCTTGTGAACAATACCAGGCTGACAAGTAGCTTACTTGAAAAATTAGCAGAGGCGATGTTTCGCCATACCGCATACCCTGACGGTGCCCAAGTGTTAGCTGTGGCAGAAGCCTTGTTACAGAAGTACCCATGCCTCAAAGAACCCGGGTATTTTAATGGCATATACGTTTGGCAACAAAGGATAAAATATAAAATGGCCAATTACCGGGCAAAATTGAGATGTCGTCAACTTGCCTGTCCAGAGCTGGAGGTGAACTCTCAAAAAAGGCAGGAGTCCAATGAAAAGGGTCCCAAAGGCTTCAAAAGGCCTAAAAAAGCAGAAGTAAACTACCTGCCACCGCTGCCATTTGGGGAGACAAAGGACACTTTGGAGTAGGAGAGAGTAGATTTATTGATAGAAGTAAGGAGAAAAAAAACAACGAGACGATTGTTGCTGAGAAGATGGACCGGATTTTCTCATATCGAAGACCACAAGTTGTCGAGGATTGCCCTGCAGTCCAAGACTTCATGGAGAGTTGGCGTGCACTGTTCTCGGAACATCAGGTAAATCTAGTTTTCATGTTTTTTTCTACCTGGTGCTGTGATTGCTGTTTCTGTATATGTTGCATGTATTAACAAGTTACACTGACTTCCCATTTTCACCTTGCTAATTCATTCTCACACTAGGAAAGCTAGGACATCATATTTGTTGCATTACATTAATGACATCGTTTTTTTTATCACATTTTGTTTAAGATCAAAGAGGAGTTCAGAAGGGTAACAACTCTTCATCTGGGGCGAACCTTTTTGACGAAACTGGACTTCTACACCCCCAAACTACTGAAGATATTTGGGAAGAAAGGCGGGGTTGCAGGCTCAACAATAAAACTGATACTGGATTCATTCAGTGAGGTAAGCTTTGAAATTCATACAACAACATTACTTTTACTGACGAAAAATAATAATGGAATGCACAGGCCTTTACAGATACATTGTCAGCATCTTTTAAGTAATTACGTGTTTTCTCACCTCTCCCCCTCTCTCTTAAACTGCCTGTTTTTTAGACTAAAATTTAAACGTGAAGCATTCTCTTAAAATGTGTTTTGATTGCTGTATTTCTATATACATGAATACGTTTACAATTATGTAGTATTCTTTATTCTAATTTACATTTCTGTTTAAACAGCAAAATGTTGAAGGTAGACGAGATGCCATCATCTGCTGCCTGATGGAGTTCCTTGGAGAGAGTACAGAAGAACTCATCAAAGACTACCAGGTAAATGTTATGATGATTGTTGAATTCATGTTTAATATGTTATCTGTTCTTCAATATTTGTAAATAAGTATATCTTTAGTTGAGCAACTTGTGCCCTAATTTGGAGAAAAAAATATTCAGATTAGCTAATTTAGCATTAAATAAGGGAGGCGTGTGGCGCAGTGGGATAGTGCGTTGGTCACAGGTTCAAACCCCACTGCAGTCAGCATGTCGTTGTGTCCCTGAGATACTTCACCCCAAATTGCTCCTGTGGGGATTGTCCACAGTATAGAGTATGTAAGTCGCTTTGGATAAAAGCGTCTAACAAGTGACATGTAATGTAAAATACATTTAACATAAGTTATATATTTTTACTGCATTTGATGTATTATTTATAGATTTTATTTTATACTTTCTCCATTTCATTTTCTGATTGAAAATGTGTGTGAATTTATGGTTGAGACGTTAAAACCCAAATTCCCCCTAATTTCTGCAATATACTGAATGCAGTTTACATATTGTTATTTACTTCTTGGTTGGAACAAAGCATATATTTATTTAAATGAGCTGCATTCAGACCCATGTCATTACTGGACCAAAAAAAATACATGTTAATATAAATTCCCTTCATTAACTTACCCCATCCTTATTTGAGCTGAAGGACACTAGATAATCTACTTAAATACTGAATGAAATGCCCACTTTAATGTAATGAGTTTCACACAGTAACATGTTTTGACAGGATGTAAGCAAGGACATCGTCAAAGAAGACTATGCTGGCCAGCTCATGAAGATCTTTGTCGTCAGCGACAGTGCAGCGCAGGGAGACGCAAATGCTGGTCATGTGTCGATCGTCATAGAGGGAACTGAGGTGCAGGATTGGTGCAAAAGTGACAAACGCATGCATACTGCTCATGGGCATAATCTATGCCATGAACTTGGTTTACCCACCAAAGGTAAAATACACTTTTGAAGTGTTCCAAAAGCTCTTTCTCAAGCTCAATTCGCAAAAGGTGTCTCCTAAAGTCCAGACCTTGAGCTCCAAACTTTTAGCCTAGAAAGTGGAATGTAATAAGTACATTTAGTTAGGTGCAAACTGTTGGTACTTTCCTTTGTTTTCTTCTTCATAGCACTGTGTACTTCTACTCTACTGTAACTCCATTTAAAAATGGAAATATTGTCCTTTTAACTTCAGTTCTTGAAGTTAGTTCATATTTCAAAATGTTGGATTAACTAATTCCAATACTGTAATCATAAAAAATACGATTTTTAGGGTTTATTTGTATTTCTTTTCCTTAGTTTTTTCCTCGAGTCTGATTGTTGTTGGTGGGTTTTTTTGTAACTTGTGTTGTGATTGTACATGGTATTTTTCTAAATGTGTGTGTGTGAATAAAAACATTATATTTAGAAAAATTGATTCCCGATGTTGTACTTTTACATTGTTATATATGTATTGAAAGTGTTGTAAGCTGTTGTCTAAAACAGCCTTTCCCAAAGTCAGGGACCCGTTTTGATTGGGTCGCCAGTTAAATGCATTGCTACACACACACACAGCGTCAGAGCTGATGGCTGCGTTGCAAATATAATTTTTTTATTTTATTTTTTATTTTGAAAATGAAATGATGCAATATAGCATTGTATATTGAATGATTTAATTTTCTAAATACAAATAAACTACAAATAAAAGATTGTATTTGTATCAGCTCTGACGCGTCCCCCGCGAAAGTTTTCGCGCTGTTTGTTTATTGTCTGTTGATTAATCCCGATCGTACATGATGGCAAAAAGACGATACAAAGAGGAGTTTTTAAACGTTGGCTTCACAAAAGCTGTTAGAAATGGAGAGGAGCGGCCTCAGTGTGTTTTATGTGGAGAGGTGCTCAGTAACGAAAGCTTGAAAATGAATAAATTGGACCGGCATCTCCAAACAAAACACGATCCTCTGCATCGGGACAAATCGAAGCATTTTTTCATCTGCAAAGAAGAGTCTTTCAAGAAGCAGTGTTTTGACGGCGGAAAAGTAAGTCACTCATTTTAATAATTTGTTTTGTGTTTTTGTGAGTTTGTCAGGGTCTGTTGTGAAATTGTTTCGTTAATGCAAAGTTGGATGAAATGCAGACTGAGCCCCGGAGCGGACCGGACCGCCAGCTGCGCGCTCTCGCGCCTCCTCTACTCGCTCCCGCGAGTCCACTACATTCTGCAGCGGCACAGAGCGGTTTTTCAACTTTTACTAGCCTGAAATGTTTTTAAAATGGCCGGGAGAAAAACAGAGAAACAATAACCACAGGAAGATTAGAGGGAAAGTGACAGGCAGTATGAGAAGGAAAGCGAGAGAAAGTATCAGCCGCACGGACGTGACTGCTGCAGTGTGATGCACATAGGGAATAACCCCCATATGTATTCCTATCTTTATTCAAGAGCGTGGTCTTTAAATTTGAGAGCATACTTTATTGATTTCACGTTCAGAATATGTATTTATTTCCCTCAAACCCTGTCCTCACACTCAAATAGTGCCTGCTTGCGCTTAGATTTGCTCTGCTTCTGCTCAAACTGTACGCTTGTACTCAGATATATTGCTGCGCTTACAGGTTTCCTGTGTTCCAGCTTAAAACCTTCTCCTTGCACTCAGGCTGTTTCTGTGCGCTCGTGAAATGTCTGCTCTCAGATTTCTTCTGTGCGCGCTTGGGTCTTTTGTGAAACAATCCTGTCAAAATCCCTCTGTGGGGATTCCCCACAGTATTGAGTATGTAGTCGCTGTGGATAAAAGCGTCTAACAAGTAACATGTAATGTAATGCGCTATAAATGCAGTTGGTATACAGCGTACGCCGGCTGGTATTAAAAATCACCCAATAACCCAGCAATGTTAATGATAATATCTTCTTTGTTATTTTCAGGCATTCAAAGGGAACAGAGGGGCACTGAGGACATCCTATCAAGTCAGCCTCCACAAAAAAAAGTTAATCAGTTGCCAAGTATTGGAGTTTCTTTGTCTCTCAGAGCGTTTTAAAACAGCTTTGTTCATTTAAAAGTGTTTAAAAAATGTGTGTACATAGTTTTTGATCTAGTGACAAACTTAATGTTGCACTTCTGATAATTTAAATGTGGTTTCACCTGTGATGTACTGTATGTACACTTGACTGGACTTCCTATAGTTAGTTAGACCCTCCAGAAAAACGCGGGCCAAAATCCTTAATTATGCGGGCTAAAATCATTGATTATGCGGGCTAAAATCCTTGATTATGCGATAAAAATGCGGGGTTTTTATGTGATTTTATGCGGGAAAATTGCGGGAAGTTGCGTAATATGCGGAAAGTTGCGAAATATGCGGAAAGTTGCGAAATATGCGAACAGTTGTGAAATATGCGGGAAGCGGAAAAAAGGTGATTATTCTCCCGCACCCTGTTACTAGGCTACTACTGAATGAAAGGGAGCACTTTTAAAGAGTTGCTATGATAAACAAGCATACTAGAAGCAAGCTACATCACAGAAAGACACACACACACACACACACACACACACACACACACACACACACCTCCTCTTCATTCTGTTTTCATTTACTCGTTCGTTATCTGACCAGCTTCAATATTGTAGGCTACTCAACTCGTTTCTTGCAACCCTCGAAAGGGTTTTGGAGGTTGAAGCCTCTGAGCGTGAGTTGCTTGGCTTTCTTGTCCGCAGCAGAAACCATTTTTGAATGTTTGAGCGAATCGAAGTGGGTATTCACAGTCGATTTCCTTTTATGCTCCAACACACAGTTGCACGGGGTACAGAACAGTTTCCCCCCACTTTCGTGCAAGACATTGGGGTACTGCTTTGCCCGGTCTTTAGCTGAAATGTTCGTGGGTAAATGTGATGGATTCGACTTGTTCATCTTGGTGTGTGAATTCCACACCTTCACACGACGGTGTTTGCCTTCTGTGATGCGCGGGCTGATGACGTTGCGTCATCATCACTACTCGTCAAGACGAGTTAACTTTTTTATTTTTTTTCTCAACTTTGTGTGGAAAAATGCGGGGATTATGCGGCCTTTTGATAAATATGCGGACTTTTAAAAATCTGCGGCATTTTGCTGATTATGCGGGAAATTCTGCGATCGCAGAATCGCGTTTTTCTGGAGGGTCTAGTTAGTGTTTTGTCCCTTTCTGTTTACAACACGTTTGTTCTTTGCTCATTTAAAATAGTTTAAAATGGTGTGTACATAGTTTTTGAGCTAGCGACAAACTTAATATTGCACTTTTGATAATTGTATAATTGAAATTTGTACTGTATATACTTGACTGCACGACTCCCATGTTTCGTCTTTCTGCTTTCATCGATATTTTTTCTGGGCAAGCTCAAAGGGAAGGTTGTTATGGTGAGAAACCTAATTGCTGCGATGCACTTTTATAATAAAATACATATTTTAATTTACATTTTAAATTCATGGTGTGTTGCATTCTTTGTTTATAACTGTAGATATTATGGAAAATCATAAAACATTTTGAGCTTGGGTCCCTTAGGACCACAACATTTCTGTTTTGGGTCTCATGCTGAAAAAGTTTGGGAACCCCTGGTCTAAAACATGACAAAATAAAGTTGATTTTGTTAAAGTGTTTGTTGTTTCATGTTTTGTAGTAGCCTTAATATAAGAATGTATACAAACTAATGGAAATAGAGCTGATGTTTAATGTAGAAGAAATTATATGTAAATATGACTTAAATATTTTTGCAATAAAAATAAAGAATAGCAAGTAAAAACTACCTGAAAAGCTAAATAGTTTTTACTGGAGATTTTTAATAAGATCCAAATGTAATCTTAAGTAAAATCTACTATGCAATAGTAAGTACAATGAGTCAAATGTACTATGCAATAGTAAGTCAAATCTACTATGCAATAGTAAGTACAATGTACTATGCAATAGTAATTCAAATCTGCTTACAGAAACTGAGTGTGACAGTAAAGTTTACTCAAGTGCCTTTAATAACAAACACTTCTTAACTGTAAGTAGATTTTACTTGAAATATAAGATGTTAAATTTACTTAGGTTTTCTAAGTGCGTTTTGTTTCCTCGATTTTCCTAAGTAAATGTTACTCCCCGTTTTTTTCAGTGGAATGAATGGTGAAAAAAAACGGGGTTTGTCAAACAGAGCACAAGGTGTAGTCCTAAACAATAGCTGGGGATTCTGGGTAGTGTAGTGTCTTCTGCCATCCTTTACTCCGAAAAAATATTTGTTTCTCCGAAGCGAATGGGAAAAATACAAAAGCATTGCACACAATTTAAACCAATCAATGTTGTGTAATTAACAAGGATAATCTGGTGTTTTTTAGTCGATGAGTAGTGCAGATATCACTGTAAAATCAATCGACAGTAAGGGGAATACTTACTTCCGGGCGTACAATTCTCCGTTATCCAATGGGAATGGAGGCTCACATTGCCTTTAAGGGCAGCCGACACAAACGAATGCCGTGCTTCCATGAGCGTCAAATCCCGCCGCAGATGGGAATACATTGCAATCAGTTGAAAGCTATTTGCGTCCCTTTATGAAGCTGAAGGAGCCTAGGAGCGTCACAACTGCATGCCATGGGACCCTGACCAAGCGTTGCTCCTGGACGATTATGGAGTGAGAGTGTGTTGTCCTTACCAGTCTGTTCAGTCTCTTCCCGTCAGCAACCAAGATGCTGTTTCCCCAGCAGGCCACACCATAGAAAATGGCTGATGCCACAACAGAGTCAAAGAAGGTCTGAAGGAGTGCCCCCTGCACCCCGAAATACTTCAGTCTCCTCAGCAGAAAGAGTCTGCTCTGTCCCTTCTTGTACAGAGCAGCAGAATGATCAGTCCAGTCCAGTTTATTGTTCAGATGAACACCCAGGTATTTGTAAGATTCCACAATCTCAATGTCCGCTCCCTGGATGTTCACTGGTGTCGGGGGGGAGTGTTGGCGCCGTCTGAAATCCACCACCAGCTCCTTGGTCTTCACTGCATTCAGCTGGAGGTGGTTCCTCTGGCACCAGAGGATGAAGTCCTGCGTCAGCTCCCTGTAATCCCTGTCGTCCTCGTTGGTGATGACGCCAACGATGGCGGAGTCGTCAGAGAACTTCTGCAGGTGACAGGTTGCAGTGTTGTGGGTGAAGTCTGCAGTGTAGAGGGTGAAGAGAAACGGTGCCAGCACCGTCCCATGGGGGGCCCCCTTACCGCTGATGATGGTGTCTGATTGACACTCCCTGGTCCTCAAGTACTGTGGGCGGTTGGTGAGGTGGTGATCCACCCCCGAGAGCTGCAGCTTGTCCCCCAGGAGCGGGGGCTGGATGGTGTTGAAGGCACTGGAGAAATCAAAGAACATGATCCTCACAGAGCCGCCAGGCTTCTCCAGGTGGGAGAGGGACCTCTGCAGCAGGTAGATGATGGCGTCATCCACCCCGATGGCTGCGAACTGCAGCGGGTCCATTGATGGTCTCACAAGGGGCCGGAGGTGTCCAAGGACCAGCCTCTCCAGGGTCTTCATCAGCTGTGATGTCAGCGCCACCGGCAAGTAGCTGTTGAATTCCTTGGGGTGAGGGGTCTTTGGCACAGGTGCCACACAGGACGTTTTCCACAGTTGTGGTACCCTCCCTTGCTTCAGGTTCAGGTTGAACAGAAGCTCCACAATCCCACACAGCTCATCTGCACAGGATTTGAGGAGCCTCGAGCTGATGCAATCTGGACCCGCCGCCTTCCTCGCCTTACACTTCTGCAGCTCCCTCCTCACCTGGTAGGTTGTGAAGGACAAGGTGTCGTCAGCGGGTGGAGAAGAACCGGGGTTGATGTGAGAAGTGTCTTTGAGCTGATGGCCGGGGGCTGTTACCTGTTACATGTGAACGTTTTGTTGAAGAACCGTAACAGATATCGGTGAAATTTCAAAGCGCGAAGCATGTCAAGGAACTTGAGCATCTGAAATGTACTTTTTGTTTACTTTCGGGTTAATAATGTGGCCTTTTTGGCAGATTAACAAAAGGTGCGGCTGCTGTGGTGGGGAAAGTTGAGGCTGAATTTACAATGGAGTTTAATGGAGACATGTTGAACGTTTTTGTCACTTCATGCCCTCAAGAGGCATTTTTTAAATTATTTATGAGATATTTTCCTACGTTTTTCATGAAAAAGGATGTCTCAGGAATGTAGGGTTTGGGAATTATGGCAGGTTTATAAGAAAATATGAAGGCAAAATGTAATCTGTCCTCCACTCTAGCTGTGACATCACCAGTGTTGGGCAAGTTACTTTTAAAAAGTAACTAGTAACAAGTTACTTTACTTTAAAAATAATAACAATAAAAATACAAGTTTTTGTGTTGTTTTGTGGCACAGTAAGAGAAAAGACAACTCCCCATCATTGTAGCAATTATCATTACGAAATGTAGTGTGGACAGTGCTTTCTGTCCTGCACACAGTTTACATTTGACCGTAAGCTTTTTTGCGTCCTTTATCCCCACAAATTGAAAATAGTGGTTATATTTCCAAGTTGCAAATGCGCTGCTGCTCTCGCTGATACTTGCATCTGCCATTGTGTGTAGGGTGACCAGATGTCCCGCTTTGCGCGGGACTGCACAGCATTTTCACGACTTTTGGTGCGTCCCGCAAATTGAGACAATGTCCCGCATATTTCATTTTGATTGGCTAAAACGCTTTTCTAAAATTAGCTTTATCCAATGGCTGTTGAGAAAGCAGGGAAGGCTATCATCACAGAGGTGTTTTTGCTGTCAATCAAACTGTAACACACGGCGGGTGCTGGTCAAGTGTTAACCAATGAGAGTAACTCACTCACACACACCCCGCCGCAGCCCCGCCAAACAACAACAACGAAAGTCAGCCAATAACGCAGGCAACGCAGCAGGTTATGGAAAGTGGAGGAAACTGAAACTACAGGTAAGAAGAAAATAAGATGCGCATACAACAAAGACTGGGAAGACACTTACCCGTGGGTGAAGCCAGTGCAGATTTTCACATGGCGATGAATACGACGTCAAAAGACACAGAGAATGCGATTCTCACAAGAAACGTGTTGCTCAAAAAGAGACATCCCACTCTATGGAGACATTCCTACTCAAACCAAAAAATGATGGCCACTCAGACAAGGTAACAGCAGCAGAAATAACAAGTGTTTACCATACAGTGCAACACTCCCAATCATACCGGTCAAATGACTGTGGTAACAAGCTAGCACCGAACATTTTTCCAGACTCTGAGATAGTAAAGAAAATGTCATGTGGTCGTACAAAAGCAGCGTCTATAATAACAGATGTGCTTGCCCCTGCCTCTGTGGAGAGTTGTTTGACAGAGTTAAAGACACCAGTGGTTCTAGGTGACAAAATAGCCCACACACTGTGGGGGGGCCCACCTGTTGTTGCTGTGATGGACAAAACTGAAAGCTATTTTATTTGATGTATTATAATGTTTTTGTTCCCTCCTGGCCAGTTTTGATTTGTATTTATGTTTTTATTTTATCTATACATTTATGTTGTACCTACTTTTACAGGTAATACACTAGTAGAATTAGGAAGATGCATTTCTAAACACTTGAAGTGAAATGCCTGCTGCCTTGGTTAGCCTTAGTTTACTTTTCTTTATCAAGATACTAAATTGTTACTGCATTTTGACTTCGCTTTCTATCATTGTTTAATGGATGCTGTTGAATAAACCAAATGAAACAGAATAGAAATAGAGATTTTTTTTCCGGGGTGCTGTTGAGAGGGTGTCCCACATTATCCCACACAAACATACTCCTTGTCCCACATTTGGTTTGTTGGGACCTGGTCACCCTAATTGTGTGTGTGTGCTGGTGGTGAGTGTTGCAGTGTGTGTGTGTGTGTGTGTGTGTGTTAGCATTAGCAAGTGTTCGTGTGTGTGTATTTTCCCCATAAGGCAAGACCCGCCCAACTCTGTCTCTGATTGGCTTACCCTGAAATGTTACCCGCGTTAACCAATCATCACTCCTCTCTGGTTACTTTCACTTTTCCATGGTGCTGTGAGAGGACATCGCTGTATTCGCCTGTAAATTACATCCGCAGGGACTAGATTCGGTTCAGTTCCATCACGTAATGTAACGCAGTAACGCACCCATTTAAACCACAGTAACTATAACGGTGTAACTATAACAGTAACTATAACGGTGTTACTTAATGGGTAACTAGTAACGCTATTAGTTACTGCAAAAAGTAGTTGCGTTAAAGTTACGCGTTAGTCCCAACACTGGACATCACACACTCTAAAATCTGAAGAAGGCCTCTTTACCAAGGGCTGAACTAGGGCTGAACGATATATCGTGTCATGACAATAACCGTGATATGCGCATGCGCGATATTCACATCGCAGGGACGTGTGATTTTATAAAATATTTATGATAATTTCTTTTTCATTTTTTTTTTTTTAGGACGTTCGATATTAAGTAGGTACATTAACTCAAACACTTCATGTTACAATTATTTTTGCTGCTTGCTACAAAAGGAAAACTTGCGCGGCTCTCATGTCAGGGGTACTTGAGTGAGTGACATGCAGGCTCTGCATGCACAGCAAACCACCAATCACAATCATTCTTGATCAGATCAAAGCAGGCCCCGCCCCACTAGTTTGCAGACCATCAAAACACCGGTAAAAAATTAGCGAGGCACAGGAGGACAATACCGGCAAGAATGAAGATTTACTTCCAAAAAGAAAAGCAACATCTGCCATCTGTAACTATTTTGGATACAAAAAGGTTCTTCTCTTCTTCATTCACAGATGAACCCCCTTATTTGAGGGTAAGCAACATGCATTATCATGACATGTTAGATCATGACTTAAGGTATGATGAGTCTACCAGTTAAGATCCAGACATCCGTGACTAAAATCCTTCATTCGGTTAAAAACCGCAATATATATCGCAGGGGAAAAAAATATTGCAATGTCATTTTTTTTCAATATCGTGCAGCCCTAGTCTGAACAATGTTTAATATCTATAAAAGTAAGAATCAGATTTAAAAGTTGTGTTCCATGAATAATGTCAGAAAGATTTGTAATATTTCAAAGTTGGAATGAGGTTTCTGAGTGAAAGTATGAAGGAGCAGTTAGCAGTTGAAGAAGGAGCAGTTAGCAGTTGAAGTTGCATGAAGATTGTTGAAGTCTGAAAATTTCTCCATTGACTTCCATGTTAGAAATGTGATGAATTATGGGATGTATCTCTGGAATTATGAAAGTTATGAAGGATAAAAGTATAGCCATCGATTCCCGACCTAGCTGAACGTTTTGATGTTTGAACAGAGTTTCTGCGATGTTCAATGCGGGAGGAGAAGTGGCGCAAAATAACCCGGCGGAATAATAAATAATTTTGTTCGTAGCATAACAGGTAGTTGGAATGCTGTATCAGCACTCCCACTAAATAAGACCAAACACAGGGGGTGAACTCTTATCAAAATAAAACAGGAAACATGAATAACCAAGATCCTGACATGATTGGCAGTTTTAATGTGAGTCCATTTAATTGCTATGGATCCATACAGTTGAGGATTTTATTATAGCTTTAAAAAACTAGCTCTTCTCTGTGTAAGCACGGCCACACACAGAGAGGATGCAAACATTTTCTCTACCCCATTCTCTCCATCATTCCCTGTTTTCTCTTCCTTCCATCCATCCACCCTTAGCCTATTAAAACACAATAACAAAGTAATGATAGCTTGAATACAGCCTGAGCTGATTGTGTTTATGTTCAACCGTCTCTCCTCTCTGTTCCTGTGTGCGTAACTTCAAATGAGTTGAGGCCAGCTCCACTAAAACCAGGCACCATTTCACTGTAATAACAGTAATCAGTTAGGCCCATTTTAAATAAGACCAAAGTGAGTGTATTGTTATGCTCAATTACTGTTTGTGGTTGGGTCATGCACAAATGAATACATACACGTGTACACCTAATTCCATCACGTTATTTATGCCTTTTGCCTGCCCAGCCATACAAATCTGAGGGATTATGGCACCCTAAATTGGTCTTTATTCACTAAAAGAACTATAAAAACGATCAATGCAATTAAAACAAATTAAGGTGGGTACCCTAAGCTCTGCAAAAGAAAACAAGAAGCTGTATCAGTAACATTAGGTTGTAATGCAGCAAAGCACTATGTGTTGCCGCTCTTTTAATTCATTTTTATTTAAAATGTTTGATAAATCAAACTTAAGAATCAGAATCAGGAATACTTTTATTATCCCAGGGGGAATCTTTTTTTGTGGCAGTTGTTCCATTTTAGAATGAAATAAAATAAGACAGATAAAATAAAATACTATATACACATAATACTGTAGTGTCTCGCGAACACAGGGAGGCTTAGTTTGTCCTTTATCCGGGAGTTTATTATACAGATCACAGGTTACTGTTGGCCGTAACCACGCCAAAACAATCCACTAACCCTGTCGTATTCTCACTCTCCGTCACATCCCCCCGCTAGCTCTTCCTAGCTTCCCGCGTCTCTTTCCCCAGGAACTTCCCTCTTCCAGCTCCAACCAGCCAGACAACACTCTCCCACCCAAACCCACAGCTACAGGTCATGAGAACCGTCCATCAAAACAGTGGCACGTTCACTGACACTCTGTAAAATGCAAACAAACTCTGAACAACAAACAGATCAAACATCAACATTATAACCAGTCCGTTACAATACGTACAAATGTGCGATAAAAAGGATAAAATTATGTATATAAACAAAGAAAATAAAGTAAAATGTTGAATAAAAGATCAAATAAAATAAAAAGAACAAGATATTATATCAACATACGAAATTAAATTAAAATGTCCGATACGAGATACAATAACATTAAAAAAAAAAAAAAAAGGGTTCCCCAGGCATTTTGTATTGATCCTCTGTAAAGTTAGATGAATCAAAAGAGATTGAAGCATTAAAGAAGTAGTACATCCTTAAAGCTCTTTTAGCCTCAGATAATCTGATAACATCATCAGTTATTTTCTCAGACTTGTAGAGTAGGCTACACATTATACGACTGCTTTTAGAGGCTACGTAGCAACTCTCGTGACTAAAGAAAATATGTGTGAAATCGTTGGGATCCCCCTTCAAAAGACAACTCCATTGTTTTAATACAGGGGTCCTCTTATACTAATTTCAGGTTCATATATGTATTTGGTGCCAATACATGTCTCCAAGCTTTAATGTTCACAAAGCTCTATATTTTTCTCATACTGCCTGTGCTGCAGCACCTCTTTTCACCCTCTGTCTGAAACCAGAGCCCATCTGCTCTGATTGATTAGCTGGCCGGCTCTGTTGTGAATGGTCAACCCCTTAGCAAATCATGCACAATGTGTTGGAGCGCTAGAGCCAACAGAATCACGAGTGTTACATAGTAATTTCATGATGTTACAGAAGTTAAAAAGGATTCCAATCGAGAGAGAGAAAGTCCCTCTTGAGGGATCTTTGGGATTTTATCTTTGCCGACCATTTAACACACTACAGGGAAGGAAAACCCCAAAGCAAAAAAAGACCTTTTTAACACACATGAATACTGAAACATCTGCAATGTGGTGAGGATTTCGTCTATTGCCAAAACGTGGCAGTAATCAAGAATATTTCCACTTTCCGTGTTGACATTCAGTATCAGTGATTACAAGTCTTGATAAATTGCTACATTTTATATAGTGTTTATTTTCACACTGATGCTTCTCGACAATGACAATGGGATGCAGCACTAGGCTTGGTTTTATAAAGTAGATTGTTTCGCTGTGTTTGCAATCAGTATAAATGGCCGAATACATGTTTTGGATAATCTCAACGAATACTTTTTAACCCCTTTTGATTTAAATGATGTAACATTGACAGTAAAACCAGCTGCAACAACAAACAGATTGGTAAAAGTCTCCTGTTTGAATGTTGAGAGCAGAGGTCGCATTAACCGAATATTTTCCGTCTATGAGGGATTATTTTTAACAATGACGGAAAAATCTGAAAGCAGTCCTTCATTTTGACAGATTAGAACAAACTCGGAACAGCGCCAAAGTTTCCCCGCAGCAAGACTCAGGTGTTATGCCGTGTAATGCATGCCCTCCAAAAAGGAAATGATACCGTTTCCAAACCTTGGTTTACGCTTTGCGCGCTCCGGCGAGATGCAGTGGGCATGCATAACACGGCCCCCCCCCCCCCCCCCCCCCCCCCCCCCCCCTCGTCAGAGTTGTGTAAAGACCGACGGGTAATTCTGGATTTTGACGGAAATGTTACGATCCTGTCAGTGAAAAAGTATAGCGCAACCTCTGGTTGAGAGATAAACTGCTGTGTGTGTATGTGTGTGTGCGGTTCAGAAGTGGTCTCAGTGTCCTGGGGGCTGGGGAGGTTTGAATGTCAGTTTCTCTAATAACGGGAATCGGTGAAAAGGTCACCCCAAGTCGCCTGACCACACCGAGGGGACGGTGTGTGTGTGTGTGTGTGTGTGTGTGTGTGTGTGTGTGTGTGTGTGTGTGTGTGTGTGTGTGTGTGTGTGTGTTGTTTGCAAAAGCATGTATTTGAGTGCGTATCACAATGTGTGTTTCATATTCTTATTCCAATGTGAAAAGGTGTGTGTGTGTGTGGGCAGAGAAGGGGGCGTCGGCCAGGCCTGGGGCAGAAATTGATTCCCTGGCAAGGAGAGGAAATGAGGAGGGAAAACATTTTAGAAGGTCGGCGAGGAAGGGAAGTGGAAGGAGGAGGGAGAGGACAGCAAGAAGATGGACGCCATATTGGTAGAATAAGAGGAGAGGAGTTAAAGAATTAGACAACAGAGTGGTGGAGTGATGCCATATCTTTAGGCTGGCCAGGAAGTATCACAAGGGCTCCCTTGACAAAAAGCAATGGGATTTACCCAAGGCCGGATTAACCATATGGGCAACCTGGGCAAGTGTAGGGGGCCTTGAGCAAAGAGGGCCCTCAGTGACAAGTGATTTTGGGCACAACCTCACTCATCATACATTGTTTTAAATGACACTCACTCTTCGCCATAAATAACACAGCTTTTCCATAGGGTCAAATTACTGTAGGCCACTGTACTGTAGGTCTCACTATGTATGCGCTCAACTTTATTACTCTGCGGCGGCGGTGTATAGCCGAATCACAGCCCCACCCTTGAGCAACCACACAATTTCACTACATATTTTACTTTTGTAACTCTCAATGTTTGTGACAAATATAACTCCTTGTGTACTTGTACAGCCAGCCAGTCATATTTTGGCATTAAGTTGGGTGCTGTTCTGAGGTTTTGATTGATATTACCTAGGTCTTCTTGAGCAGGGGCGGACTGGGACTAAAATTCAGCCCTGGAAACTGACCCAGTCCAGCCACATGAAATGTCAAATGTTAGAAATCCCCTGCTTATTATTTAAAGTTTTACGTCCGATTCGCTCCTTTTTTCCTCTCTGTACACAGCTCCAGTTTGGGCATTGGCCTGTCATCAGATTTCATTTTTAGTTGCTGCTGTAGCGGAAGTTTAGTAAAATTATTTTTGATGAAATACTCCAAATCTCCACCCTCCATAATTGCACTTGCTTCAGTTGCTTGCTACTTTTTAAGGGCGGTGATGACAGTTACAGTACGAACTGAAGTTGATGCGATTTGATTGGATTGTGAGGCATGACGTGAGCCTCATCTGATTGGTCAATCCCTCGATTTTTTTCACCAAGGGAAGCCAATTTCGGCTAACCTCCTCTCGCAACAGAGAGTGCAATCTACTGTTTCATCATAACATATAGAGGGGCGCTGTTTCACTCTTTGTAAAATACTCAGAATGGGGGAGAGATGGGCCGGCAGAATAATTACCGAAACTAAGCGAAGTGTTTTTATTTATTTATTAAAATTATAACTACAATCCAAAAAAACAGGGGTAGCCTGGCTTCCCTTGGCCTCCAGGAGAAAACGCCACTGAGTTCAAGGGATAATTCTCACCCACCTCTGTCTCTTGCCCTGCACTTGTATGTGCCAGTTGAGCTGGTTCTTCCACCAGCTCAACTCTGTCCGTCATCATGAACGCAGGAGGCTGGCTATCTGAACTCGCACCCTCATCATTCTCTTCATCATCTTGCACTTGTTCTAAGCTGCTGCTGATAGTGCTTGTAGCAGCGCTGCTGCCAAAAAGGTCTGTCAATTTGCGACATTTCTATGCTTCACCTGCGAGTGACTTCACCTTTTTTTCTCTTGCCTTCTCGGCCCCACCTTTTTCTTTTCGTTTTCTTTGATTTTTATCCATGTTTTTTCAGTCTCCCTGTCTGCCGCGGCTTCTAATCCCTTCTCTTCGTGTGGTCGGTCTTTTTTCTTCTTCGTGTGTGATTATTTGACAGATAAGAACCACACAACTGCATTAGCGGCCGCTGTCGTCCTCTGTCGGCCGTCAGAGCAACTTAAATGATGACGTTAAACCAAAAATGTTTAAAGGGCCGGCCGACCGTCAACGGCCCTTTACGACCGGCCGTTCTGTGGTTCTCCAGATTCTAAAAAATGGCCAGTCCGCCCCTGTTCTTGAGCCATACACTGTATTGAGATCTTATCCATTGTATCTTTGTCTTGTGATTTTTGACTGAAAGGGCAAAAGGCTAGACCTACTTTGGTTGAACGATGTGGCTCCGTCCCTGCTTTTGACAAATAGGTGTGCGATTTGACATGCCAGATTGACTGAAAATTCTAAATATTGGTCATGTTGGTCGGATTGGGTAGGCGTGGTGCTACTTGTTGGTACGTGGGTTGGGGGCCCATGAGTGCTCAGTGCCCAGGGGCCCCTGGAGGTACTAATCCGGCCTTGGATTTACCCATTGGATTTCCGTTTATTGCAGAAAAAAAAGCTTTGTGGCACGTTTATGATCTCCACATATACACCACTTTAGATTTTTTAAGTGTAAATGCAATCTGCAATATTTAAGCTTGCGTGATGCCATATACGAACTACAGGATGCATGAGGTTAAATAGTTTAATTAGCCACTGGTTTATCAACCGCTGTTTTTGTGACACATAGAAGCTTCAGACATTTACGATTGGAGTATTTACTGACATATTTTATGTCATAGAACAAAACTTAGAAATCTCTTCGACTTGTTTTAACAAAATAACTTATTTCTGGCTTCTAACCACAAACATGTTAAAAAAACATTTGACTTCAGGAAGAGAAAACTGGAATTGCTGAAATGCTAAGACTTTTCCGGGTTTTAGGATTCACTTCTGCACCACTGCATAGAGTAATATAAGTAAACAGTAAAAGACAATAATGAGAAGGGAAGGCTTTTAAAGGGAGAGAAAGTGTCAAGGAGGAGGTTAGGAGATAGAGAGAGAAAAGCATAAAATAAGTAAAATAGGAGAAAAAGAACAAGCGGATTGTAGACAATGTAAGGAAACAGGTGAAGCAAGGGAGCATGAGTGTCAAAGGTATGGATGAAGCAGGAGATGGAGGAGGTGGAGGAGGTGGAAGAGTGTCAAGAGAGAAAGGAGATGAGGAAATAAGGCATGAAAAGGCAGGGAAGGGATGAATAGAAAAGCTAAATAAAGGAGAAGATTTGTAATTCTATCAGCCTAAAGAAGGCTTAGAAACAGATTTAAACGATTGTTCGGGAAAATTGGTATGTTTTATTTTGCAGTTTCATCATTCTTAATAATTTCAAGGTTTTGAAAGTTATGTAAGATCTTGGATAAGACACTAAAAATGCAAGGGTTTGTTTTTACTTAGCACTTCTGGTTCCAAAAATAGAAACAGCCAAATGCCAAATGTAAGTTTCAAAACAGTAGTCCACACACCAATTTGTAACATCACAGTAACTTAATCTACTTTTTACATACAAATCTGCTCGGTTTACATACAGTACATGGCCTGGGTCTTGTACTTCCTCAGCAGGACAGCCATGCAGTGGTCTGCTCTATAAAGTACAGGAGGCACAATCAGAATTGCATTAATATTTGAAACGATGAAGCCGTGTGGTCATTAGGCTGGTCTCCTCTGCTTCCATAGCAATACCTTAAGCCAAGACAAGCCCTCTGTATTTTGCATGGTCTTGTCAAAGCAGAAGATGAATCCTGCTGCGTAATTCTATCCTTCCTTAGAGAAAAAAAAGACACAGACATCAGACTGTTGGCTATCCCCCGGGCACACCACTGACCTGATTTGACTTCTAAAGCCTCCAGTAACCTGTCTTAGGGAGGGTATGCTTGTTTTCAATTGATAATTGTTATCTGTACTATCCCCACATACTTACACACTACATGACATATACACATTGTGGTGACCGCACCTTCACCTCGTTGGAGATTTTGTCCGAAATCCCCCATGTGGCTTCCCATGCCTGAGCTAAAGACATCGGATCACTGGACAATATTACTGGACAATGTGTTGGATGGCCGCCAAATTTGCCTGTGTGTGTGTGTGTGTGTGTGTGTGTGTGTGTGTGTGTGTGTGTGTGTGTGTGTGTGTGTGTGTGTGTGTGTGTGTGTGTGTGTGTGTGTGTGTGTGTGTGTGTGTGTGTGTGTGTGTGTGTGTGTGTGTGTGTGTGTGTGTGTGTGTATGTGTGTGTGCAATGGCTAGGCCGGGGGAGATACAATGACGTCTAAAGGATAAATGGTTAATAGGTCTCAGGGTTCAGTGCGTACTGGTTCATTTAATGTTTTTTTAGATGCAGATCATTTCAACACACGTGCACCTTGATCACATTTTGTATCACCAATATGGTCTCCGAAGGGAATGTTTAGACGAAAAAAGTCTGAATAATGGCCAAAACTTTAAGCATTTTGGATAGTGGCAGATGGTGAAAGACCATTTTTGTGAGGAAGTCGTTTTGCAACAGGCAACAATAAGGTTTATGGGTAATATTGTCCATAGAGGAAATACTTTTTTCCATCACTCGTTGAACGATACATTTCCCCAACTTAAAAGTATATATTATATTGTGTTTTCGTTATCCGTTTTACAATGAACTCTCTTCCTTCCCTCCCTGAGCATCCTAACTTACCCTTGCCCAGATCTGACAAGGTTATGTCCGGCAATGTGCTCAGAGGACTTATTGATTTCCCCTCCAACCTAGCCTCCCTCATGCTTTTTTGCAGCATGGTGCAGGGGATCATACCGACACACTATCACCAAACTGTCTTTCTGTTAAAAAAACAGACATATTTGAGCACTTTTCCAAAAAGTAATGCTCTATTAAATGTCAGGGTTGGGTTTTTGGTTCATTAAAACCAAATATGAACGGAAATGGAAAATTCTGGAAATTAAAAGCTTAACACTATAGCCTGGGGTGGTAAAATTGGCATTTAAATGAAGACGTGTGATAAATCATGAGGGAAACACATTTGTTACTTAGTCTTAGTTGATATTTGCTTGGTATTAATCTGTTAACTAAAGCTTCGCAGAAGTATGCCTTTTGATTTTGAGTGTGAATATCAATTTGAAATATTATTTTCCAAAAATAAATATTTTTTCCTGAAAATGTTGGTTAGTGGAAAGTTTTGTCCAAAAGTTCCCCCATTACATTTGCCGTATCAATCAATTGTTATAACAGGCAAGTCATTGCACTAGTATACATTTAAATGTCCTTTGTATGTGGACCATGCCAATGTTTTTCCTTAATACTGCACATGCTAAATCATAATAAAAACATAGGCAGTCCTTGACAGGTAAGCGAGACCATGGGAAGCTGGGTTCCTTAAAACTAATTGATGTAACATGTATGGAATCAAAGTCTTAATTATAAAGAACATATAAAAAGGCACACAGTATTATCTAGCAAAGTGGTTCTCAACTGGTCAGGCTTCGGGACCCACTTTTTCCTTTGTCGATAAATCGCGACCCGAAATTTTGAACCACTCAAATCTATTCAACAAAAAATTACGCGGTAATATGCTTTTCAGCATACAATATGAATTAAAGTGAAGTACAGTGCATATATCTCTTATATCCCTTCACAGAACTAAAGTATGCTTTTTAAAAAGGTTTAGTGAGATGATGGAATCAAAGCTGAACTGTATAACATAAAAAGGCACACATGTTGAAAACCCAAACCCAGAAGGGGGGTCTCCCACAGGAGATTTTTTGAAATACTAACATATAAACTATGTATTCTGGTACACTCTGAGAAGAAAATAAATACATCTATTACTACCCGACATATTAATAATATGTTATGTCATTGTTTGTTTTCTCACTTTGTTCTGACATCTGAATCTGCTGCTCCTCCTCACAGAGAGAACAGCAAAGAGGAGATCGAGATGTGGATAAGGGTGGATAGCTCGCATTGTTCTATGACCTGTCAATCATCAAACCAGGGGTCATATTTCATTATGTGTTCATTTTTATCGGAAGTTTTACCCATGGATGTATAAAGAATAGTTCTACTTCCGGTTTCATTGAGAAGATGATCACTACGTGACAGAAGTTTTCAAAAACTGTTTATGGTCTCCGGTACTTCCAGTCCAACACCTACTGCATTGCACAGCGATAGAAAATTGGGCCTTCAAAATAAGTTTGACTTTTTTCCCAAAAAAAAGAATTATTTTGTTTCCATTTTTTTCCTTCACTCACACATCTGCGGCCCACTCGAAACGGGTCCGCGACCCACTTTTAGGTCGCAACCCACCAGTTGAGAACCAGTGATCTAGCGTATAAACTAAAAACCATATTATGCTAACCAGCTTTAAAAAACCCATATGGACTCAACCCAAGGAGTAGGAACAGTATATTTTAGTTTTGGTGATCAAATGCTCCCCTAAATGTCACCCTTCTCCCTAAACTTGGCCTGTTTCCATAAGAAAGGGCTTTGCTAATGTGATTGCTGTGGTCATGGGTCTGCACTGATCTCCTTTTTACGAGGGAAAATGAGGTCTGATTGTTGAAGGCGCGTCTTGTGTCGAGGTCCCACAGTGAGATAGACAGACAGACAGACTGACTGGCCGACAGTGGTGAATGAGTGGCGGTGTGCCAAAGCCAATAAGAGGCATCGGTGGGAGTCAGGGGGAGGGGAGACACTCATGTATTATTCATGATTATTCAAATAATGCCCAGACAGTGGAGTGAGTACTTATTTAAGTGTGTGATGGTGATTTAAGGTTAAAAAAAAAAAAAGCATAATCAATTGGGCAACTGCTCCTTTACTTTGAGATGTTATTCATAACAACCTTGAAATATATGTTTATAGAGCATACACAGCCACACACACTTATTTGCCTATTTTATCAGAGTATTGAGCTTATCACCATCATTGGAAGAGTATTGGACAGTATCTACATTTTGCTCTTTGAGGTAGAAACCTGCTCAAGCTATTAAAGATAGTTTTCACTAGCCAGGACCATGCAACAATATGTCAGTTAAAGATTTAATTACATGAGTTATTGAGAGTAGGGATAAGGTGTGAAGAAGGATAAGGGATATCGTCTGGAGGACAAACTGAATTTGAGGCAGAGGGAGAGTCAGGGTGGGGTGTTTGTCTCAGGGCTGTTTCTGTCCAATATGAACAATACATCTGACTAGCCCCAAGAAGGAACCTGGAAACTAGACACAAAGTATGCACCAGTTTATATAGAAAGAGACAAGGGGAGACAGGAAGAGGGGATGTAGGGAAGGAGGGATGTGGTGATGAAGGGATGAATGGATAAAGGGAGGTTGGGTGGTAGGGATGAATGAATTTTCCGTCTGTGGCTATAAATACTGTATTATTGTCTCGTGCTTTTACATTGACTACCCTAAAAAAAAGTAATATCAGAAGACCCTTATCCAACAGGCAATTGGTGATCAACTGGGGCCATGCAGATGATTTGCTCTCATCTCTACTCTAAAGTTATTTTGACCCACAGCCCAAACTTAAAACATATCATATTACTTGAAATGTGTTCTTGTTCAGCTTGCAGATACATGAGTTGTAAAGTATGAATAGACAGAAAAGGAGGACATTCTAGCTAGACCAGACCTTGACTCAATTGTTATTCTAAACTGGGGTCACTTTTTGGAAGAACCACAGTTCCTTCTGATCTCAGATCTGGCCCCTTGTTAACACAGTCTGTCATTATCATAATCAACTAGCACTCTCTGGCTTCTGGTCTGCAATCAGCTACATCAAGGAATCTTTAAAGGAGGAAGACTGAAGCGTTCAACATAGAACTAGATTTCATTTCTATTCCTTCATGTTCATCATTCTGAAAACATTTTACATTGTTGCTCGAGTCTTATGCATGTATAGGCATCCAATGTTAAGACAGTGTGGTACAAGTAGAAACAGCAGAGCTCCATTCAATTCTCTCGGAGTTAATGTACAAGGGAACTAATTGTGATTGATTTAAAGGGAATGTTGTTTATTATATTATTAACCTGATTGTTCAGCTTAATAACTAAGCCAACTGTTGTATCTTAAGTTGATACTGTATGTCGACCTTGGCAACTTAAGTTTCTCACCTGTCATGTCAACAACAATTTTAAAGGACTTTGTTTAAGGACAAGCTAAACTTAGAAACAACCATGATGTACTTGAACCTCTAAGTGCATGTCAACAATAGCAACATCATGGACTATAATATCCTTCAGCATCATTGTCAGAAAGTTGGCTTTTTAAAAAGCATGTTGACAGGATTGTTTGTTAGTGTGTTGTCCTTTAAATTACACATGGGACTGCAAGGCTATATTTCATTTCACAAGCAGGCCCTAAGACTGCTGTGCTTCCATATTTTAATTTGTGTATGGAAGTGTAGGTGGTGTCTGGTCTGAATACAAGGGACCTTTAATGAGTTAAGGGACCCTACCACATCTTTCCCAGACACACACTGACCTTTCAGCCCAGACGGGGCAAAGAGGAGGTGTGTGTTTGCGTGTCAGTGTGGGCAAGATGGAGAAGACCGAGAATGTGTCAGAATGTGTTTACATTTAATTCATTCATTGGTGCCAGTTAACCCAGACCAGTTAACGCTCTCTAGCACCAGTTTGGTTATTTTTTGCTAATGTTGTGAGAAAATCTAAATGTTTTATCCAATGTATATATATATGGTATTATTAATAAAAAGGGTTGTATTCACTTAAGGATTCATTCAAAATCTCATACTTTTTCTTAGAATGCTAATCCGAACCATAGTGCAGGTGCTCAAGCAACTAAGTTGAACAAATGATATACACTTTATCCAAAATAATATTAGCAAATGAAAGTTTTGATTAAAACTTAAGAACTCTTTTAGCAGAGAACGTCCCTGTTTTTGTGTTTAAATGTTTTAGTATTTTTAGTCCATTGAGATTTGCATATTGGCAAAAATAAAGACAAAAGAAACAGCACGCATACTAAAAGTATGTAATATCAAGATTGCTTTTTCAATCTGTGATTCTAAATATATTGTTTAACTGTCATGCTATGATGTATATATTAAATAAATGAAATGACAATCAAATTCATCCAAAAGTTCACAACGGATACCCGTGAAAAAAATGAAGCAAATACAATATTGAAAACAATTAAATAAAAAACGTAAACAATTGAAATCCACACTATCCTTTCCTATTGAAAATCTGAAAAATATTGACTGCTTTTTCTTAAAAAATGAGCTTTTTGAGGCCTTACACTGATGTCACTGTGTCATGTCGCATCAAAAGTAGTTTACATTTCGAGCCAAAACAATAGACAATGCATCATCATCCAAGTGCCTATGTATTCAGTCTGCAGGTCTGAATTCTCTCGGCATGGCTCTCCTCCCTTAAATGGAGCAGGGGAGAGCCGGCTTCCACACCCTCCCTCCATCCCTCCACTCCCTCTTTCTTTCTCAATGTGAAACGCCTCGAGCATCCACGGCGCAGAACTGTCTCTAATCAATTTGTCTGTGAAGGCGCAGCGTCACACTCAGAGTACCACAATGCATTTCTCTGTCTCTTGGTGACATTGCACCCCCCCCACCCTGAACACCTTAGGGAGCTGAGAGAATCCTCTGCTGGGATAAAGAATGGGAAGACCTCTGAATCAAAAAACAACAACATCAACAACAATATAACTGTAATTATGACAAATATCACAGACAGTGCATACTACTTCAACATGACGGTAACAAAAGTGTCAGTACAACTGTTGCTACTATCAAGACACTGTAATAATACAATTTACTACCTTTGCGGTTACAGATTTCCAAATAAAATAATTAAAAAGCATTTGACTGATAAAATGTTTGCAGGAATTTCTTGATCTCCCAGAAGTGGACTTCAATAAGAAATTCATTTGATGTGTGTGTGTGTATATATATAATTATTTTTTAAATGTACTTCCTTGGTTTCTTTTTTAAATTGTATGTTTATATTTATCTATTTAATTTAACTATGATTTTTAATATCTTAGCCTATGTGTTGTATTTAACTGTCATTCTGCTCTATCCCTTAGCTGGAAGAAAATATCATTTCACAGGACAAATAAGGGATTTATATATTTTTATTTCGGATAATACAACTTTTTGAAAGGGTTAGGTAATAAAAACAGAGTCAAATCAAAAAGAGAGAGTCATTTATCAACACATTTGCTTCCAACCATACCAAACTGTCCTTTGGCGTTGTTACATGTGTGTGTGGGTGTAAGGGTCAATGAGTAATTACAATGAGGCTGTAGCAGCTCTTTAACAGAATGTTACCTCAACACACTGCTGCTGATCTATGGTGGTGCCATGCTGAGTTACACAAAGCCAACACTGACCTGCTGTTTACAGCCTGACCCAGCATCTGTATGCTTCTGTTTGTGGCCACCCGCCGTGTGTGTGTGTGTGTGTGTGTGTGTGTGTGTGTGTGTGTGTGTGTGTGTGTGTGTGTGTG
Source organism: Notothenia rossii (assembly GCF_949606895.1). Lineage (NCBI taxonomy): Eukaryota > Metazoa > Chordata > Actinopteri > Perciformes > Nototheniidae > Notothenia > Notothenia rossii. The sequence continues at coordinate 63,390,294 of NC_136909.1, read as the reverse complement.
TGTGTGTGTGTGTGTGTGTGTGTGTGTGTTTGAGTGGAAATGTCCCAACCACACATGCAAGGTCACAAACAGATAGAAGAACAGAGTTGGGAGGGTCACTTTAAAAATGTATTCTGTAACAATAACATGTTACCTTTAGAAAAAAATAAACTAACACACACACACACACACACACACACACACACACACACACACACACACACACACACACACACACACACACACACACACACACACACACACACACACAGCATGGACTTTGAAACATATGTAAATACTGAAGATACAAATGGGAGCAAAAATACAGTGTCATTGTCATACATGCACACAATGTGTTTCACACATTTCCAATTCACTCCATTCACAGAGCAGTTCAGGCAGCTCAAATGGATACGTGGGTAACTGGCCGAGCAGTTGATCAAAGCCCCACTACAGTGTGGTGTGTGGCGCCGGTGGCAAAATGTGGCTCGGTGCACTTTAGAGGTAAAGCTCTGTAGCGGGCGGACAAGAGATCCACAGGTACATGAGTCCTTGTGCAAAGTTTCCCATTGTAAATATACAATTATTATATTTTTTCATTTATATTTGCATTTCTTTCCTTCTAAGACTGCTGTGTCCATAAACCAGATTTCTAAGTTTGCAATATATCCTGTGTCCATTCGCTTCTATTCATTTCCAGTTTGCCAGCTTGCAGGCTTTAAAATAAAACACATTTTTAAAACTCGGGTTTGCTCCTTCATGGTAAAAGGCACTCTTACATTTAAGACAATGAGTTCCAATTCTGCCCAATTTCCTACTTTATTTTCATCAAAGTAATAATTGTGGTTAGTAAATAAGGGCCTTGGAAAGCTTCAAATCAAGAGCTTGCCAGATTAACCATAGATATTTCTAATATGTTGGTAGCTGCAAATCTTTGTTCGTAAAATGACAATGCGATGAGACACTCACATCAACAAAGTAATCGTGTATGCTGCTGTGAGGCTTGAAGGCGGGTTTTATATTCCTTATGTGTATATAAAAGAAAAGTAACATTTTTCATGCACGTTGTCTGTTATTTTATTTATAGGTGCTGTTAAATGCAGGTGTTATACAGCAGCACACAGGACTGGGTCAGGGTCTGCACACTTTTCTAAGGCCGGTGTTAACCTACTTAGGTGCAAGATACATGTGGTGCAGGACAGGGTAATATGACCAGTTCTTTTTAGATCCTTTATTTTAAAAAGGACATGTTGTGCTCATTTTCAGGTTCACATTAGTATAGTATTGTGTGCCTTTACTGTGACATGTCTCCATGCTTTAATGTTCGGTAGGGAGGGGGGACTTTGGCATTTTAGCCTTTGCTGACCACGTACACTCACGTCACTCTCGCTGAGTTTCATAATTGTAAGTGTTTTGTCATTACATTTGAAATGACTAGGTTAGCTACGTTAGCCAGCTAACTTACAGTAGATCAGCAAAAATATTGGAAGGAATTATGCGATCACATTGTTTATATAAGCCCATACAACTTACATTTTAGATAGTGACATTTCAAGTGACAGTGATTGCCTTCTTCATAACAACAAGCTGTGTGCATCACTTTTTAGTGTCCTCATGTATTGTTTTGAGCATTTTGTGTTTGCAGCGTATTGCTTATGCAGCGCTTCTAGTAAACGCTGCTCATGTGTTGTCAATATTGTGAAGATGTTTCTTCATTTGCATGTTCTTTGGCACATTTGTGTTTTCATGTTTGCATTGTTTTTGAAAGTGCAACCATTTTTAATAATAACTGTTTTGAGCCATTTTAGCGCCTTTGCCTCTGTTGGCCACCGTACATTTATATGCAGACAACATATAACAAACAACAGGAAAAGCATAAAAGGGCCCCTTTAAACACTGATCATTGCAATCACACACACTTTAGAGATGTGACTGCCAAAGGGATGGAGAGATTGATACCAATAGACACCCGAGACAGAGGACTGAAGAAAATGTTAAAGA
>NC_136909.1:63277024-63388114 GCF_949606895.1 Notothenia rossii | reverse complement strand
TAGTTACAAATATTGATATAAAAATAGTAAATAAGTGCATTAAAAGTGTGTGTATGTGTGAGAATGGTTACGGTTGCATTAAGTGTGGTGGTTAAGCAGCCTGACGGCCCAGGGGTAGAAACTGTTTTTGAGTCTGTTTGTCCGTGACTTGAAGCTCCTGTCTTCTCCCAGAAGGCAGGAGAGAGAACAGTCTGTGACCTGGATGAGAGCTGTCCTTTATTATTTTGTTAGCTCTGCTGCGGCAGCGGGAGGTGGAGATGTGTTCCAGAGAGGGCAGGGGGCAGCCGATGGTTTTCTCTGCCATCCTGATTACTCTCTGCAGGGCTTTCTGATAGGCTAAGGGCTGGGACATCTTTTAGCGTTTGACCAATTACAACAGAGCCGGCCAGCTAACCAATCAGAGCAGACTGGGCTCTGGTTTCAGACAGAGGGTGAAAAGAGGTGCAGCAGCACAGGCAGTATGATCATTTATTTTTATTTCTCAACATTAAAGCATGGAGACATGTCACAATAGAGGCACTAAATACAAATATGACCCCTACTTTTTGTCAGAAGAAAAAAGTGTTTATAGTTGTTCCAAAGGGCCACACTGATGGGCGGGTTAAAATATTGAAAGCGTGGGGTGGGGGGTGCAATAACTGTTAAACTATGGGGATAATGACACACACCTTTGGACCATGTCTCCTGGAACATGTTCGCAATCTTTCACGGAACACGATTGAAAGTAAAGCCTATCAGATATTTACATTGTAGGGGACCACTAAAGGTAAGGCCAGTGGCGTTTTGATATGTACAAAAGTGATGGGGCACGAACAACTTAGATGTGTATATATATATAAGCTTCTGGTGCTTTTTTAAACATGTAAACAAATAGCTGTAGGCTATCCATGGTCCCGATAGAGAGAGAGATGTGGGGGGGGGGGGGGGGGGGGGGGGGGGGGTATAAGGAAAACACAGACACTCATCACCGTGGTCACAATATCAATCGATCCAGCAGAGCAATAGCTTAGGCAAAACACAGAAGATCAACAAAAGATATGACATACAATAGGGCTGTACCCGAATATTCGTTGTTGGAGTACTATTCGGTTTTCAATTTCGTTATTCGGATATTCGTTTTGTTTGTTTTTTCCCCGTTTTTTTTTCAAATTGAATTTATTGAAATCTCCAATATCAACGTAAGAGTTTGTTCGGGGGGTGCTAACACGTAACCATAAACGTTATCGTTTACTTTCTCTGTCTTTATATGTAGATATTACTTTTCTCCGTTAATCTCCATCACGTTGTTTCCAAAGCAACAACAACTTCCTGTCAACAGCGCTACCTCTCCTTCAAAATAAAAGCATGTCCATAAACAGGAAGCCAAGCCAAATTACACTTAAGACATATACGTCTGCAACGAAAGTAACAAACACAATGCGATATCCTTTTCAATTTCAAAGAACACAAATTGGGTTAATAACTATAACACAACAATACTGTAGAATAACAAAATGAATGCTGTGAATACACCAAAATACACGTGTTGAAGCGGTTCGCTGCGGATTAATAAGGCAGTAATAATTAAATAAGTAAATATTAATAATTATTTTTTTGCCTCATACATTGAATAGAAAAATACTCTGAGCATGCGCAGTGTAGTTTTTAAAGCAACCATTCACAGAGAGGGGCTAGATCGGGGGTTGACCGACGTGGCTCAAAACGGCTCAATAGGCACACTGTAAACACTAATAAGAAGAACACAGATGAAACAGCAATGTACAGACAAATCAGATGATTAAACATGATCTTAAAATATATTTTAAGATGAACTTTTTTTTAGCAATTATTATTTGAATTTCTGCTGACACTAGGTTACCACCTGCCTCTATTACATATTACTTGTTAGACACTTTTATCCAAAGCGACTTAATTACTCAATACTGCGGACAAACCCACAGGAGCAATTTGGGGTGAAGTGTCTTGTCCAGGGACACAACGACATGCTGACTGCTGTGGGGTTTGAACCTGTTTTGCCCTGATCCAAACACCAAGGCTCTATCCACTGCGCCACATGCCATAATGACCAGTTGCCACTGGGTAAGGCAAACAACATATTTTTGTTCAATTTGAGGGAACTGAACCTTTCAGACTGAATAGTCTGCCCCTCCACGTGAGGTCGGCCCAGATACTAGGGTTTTTTAAAACCTCCCGAAAAACACACTTTTTCTCTCTGGCCTTCTAGTCAGAGCGGAGTATGAAACCTGACTTTTCCCTGTGTTATTGTTTTTTATATTTCTGTTGTATATGATGGTTTTTAATTGTGATTGTAGTAATGTGTTTTTATTACAAGTACAGCACTTTGGCTCGACCAAAAATTGCTTTTAAATGTGCTATATAAATAAAACTTGATTTGATTTTGATTTGATTTCAAATTATTTAAATCCAACTAAGATTCAAGGCAAAATTCATGCAGATCGGATTAAGGTGTTCTTCTAGACAATTTCTTAAAGAATAAACATTTGTTATTGTTGTTCTTGGAAGTATTGAATTTGAAAGTCTGACTAATTTCTCCATACAGTGCTGGAGGCAAACGTTTTTTCACTGATAGTGTTTCAGGAAAACCTCTAATATCTTTGCTCTTACATGACCACCTCCAACAATATGTGATATACGGAACCATTTTATTCCTTCAAAAGTGAAGTGCTCCTGACCTTTTCAGTCAAGAACCATCTTCACCATTTTACCTTCCTTCTTTATTTGCCAGTTTGCAGGTTAGTACATCTGACTTTGCCTGGATATGGTATGAGTGCATTTATGTCTGTGTGTATTTGTGTGTCCCCGGGGGGTTTCTTTCTGCCTGTCCCAGTGATAAGGCGTAGGGAGCAGGCCCAGTGTTACCAGGCCAGTCACACATAGAGATAGGAGCAGATAACATTCACTGGAAGAACAGCTGCAGGCTCGACAAAGCCCTGAACACAACCCAGAATACAGTGTGTGTTTAGTAGCCGTTGTGTGTGTGTTTATGCAGACATATAGGACTGTAAACTGTGTACATCTGTGTGTCTGGGAGCAATCTTTTGCACATGGGTCTGTGAGCGTGCCTCCCTACAGACGATTATGAGAGGTTATTACTTTACAAAAAAAAAAAAACAGTTTTAAAGAACTCCTTTGTGGTTCGGTCCGCTATGCTACACTGCTAGAGGTTTCATACAAGTTATGGTTTGGTAATGTGGATTTCCTTATTTTTTAACACATTTTTCAAGGGACATTTTATGAGCACTATGCTTTCCTTCAACACTATCATATTCCATGACACACTTAAATATTTTACATATTTTACGACTTGTTAGTCTGTGATTAAAAAAACAAAAATATTTTATCATGTTTGAGAAAATGTGCTAGGAAAATATTCCATTCAAATTCGCTTTTGGTGTGTGCTGTTACTGTACTGCAGTGTTGGGCAGCATGACAGTCAAGTGACGATTTGTCCACATGTATCTAACAGGTTAGAGATAGGCAGCTAACATGCCAACAAAAAGCTACTGTAGTACTGTAAGCCAACATGTACAGAAATAATCACTTTGGTTGTATTAAGTTTGGAATGTGAGTAAAGTCCCTAGCTATCTGTTGGTGATCAGTACTGTAAGTATTTCAAAACATTTTGAGAAAGGGTTGACTTTTCTGTGAGCTATAGTCATTTATTTGTGAATTTTCAAATATGTGTTCTTGCACTTATGCCGTTCTACATCTGGACCTGTCTGAGTCCAAACCTTGTAGTGTTAAACTAATGAACTGGCTGTTTCTTCTCCTGGTCATCGCAAGACTCAGGGAACATTTTAGTTCCGTGATGTTTAACCACAAATCATCAAGTTTAAATGACATTTCCCGTAATAGCATCCGTGATTGCTATCTAGCTCCAGCTTTGTAGTTAACAGAATAAACTTGGTCTCAATCTTCTCATGTAACACTTTACAAAAATGCTAATTCCCCTGAATGTTGACTTATTTGGTTAAATCAAATGTTAGTGTCATGAGAGTGTAGACTCTTTGGAGAGTTGTTGGTGGAAGATTTTTAGAACCTCCAGTGTGTACCAGTGTTGATAGGGGGGCCTAGGGGATGAAACAGCGTACAGGGACTAGCCAGCAATCAAAACCTGGTCTTCCGCATGGGGACCAGGCCCAATAATGTGACACGCCAGCTCTACCAAGAGCGCTATACGGTGCCCTGAAGCTCTCATTGACAGAGATAGGCTAAGTGACCAAAGCTTATGTAATTTCCCTTTATCGATTTCTCCTGGATGCATTTAGGGTTACGGTATGATTGGTAAGAATTTGAACTTTCCAATCTGATCTGTTGATATCTTCATCCTAGTGTCCTAAAGCAGTGCATGACAGCCTGGAGGATGAGAAGCCTTTGTACGTTACACATCTGCTGTCTCTCTCTGTCCAACGCCTCTTTTTCCTTTCACCATTTTTTTTTTTTCTGATTTCCCATAACTCAAAGTCTCCCTCTCTCCCTCCTCTTTGTCCATGCACCATAACCAGACCGCAGAAGGGGCTGCTGCAGAGTGAGAGAGGTTGTGGTTGGCACACATACGCCCAGAGGGGCCCAGGCCTGTCAGCTCAGTAGCCCCACATCTGGAGCCTCCCGCTGGGCCGTCAGCCTCCCTCCAGCCCTCCTCCTCCACCACCACCACCGCTCCCCGGAGAGCACTGAGCATACATACCACACACACACACACACACACACACACACACACACACACACACACACACACACACACACACACACACACACACACACACACACACACACACACACACACACACACACACACACACACACACAAACACACACACACACACACACACACACACTTTTTTGTAAACAAAATCACAATATGCACACATACAGTAAAGGCATGCATACATAGAAACATACACACACCCAAACACCCACTCACTCACACAATTTACAAGCACACACATTAAACTCTAAAACATTATGCTAATCTACAGCCGCCGGCAGAGGATGGCACTCTGCTCGGCCTCATGCCAAAGTCCCTTTCATTTTTATAAGATTAACCATGAGCAAGGACAGAGAGTCAAAGAGAGACAGATTCCGTTCGGAGAGAATTATGGACAGCAACACCTACTCTCTCACTCTGATGCTCCAGAACACTTTGAAACATCCACTTGTATAAATACCAATGATGACACCATTTGACAGAAGAGTTAAACAACCAGGCCAGACTTTATACCCTGCATCACTAGACACATCTGCCGGTAGCACGAATAATAAAAGGCAGTATTTAGCTCATGATTGGGGGTTTGAGTGATATTGATTTTTGAAAGCCATAACCAAAATATCCCAGAACAGTCAGAAAATACCCAGGAGGGTATTACTAGTTCAATCAGGAGAGACAGTTTTGATGAGTACATATTTATTGCCAGAAATACACATGAATGTAAAGGAGTTTTGGCGATTAGGCCCCGTTGTGCAGGAATATCATTCGGGAGGGGAGAACCGATCCGATGAAATCCCCCGGGGTCTAGACACTGGTGGTGGTGAATGGATAGCTGGGGTCGGTCTGAAGAGGAGTGGCTTAGCTTGACCCTGGATTCAGATGGACGGGAGGTGAAGAGGGGTGGAGGAGGGTTGCGCCGATTCACCTGGAATGAGAGCTGTCAGAGGGGAGAGCATATTTAAAAGGTTTATGATAGGCTTGTGAGAATAGAGCGAAGTGATTGGTTAAGCTGGGGAGTGACGCCTCCGATCACTTATTGAGAGGAGAGAGAGTAGTAACATGGAAATAGTGAATGAATGAGTAAAAAAGGTCTTCCTGGTTGAACTTGCGCTGAGCTTCATTTCAATCATGAGAGACAGTTTTGATGTAAGAGTACACATTTATTGCCAGAAATACACATGAATGTAAAGGAGTTTTGGCGATTAGGCCCCGTTGTGCAGGAATATCATTCGGGAAGGGAGAACCGATCCGATGAAACCCCAAAAGAAATGGAATATAATGAAATGAGATGTACTGGGTTTCTTACTTTACGAGCTAGCCGCGGTGATCTATGGATATAATGAGAGAATTATACGGGGACAGAGAAGAAATGTTATTGACTAGCGTAGGACTAAGAGTGGGATAATGCATGGATGGACACGTCCTGGCTCACACGAGCCTCGGACCCTTCCGGTCAAACATGAAAATAAAATGTGTGGATGTCACATCCTGGTTCACAAGCCTGAGACCATTCTGGTCAAACATGAAAATAAAAATGCGTGGATTTCGCATCCTGGCTCACACGAGCCTGAGACCCTTCCGGTCAAATATGAAATAAAAATGCGTGGATGTCGTATCCTGGCTCACACGAGCCTGAGACCCTCCGGTCAGAAGATGGTTGACGTGGAACGTGACGTGAAATGAAACATGTGACACAACGTGACCTGCAAGAGTAAACGTGCCTGTGTTCTTTAGATTGAATGATACAATTAGAATTCAGATAGAAACATGACAATGATATGTGAGCTGATATGCTAGTGACACCACCACCAGTTATATGCATATTTAACATGGTTAAGCTTAAGAGATCTTGGATTGCCGCACGAGCCGATGTCCGGGCGAAGAGGGAAATGTAGGCAATGTAATGCACGTGAGCTGTTGGCTTGAGTACAGTGATGCATGGATATCATAACCTGGCTTATCGGCAAGCCATGTGAGCATGAAGCCGAGAATATGAATGAAGTGCAGGATGCACAGCATAAAATGACATACGCTTAGGTAAATGCTGAAACGTGACCCATGAACAGGTCTAGCTTAATTAGCAGTTTATTTACCCCAAGATGAGTCATAGATGCTGATATGCTTGATTACTTGATTGAGTGATTAAGACTGTTTTCTATCATCTGAAAAGAGAACGATGGAGGGACGCTAGTGTTAGATCCAACGAGTATGATAATGAATGTCTAAGCGATAGTGGAAATCTGAGCGTGCCGCTATGGCGGATGATCTCGAGCAGGGAAGTGTCGCTACTATAAGTGTCGCTACTGTAAGTGAGTGGGCTCGAGCCTGCGACTCGCTTACCCTGCGAGATTTCCCCCAAAACAAAGAATGTGCAGTGCAAGTCCTTAAGGTTGTTTTTTTTATATCCGTGAGTGATATGATAGTAGTGCTGCACTTACTTTACATGATGCGGCGAGTCTAAACTGGGAAACAAGCAAGGGTTTGGACGGGAATGAGCAGGGAGAGAGAAGGAAAATGGGATAGGGTGAGCTGCCACCCCCTGTGATACTGACTATTGTATGGAGCAAGACTTCTGACGCGCAGGCATTCTGCAAGAATATTATAATTATAATTATTATAATTTTTTATTTATTATATATATATAATTTTTTTTAAATGCGTATGCGGGAAAAGTGAGGACCTACCTATACCTTACATAGATTTACCTTTACCCTGAACCTTGGAACTAAAGATAGCAATAACATATGTCGGAAATTCTCGTGAATTTGTTGCAAACTGCCTTCTTGCCGGCCTGCACTTGACGCCTTGTTGTTACGTAGAGGTGAGGCGCAGGAGATGTGGTGAAGCTTTGCATGCGAGGATGTACGGCCCGTTCAGCGTGAAGGCCGGAAGCGCCGCATTTGAGCGGCCCTGATGCCGGTGTTGTCCTCTCGAGAGGCCGGCTGAAGGCGTGCGTCAATTGTTTGCATGAAGTGCCAGGATGCAGGGTGTTGATCGAGCCATTACCCGGGGGCGGCTGCTTCCCGTAATGGTGAGCGTTAGAGCGAGCCGAGGAGGTTTCATGGGGCCCGGCTTCCTTTTTTCCTCCCGCGTCCGGATCGGCGAGGTTGCCGGCTGGAGCTGCTGGCTCGAGCTGGGGAACGCCGCTTGTAGTTTGATCCGCGAGCTTGCAGAGCTGGTGAAGAAATAGGCATGGAGCTGGAGTAATGTCCATTGACCTGCTGCTGCAGTTGGGAAGGGAGGAGATCTGCCACTGCTGCAGGTGAGCTGCTGCGGAATACCGAGCGGCAGCTTGAGGAAGTCGATGCGATCTAAGGCAGCGTGTTGGGCCCGAATCAAAATCCTGCTGTAAGGTGGTCGTAGTCTCAATACTCTGAATCGTACATCTTGAGAATTTAAGAGGTTAGTTTGACAATTGCCGTCTGTGTGTTGCGCCGATTCACCTGGAATGTGAGCTGTCAGAGGAGAGAGCATATTTAAAAGGTTTAGCGGAGCGCTATGATAGGCTTGTGAGAATAGAGCGAAGTGATTGGTTAAGCTGGGGAGTGATGCCCCCGATCACTTATTGAGAGGAGAGAGAGTAGTAACATGGAAATAGTAAATGAATGATTAAAGGCCCAGATACACCGGCCAGTCACCTGAGAAGTCGCCGACGCCGACACCGACTGTTGCGTCGCCGGACTCTCCTGCGTATTTGCCGACTTTGCGCACTGGAACACACCGCAAATCCGAGCCAAGCACGTATGAACTGCGCATGCGTGAGTGGCAATAACTCTCCTTACCAGCAGGCGGCGGTAGTGTGTATTCATCCTTCAAAAGAGGCAACAACCGAAGACAGAGAAGAAGAACAGACTCCGTGATATAAACAAACAACAAATAGCGTTTTTCTTTCCATTTTCACTCTCGTCCATTGAAAACATGAACGAACAGGAGCAGGACGAACGGGAGGTACTGGAGCTAGCAGCCCTTGGACTCACGCTTGTGTTAAATCATTTGTTTACCTCCCTCACTTCCGTTAACGCTTCTCATGCACTGATTCGCTAGCTGAACAGCCAATCAGTGTTATCCCTTTGTGCGACTTCCGGTGGTGTTCTCGACGCCGATTCAACATGTTGAATTGGCAAGAAAAGGCGTCAGGTCGGCAGAAAAGCCCCGACGGTGCGGCGCACACCACTCCGAATAGGGCTTGCCCATGCTCATGTTCGGCCTGACTCCCATTTACTGCCGATTTCGGGCCGGTGTATCTGGGCCTTTAAGAAGGTCTTCCTTTCTTGTTATTGTGCTTCCTTTAATTTGTACCTTTCACCGTCACTCTAAAGAGAGTTTGTCTGAATCATCTGTAAACCTTTAAATACGTTTATGTCCAGCACATATACTCAGGGGCGGACTGGCCATTGGGAATACCGGGAGTTTCCCCGGTGGACCGGTGCTGTGTGTGGGCCGGGGGGCCAAAAAAAAAAAAAAGAATTCTTTTTTTTTTTGCCTAAATCCTACTGGCCCACATTTGTAATTGTTCGGGCCACTCCCTTTTTTTTTTTTTTTCTTACCTAAATCCTATCGGCCCACATTAGTAACTGTTCCGGCCCAGCCCAGCCCAGTGGGGTGTGGCCCACTGGGCTGGGCTGGGCCGGGCCATTTTGATAGGCTACCTTTGTTCTATCTATCAGTTTCCATTTCACACATCAGGCGCGTAGCAGCTGTCACTGTGCAGTGAACGATCAGGAGTGAGTGACTGAGAGACCTAGCTGGCAGTTGCTTACAGATGGATAAACAAGCTCCAAAGTGTAAAGGCGCTTTTGTATAGTTTGTATATACAGTATTGTAGCGAGCCGTGGGTTCAGAGGGAGGGGCTTGCATAGGGGAGGGGGTTGGCAGGGAAACATGGTTCAGGGGGAGTGGCTGTACGGCTGTACCCGTAGGATAGAAAAGGGGGAAGTGACGTCTGACTCAGAGGTCGCGCGGCTGTGGAGAAGAACGTGTTGCCCACATTCTGTTACTGAGTTTAGGCTAGTTAGCTAGCAGATTTATTGTTTTGGGTGCAGTCACTTTTGCCTCCACTTGCTGTTCAAATAAATGTTGAAAGAAAAAGTAAATCTGTTTACAGTTCTGTTTTATATGGGTGTTGAAGAAGAAGAATTGGGAGGGATGAAACCCTCTTTAATGGTCACACATGCAGAGCACACAGCACACACAGTGAAATGTGTTCTCTAATTTTAACCCATCCTAGTACCAGGAGTCTAGTACTAGGAGCAGTGCGCAGCTATTGTACAGCCTTGCTCAAGGGCACCATGGCAGGGCAGGAGGTGAACTGGGACCTCTCCAAGTAGAAGTCCACACTCCAAATGTAGGTCTGGTCGGGGACTTGAACCAGCGACCCTACGGCTCACAGTCCAAGCCCCTACTGACTGCCATAGATTTAGTCCCTAATTTGGCTCTAAAAGTGCACCAGATTGATGCATTTAACTTCAACATTTACAAAAAAATCTTCCCGGGGGAGCTTGCCCCCGGACCCCCCTAGAGGAGGTGAGGTCCACCACCTGCCCACACCCCCTGTTTAATGGTCTCACCCACATTGAGGATGCTTCTTACGCCCATGTTTTATTCCACGTGTCAAGTCAGGCAAATTGGGTCAAAATGTTATTGCATCAATGATCTGTTAACATTAAAATCACTAAATATATGCTGTAACTATTTTTGCTCTAGGCAACCCAAGGGCTCAGGTAATGTGATTGCTATGAATAATGGTCCAAAATAACATAAAATAACGTAAAATGCATAAAAGGTTTTTTGTTAAGTAACATACTTTCGTCGCCGGGCCAGCCGATACATGCCGCGCATTAAGTGGGCCTTTCTGTCAATTAATCCCCGGGCCACTTTTTCCCCCCAGTCCGCCCCTGCATATACTGAACCCAAGTACCAATTCCGTACTACAAACTAAGTCTTCGCAAGACTTGACTATGCAGTGTGGTTTCACTGGAAAAAAGACAACAGTGTAAGTATCTAAAATAAATGCTCTAAAAGGCAATATCTATCTAATCTACATTCTGTCTGGATAAAAACCAACTCGGCAATACGTCCAGGGGTTCCTTGACTTCTCAAATCAACATATATATTTGGGAATGGCTTCTATGGGTACTATTGAGTCTCATTTCTTCTTCAATCAATCAATTAATAAATCAATCAAAATACTTTATTAATCCCAGGGAGAGATTCGGTTTCCTGACAGTTGGTGAAGCTGAACGGTCCGGAAACCATCAAAGGAAACGTTGGAAACTTTGTTGATGGAAAAGTTCTTGATGGAAACGTTTTCCGAACAGTCCGGAAGCCATCTATGCAAACAATGTTGTCAGATATATCCTGGAGCAGCAATTTATTTCTTAAAGCACATTAAACTACACTACAGATATTCTATTGACTCCTAGCTGACGCTGTTAGCTTGTCCATTCCATTAGCCAGGGATCTGACGTTGCCCATGATGGATTGGAAAGCTGATTTTACGAGCAATTGCATTCATGTGTGATGATCATAGTCCCCAAAATATAAACGTGGCTTTCACTGTATGAAATGACCTGTTATGACCTCTAGAATAATCACAGCCACATGAAGCTTTAAAAACATACACTGGAGATCAAAAGCAAAAGCTATTTACGATAAGAAGGTTTTCGAGAAGTTTTACAAAAAATACAGAACTGTCCAAATTTCACCAAAGATAAGCACACTACTGAGACAGAATGGCAATGTCAATTATTGTATATTACAAAATATTGTCAGAAAAGTATAAAACATAATTCGATAACAATTCTCTGTATGTTATTGCGGTCAAACCTATGTTCACCGCGGTGCATGAAGAGCAGAGAGAGCGAGCCGGGGGCCTGAGTGCACTAACTCATTGCCAGTCAGAGTGGCATTGTGTGATGATAATAAGGATAACTTCCTCCAGGATAATGGAGCCGGAGCATATTCAGGCCTCCGTGTGCGCCGTCCCCTAGGATGGCCCTGTCTGCTGTGAATATTCTGCATTTAAATGGTCCATTAGAAGCCAAACAAACACAGACAGGCCTCCATACTAATGACCGACGGGGTCCAGGGGTGAGGCAGGGCACCCGCCATGTCTGAGTGAGTGTGTGTGTGCGTGTGTGTGTGTGTGCGTGGGAGAGACAGAAGAATTTGTGTTGATGTTGGAAACAGACAGGGAGAGTTTGAGTGTGTCTTGGACTGGGAGGATGATTGTGTGTGACATGGGTCAGAAGGGTATAGCGGGGGGTAGGGTGATGGAGAGTATGGGCTCTTTGGCCAGGGGGGAATCCTCTTCTCAGTCCCAATGGGTGCCCATTTGCATGTCTGTCCCATGTGTGTGTGTGTGTGTGTGTGTGTGTGTGTGTGTGTGTGTGTGTGTGTGTGTGTGTGTGTGTGTGTGTGTGTGTGTGTGTGTGTGTGTGTATGCATATTCTCACATTATCCATCTTCTGAATAATATGTCTTTGTTGGCTTGCATGCATTTCTGTGTGCATATGTGTGCATATTGCCTGTCATATTGTCATGTGCAAAAGTTCATGTCCATATTCACTTGTGTTTGTGTGTGTGTGTGTGTGTGTGTGTGTGTGTGTGTGTGTGTGTGTGTGTGTGTGTGTGTGTGTGTATTAGTGTGTGTGTGTGTGTGTGTGTGTGTGTGTGTGTGTGTGTGTGTGTGTGTGTGTGTGTGTGTGTGTGTGTGTGTGTGTGTGTGTGTGTGTGTGTGAGACGTGGAGTTGCAGGGGTTATTCTAATAAGCTGTGGGCCCCGGGCCCTGGTCAGCCCTTTGCTCGTTATCATTATTAATATTTGAGGAGAAGCCTGTGCAGGGCGGACAGATGCCCTCTTCTCTCAGCTCCTCATAAAATATGACAGGACACATCCCCTCGCCCCCTCACCTCGCTGCTGTTTATCAACATATGAAGACTGAGGTGTCTTAACTGGGAAATGAAGTTTGGATTGTATTTTTGACGGATAGGGCCAAGATCACAAACAACACCACTGAGGATCTGAATGTTTTTGGCGTGGTGCATTCAGATGAAACACAAAGATCCATTCTGGCCCACTTTATTATATTCAATGATTTGACCAATGTACTGTCTTTGCAGTCCTGGTTTATCAGTGGGTTTAAACTGTAACTAGTCAGCAACATACTTGGGAATTATTTGGGCAGATAATATGGCCAGCATCTTAAACATTGTAAAATGAGACATCAGGGAAACATGGTCCATCCCCTTTAAGCACCGAGCATCATTGAGGCAGATAGTCTGTCTCTTCTCGTCTTAACAAAATCCTGAGCTTTGTCTTGCTGTTCACCCCTCAAGTGCAACAGCTTGAACCAGGATGGAGCCATCAGTTCTATTGCTGGGTTAGCCCAACCCCCAGGAAGTCAGCCGGGCATTGAAGCAAATCTTCGAATAGGCTAAATGGTTGTACTTTAACTTCCGTGTCTTTCCACGTTATCATTTCAAATATTTGTTCCCATTGACTTCCATTGGCAAGAGAGACCCCTGTAAATCAGTGTATATACAGTATATTAAATAATTTGTATAATTAATCCCTGTAGGAACATACAAATACACGTTACTGCTGCCCATGATGCAGAAGATATAGGCGGGGCTTCAAAAAAACACAGCTGCTCATACTCTATTTGCCCAGATAGTGATTTTTTTGGTACTCGAGAGTCTGGCCATTTTGGCTTCACCTGGAAAGAAAAACAAACCTGTTTCTTTACTGAAAAACTTTAAATGAGATCATATTTGGATGGGCAAACAATTCTGAAACTGACCATTTCATTCTTTAAATTGTTCAAAATACATCCATCTGACTATATATCATTACAATATGAATTCCTTCAATTTCTATCTTAATCCATGCAGGGAGGGTGAGGACAAAGCAATGGAGAGAGAAAGAGAGTTGTTTGTTCTAGTAATTGCTGGAAACAAAAACGGCACTTCTTCAAACAAGCGCGGACTCCTCTGTGATATATTTGCATATTCGTGAGAGCAAAACTTTTTTTCCCATCTCTTTATGCAGGGGGATGGTAGGCGTGTGAAGGTTATTTGTTTTATGTGACATTCTGGGAGTTTTTCGCTAGCCATAATACAGCTGGGGTTAACACTCACACACACACACACACACACACACACACACACACACACACACACACACACACACACACACACACACACACACACACACACACACACACACACACACACACACACACACACACACACACACACACACACATACCATGTCTACATCACTTCAGGGGACATTACATTGACTTACATGCATTTCCTGACTTATCCTGACCTTAACCATAACCAACACATGCCTAACCCTAACCCTTAACCTTAACATTACCCTTACCCTAACCCTAATCCTAAACCTAACCAAGTCTTCATCCTAAAATTAATGATTCCCCTAATTTTCTCCAATTTGTCCCCATAAGGGAAGCGAGTCCCCACACGTGACTGTGTAAACAGATTTAGGTCCCCACAAGTATAGTAATGCTAGGCCACACACACACACACACACACACACACACACACACACACACACACACACACACACACACACACACACACACACACACACACACACACACACACACACACAAACACACACACTTTACTGCAATATCTAGTGTGCTCTTTGTTGGTTTGATAGTGTTCTTGTAGTTTTCCCTCCCACACACACTCATTATGATGCACACACACTATTCTTTTCCAGAATTTAAGTTTGCAATCTGATCATCTTCTGATTAATACGAGTGTTTTTGTGTTTTCTTATCTGTTTACATCTCTTTATACACACTACAAGTAACAAGACAGACACTTAAGCATCCTGTATACAAACGAGCACACACACAAACAAAAGACAGGGAAAGTAATACAGTGGAGTAACAAAACGCAGCAGCAGCAGAAACAAGCGGGCAACAAAGCGAAGGCGTGTTATTAATGGAGCGTTGTCGAGCGAGGGTTTATTTTCGACACGTGTGCTAGTTAACGCCAACAAACACTCTCTGTGTTTTACGCAGGGCTAAAACAACGCGCTCGGGGACTGCACCAAGCCAAACAAATGATATCTTTTTTTAGTCAATCGTATGTTTATACAATAGGAGAAAGGGGGATATGCAGGGTGGAGTGAGTAGGCACCACTTTCTTTAATAGTTTAGGATGGAGAAAAAGGAAATGAAGAAAGAGAAGAGGTTTCAGAGAGGAGGGTTTTGGTCAAATATGAAGGTGAATGTATGGAAGTGATTAATATTAGCAATAGCAATGAAGTTTACACCGTTCCAGGAATGTAGTATTTATTGAAGTTTGTGTTACAATGAAAAGTGAAAAACAAGCCAATCAATAAGCATTACTGGAGGCGGTTTATGTCGATAACAGAAGTTATGGTAAAGAAAACCTTGATTCCCTCTTTCAGGCTGGTCCGGAGGATCAACTGAAGTCCATGCAGAGGTAGAATATGGGTGGGGGTCCATTTTTCAGGACTGATTCTAACCAATCAGAATATGAGCACCCAGACTGTAACTAGAAAAGACAAAAAGAATGCACCAGAATAAATAGAATGGTTAATGGGATGGAGGGGTGGGACGAAGCGTCAAAGGGATGTAGTTTCCATACCAGATGTTTGGGCAGATGTCTTCAGCAAGAGCCTGAGTCTTCAGAGGGTCGCTGTGCAGTTGAAGACGTCCTGCGACGTTCCTATGCAAAAGACGCTGTGTCCGCAGGACTTATTGCACATTTTAACTTCAACTTATGTTTATATACATTTTTTAATTAAATTATAAAATGGGATAACTTAGTTATTTATTCAGATACAATCAACATCTAGATTTTTAATGCACTTATAATGCCATCAAGCCGTGTTGATGCATCTACCAATGCCACCACAAATGTTACAGATACTACAACTATACAGAATTCCTTTATTTCAAAGTAAAATGATAATCTTTCAGTCTGTATTTTGTCTATCTTGTTTATTGTCACTGAGACATTCTCCAGTTGGAAGGTGCTACTAAAATAGACATACTACTTGATGCAGTGTAAAATTAGAGCAGACTGTGTGTAATGCCTATAAGATATATAAATATTTTGTATGCTTCAAACAAACACGTTTAAACCAAATGTATCTTGAACTCATCTACACTCTGAAACCGGAGATATTCTGGCGACTGGGGTGCCAGAAAATGTCCGTTAAAAATAGGAAAAAAACTGTAAAATAAAATACAGAGGTAACATGTAAAAAAAAAAGTAACTCACCTTACCACCAGTAACCTCTATTACTGTAATTGAACATGACATATTTTTATTTTAACATATATTATTTGTTAGAATAGAGTCATACACCGGAAAACTGAATAATTATCTTAAAAAAATTATGAACAAAAGTTAAAGTACGGAAAATTACTTTTATTATTACGAAAAAGTACTGTATATCTAAGACAATTTACCATTGAAGGTGGGGTAGGTAATTTTGGAGAAACCAGCTCGAGTGAGCTAGAATTTGAAAATACACAGCCGGAAAAAATCTGGCACTTCCTTACAGAGCCCCTCCTCCAACACACACAAACGTGCACATGACCAATGAGGGCACGAGATAAGTTTGTGCACAGATGGAAGGCTGACAGGCAGGTAGGCCATCCAGTTATTTTAGCCGGGCCGGCTCAGATGATTGGTCTTGCTTTTTACAGTACTACGGCTTCCACAGATTAAATCTTTTTATGGATTTTTTTGTCAAAGCGCTTAAGATATTCATTGCTATCGGGATGTTAAGAGCATTCCATGGAATATAACAAAAAGTGTATCTCGAGCCGGTTTCTCAAACTTACCTACCCCATCATTAAAACACAAAGAAAAGAACGTAATTTTACTTTGCAAAAGCCTTAGTTTACATTAAATATCACATTTTTTACCAAGATAATCTGTGATTTTACAATAAATGTTTTTAGAATTCCATGGAATCTTTTTCTTTTAACATATATTAATTGTTAGAATAGAGTCATACACCTCTAAAAAAAACTGAATAAATGTTTTTTTAAATGATAAAAAAAGCTTAAAGACAGAAGATTACTGTTGTTATTTTAAAAAATACCGTACATTCAAGATTCAAGGCTTTATTTTCATTTGTACATTAGCATCAGTATTTAATCATTGCAAAGAAAAACTGAATAGAAATAGTGCAAGAAGAATTGCATAGAATTATATATATTGTATAAATATATGCAAGTAAATGGAATATGATTGCACTGCCGTACCAGGCCGTGATGCAGCCAGTCAGGATACTCTCTATGGTGCACCTGTAGAAGATGCAGAGTATCCTGGAGTCCATGTTGAACCTCCTCAGCCTGCAGAACAATTACCTCATAATGTCCAGGGACTTTTCACACAGAGAGAAAACATACACATGTTGGGAGGAAACTGCATATTTTTTTAAACCAACCATACGAACAAATTCCAAACTTCATTGCATCACAACAGAAGGTGTTCATCTGTGGAATAACTGTAATGATGAGCTGAAATACTGTGCAACTTTATCTAAACTAAAATTCTTATTTAGAAACCAAATCCTGAATGGTTCTGAGCAGGACCTGTGATGTGATGCTTGCTATTTCTTGTTGTTGTAAAAGTTATTCTTGTTGGTTGTTTTCTACAAAATAATAATTTGTTTAAAGGAATGAATCCAATCACGGATGCTGATGACGATGACCTAAACTTGTATTTTCATGAACATTGTACGCTAGGGGGGGTAGGATCAGAAACGTTTTTAAGCTTCTTCTTGCCCCTTTTGAACATGATAGAAACTTTGAGAATACATTTTTTTATACCTTGAACGTTTTTTTATTTTGCTCGTCTTTGTTATAATTATTATTATTGTTTGTTTTGTTT
Organism: Notothenia rossii; assembly: GCF_949606895.1. Taxonomy (NCBI): domain Eukaryota; kingdom Metazoa; phylum Chordata; class Actinopteri; order Perciformes; family Nototheniidae; genus Notothenia; species Notothenia rossii. Next base: position 63,370,471 of record NC_136909.1, on the reverse strand, counting down.
CTAACATGTTCAATACATTGACTAATACCTTTTATTTTTAAAGAGCCGCTGTCTAGCTGTTTTGGTGATGGAGTTAGTGTGATGAGACCATGTCAGGTCCTCAGTGATGAGTCAGGTCCTCAGTGATGTGAACACCAAGGAACCTGAAGCTGCTGACTCTCTCCACCGTAGTCCCATTGATGGCGATGGGGGCCTGTCCCTTTCTCTGCTACTTCCTGTAATCCACAATCAGCTCCTTGGTTATACTGACGTTGAGATGGAGGTTGTTATCCTGGCACCAAGATATCAGTTTTTCGACCCCCTCTCTGTACGCCATCGGTGATACATCACAAAAATAAAAACAATAAATATAATATATTTTAAGTAATAATAAAGCAGAATAGACCGCCAATGAAACATTTCAAAATGTAACAATATCCAACATTTTCCAACATTTTGTTCAAAAGATAACAATTATAAACACTAAATAAATCTACCAGTTATGTGTTTGTGTGTGTGTGTGTGTGTGTGTGTGTGTGTGTGTGTGTGTGTGTGTGTGTGTGTGTGTGTGTGTGTGTGTGTGTGTACATGACTATGTGTGTGTGTTTCTACTCTCTCCATTCAAAGTCAGCGATATTTGTAATTAATGAATACACCTTTATCTTTATCAAGTGCTGTTTTTGTTTTTATTCCTTCCTCTCCACCTTAGTCCCCTTGTCCGGATTGATCTTGAACAGGCTGTTAAGACACAAGTACACTTACATTTAGAGTTTAATTACAAATCCTGTGGATGATACAGCCATTAATTGTCTTTACAGTTATACAGCTTGGAGTCAAAGGCTACACTTAAATGTACTTTTCATGAACTGTTATGATCATATCTGTACATTTAAAGCATTGGTTTGAGTTTAGTTTTGTTATATAAAGTCGTCATTTGGCATCACTATCACACTGGACAGTATCACAGCAGGTCTGTAAACAGGAGCAAGCGGTTACTTGAAGATCATTTGAATGTTGGTAGCTACGAGTGCCATCTTGAGAGGTTTGTGTGTACAGTAACTGGGGCAGATGAGGTGCGTGTCAGCAGCAGAGTGAGCTTGTGTTTGTTCACTGCAATAATACCAGGTTCCGGTGCCCATCCCATTTCGGTGAAATAAATAGTTGCGTCTTCCTCGTCAGATTCCATTTTCATCAGGTGCTGACCAGGGGCGGACTGGGGGAAAAAAGTGACAGACAGACAGGCCCACTTAATGAGCGACATGTATCTGCCTGCCGGCCGGCGACAATATTATGTTACTTAACAAAAAACCCTATGCATTTTATGTTATTTTGGACCATTATTCATATAGTAATCACATTACCTGAGCCCTTGAGTTGCCAGAGCAAAATAGCTCCAGGATATATTTCGTGATTTTAATGTTAACAGATCATTGATGCAACATGATAACATTTGGACCAAATTTGCCTGACTTGACACATGGAATAAAACATGGGCGTAGGATGCATCCTCAATGTGTGTGGGACAATTTGACGGGGTGAACCTCACCTCCTCTAGGGAGGTGAGGTTCCCACCTCTTCAAACCCACCTCTTCAACTCTGCTTATCCTTAAACCCGCCCCTCCCCCCTCTAAACCAACATCCTCCTGACTGCTTTTCTGTTTTTGTTTTGTTTTTGTTTTTGTTTGTGTTTTTGTTCTTGTTTTGTTTGTCGACCTGACTCATAATGTAAAGCGTCTTTGGGTCTAGAAAAGCGCTATATAAATCCCATTTATTATTATTAGGGAGTTCCGGGGGCATGCTCCCCCGGGTAGATTCTTTATGTTGAAGTTAAATGCATCAATCTGGGGCACTTTGAGAGCAAAATTAGGGACTACATCTATGGATACATCTCTCAACACCCATATGAAACAGAACTGAAAACAGATGTGCTTTTTCTTTCAACATTTATTTGAACAGCAAGTGGAGGCAAAAGTGACTGCACCCAAAACACTAAACCTGCTAGCTCTAGCCTAGGAGTAACAGAATGTGTGCAACACATTCTTCTCCACAGCCGTGCGACCTCTGAGTCAGACGTCACTTCCCCCTTTTCTATCATACGGGTGCAGCCACTCCCCCTGAAACACGTTTCCCTGCCAACCCCCCCCCCTCCCCTATGCAAGCCCCTCCCTCTGAACCCAGGGCTCGCTACAATACTGTATACTGTATACACAGCCGGAACACCGGAACACTTACAATTGTGGGCCGGTAGGATTTAGGCAAAAAAAAAAAAAAGGGAGTGGCCGGAACACTTACAAATGTGGGCCGGTAGGATTTAGGCAAAAAAAATAAAATATTATTATTACTATTATTTATTTTTTCCAGCCCTCCGGCCCACGCACAACACCGGCCCACTGGGAAAACTCCCGGTATTCCCAATGGCCAGTCCGCCCCTGGTGCTGACACTTACGCCAAGCCTCTACTTGGTGAAACCCCAAGAACTCTTTAGCTCTCATGAACTAAGTACAGATTGCGTTCACACCGGAATAAGTCCCTGAGGTAGGATTAGGCAAATGAAGCCGCTGACGTCACTTCTTCTTCTTCTGCTTTGGGTTTACTGGCAGGCCGCAAACAACTTCACGGCCTATACTGCCTCCCGAAGTCCCCGGCCGGAAGTCCATGGAGTTGGGGACTGGCTTCAGTAGAAGCTGCCGGGACACCCAGCAGCTTCTACTGAAGCCTTCTCCACCGCTCCCATGTTTTCTTTTGTGTTGCCATAAGTTAGTCTCTCTGCGTTTGTGCGCTGGGCTAATGCTAATAATGCTAATGCTAATGCAAGGATAATAAAATGGCGGCTTCTCAAAACTTTTTGGGAGCTTTACGGGGCGTGGTTTGCAATCCGCCCAGCCAAATCAGAAATAGGAACCTTTTTCTCCCACGAAAGTACCTGCTCTCTAGCAGGGACGGAAAAGGGGGTAAAAAATATCTCATGAACTCATTTTAGTTCCGAATTTTTTTGGTGTGAACGCAACATTTCGGAACTATATCGGAATTAAACTGGGAAAAGTACTGCGGTGTGAACACGCCTCTTGGTAGAATAACCTGGCCGTTGCACTGACTGAGAACGTACCTTTGGATTGACAGTTTGATCAACCAATCATATATTGATATGTAGCCAATGGGCGCATTCTTTCAGAGTTTCCCTCGGTTCCAGGGTATTCTAGAAGGCCCGGTAGTTCACTGGCTCGAGACAGAGGATCTAGATAAATGCCACGAAGCAATTCATATGACGTTGTATTGTTTTTAACGTTGAAATGGCAGGTACAACAGGTGAAGTTGATGTTGTTGCGGAATTGTTGCGATTATCCTTTTCAAGATGACAATTCACTGAAAAGACGACAATTCGGAGGCGCGGCGGCGGAGGGTCTGTGTGTGTCTACAGAAGGTCCAGTTGTCACTGCATATGCATATATATATGTGAATATATTCATATATATGTGTATGTCTGTATATATAATATAAACTGTATATTATTTTCCATCATTCAATGGACAATGGAGTATTTGTACTTTTTAAATATATACCATCAGAGGCTCGGGAAGGTATTTTGAGTGGGGGTGCTGAGGTGCTGGACTCCAGTGAACACTTTACGGGCACTATAGAGCATGCACAAAAGCACTCCCCACACGCAAACACACAGTACACCCGCGACTGTTACAATGAAGGCTCGATAATCAGCTCACGGCATATAGGCAGGGGTAAAGTACTATTTTTTACGAGTGGGGAGCGGACCCCACCTCCTCTAGGGGGTCCGGGGGGATGCTCCCCCGGGAAGATTTTTTTAAAATATTGAAGTTAAAAGCATCAATCTGGTGCACTTTGAGAGCAACATTAAGAGATCTATGGATCTCTCAACACCCAGATGAAACACAACTGTAAGCAGATGTTCTTTTTCTTTATGGGTATTTTAAAAATCACTCCCCTTTCAAACTCTATTCTTGTTTTACTGCCATATAGTATTTCATATCTATTTTTCCTTTATTCTCTTATGTTTTTCATAACTATAATGATCATATGAAGGTGTGCCGCGGAAATAATATTTTGAATAATTTGTGACCAAACCGTTTGAGACCCACTGAGATAACTTAGACTAAAGTTAACTATCTAAACACTCAGAGAGTCCTTTAGCTCACCTGAGCCTCTCAGTCTGAGAGGAGAGCTCTCCTCCAGCTTGTTGTGGAACAAACAATTCCGTATGTCCGTTAGCGCAGCTAGCTAACCAGATGCTAACAACACGTTCCCTTCTGCTGGCACCGGTCCCTCTCTCTCTCTTCCTCTCTCCCTCTCTCACACACACTAAATGCGCTATTTCCGCGCGCACACACACAGGGCCGAGCTTGAATGACAGAAGCACACTTTTATTTCCATGCAACTCTCTGAATCGTCTGGTGTCTTGCCTCTGTTGCATTCACTGAACACGGGAAATTACAGTCCTGCCGTCCTCTCTAGTGTCTTGATGAGGTTAATGTATTATATTATTGAGGTAGAATTGTCCGGGGCTACATTAAAAGCATTCCGGTCAGGCCAAAATATTATTTTACCAACAATGTGGAATTTATTGGCTCCATATTACACAGATTATGCACAGCAGGAGCAGCAATAACCGTCAAATAATAATTCAGACAGGGGAGCTCTGCACCCCCTGCCTGCCGCTAGGGGGTGCTGCAGCGAGCTCAGCACCCCCCTTCCCGCGCCCATGCATACCATCAAACATATGTTCATATATAAAGTGGGTAACTATACAAAACAAAGTGAGATAACTGTTTATGAATATCTGTTCAACTTTATATAAACTTTTGTAACTCTTGAAAGATAAATGAGTGTTTCAATAAAACTATTAAATATGAAAATGTATAGTGCAGTTTTTGTTTTCATTGCAATCTTTTTTTTTGTATATGTATCAATATATAGCCATACATGGTCCATGCATATATTGCAATATATTTTAAAATATAAGGAGTACTTTCCCATATATGGAAATGTATGATCCAGTATATTGTATTATATTTTCCAATATATTACAATTACAAAAATGTACAATACTGTAAATGTTTTTATGTGAGGGACTGCGGAGGGAAATTAGCTGAAAGCTAAATCTGGCACTGTTACGCTTTACACATTTTAATGTTTTAAGTGTTCATTACAGTGCATTGTCCCTGCAAAATAAACAATGAAATAAATAAATAAAATGTTAATAACAGTCAACATTTTTGTTGTTGTATTTAACTCTATGGTTTTACACAGTTTTTATAACTGAAATCCACATATTTAACAATTCAATCCTCAAAGTAAGTCAAAATGTATTCAAATGTAGTTTTTTACTAATAGGATAGTCAACACCTGTGTTTTTTCAGTTTAACAATGTAAAGTAGTGGTTAAATTAATCAAAATTACAAAACATTTCTTTCTTACTCATATATTTTCTTAAATGAGTATTAACAGTATTTGTTATGTATTTGAGAGTGATATATAGCCATAACAAAAGTATTTTTTAGTAGAATTTTTTAGTTAAATTTGCATTTAAAAGCTGCTAAAAAACAGATGAATAATGTATTCCATTTCTACAGTTTTTTGTATTTAATACATGACACATTTCAATAAACCGTTTATTCTTGTAATTTTAATATGAAAAGATTTCTACAGTGTAGGGTTAGGGTTGCAAAAAAATTGCCTCCCCTTACCCTGAAACACTGACATTTTCTGAAAATAAATCTTGCTGAAAATAGAAAGATGTAAGGGTATGGTGTTTTGGACGCCTTCGCACAAAGCATTTTGACATTAAAGGTGGGGTATAATTTTGGAGAAGCCAGCTCGAGTGCGCTATAATCTGAAAATACACAACCGGATAAAAATCTGGCACTTCCTTTAAGAGCCCCTCCTCCAACACACACAAACGCACACATGACCAAAGAGGGCACGAGATAAGTTTGTGCACAGATGGAAGGCTGACAGGCAGGTAGGCCATCCAGTTCTTTTAGCCGGGCCGGCTAAAATGATTGGTCGTGCTTTTTACAGTGCTACGGCTTCCGCAGATGACATTTTTTTATGTATTTATTGTCAAAGCATTTAATATATTCATTGCTATCGGGATGTTAAGAGCATTCCATTGAATATAACAAAAACTGTTTCTGAAATAAATTACATACCCCATCTTTAACTTAATATTTGTATCTGTGTAATTCAATACATGTTTATGCATAAAGTGATATACTGCTCTGACATGTAACACACGGTAAATATTCATGTATAAATATACATTTCTGCAGCAGAATGAAGTTTGAGCCTTATCGTTGTTTATTCTTAGATTATCAAACTAAGACCTAAAGCTCCTGCCGTTCAAACAGGGAAACCCCCTACGGCTCTGAGATCTAGCTCCCCACCTGTCAATCTCCACTCTGCCCCAGGGCCGTACCAAGTCTGTCCGGGGGTGGGGTTGATATTAGCCGTATCGCCTTTTTCCACCCCTAAGTTGTTTATTTTCATTTTAAGCTGACATTTTAATACACCACTGTGCAGCTTGTCTGATCCTTTGCCAAAACTGAAGCAAAGAAAATCTCCCCTCACATAGTTGTCAGCTAGAGGCAAAAAGGCCGAATGTGAGGATTGATGAAACAGAAGACCGTAATGATCGCTAGCATCTGTATGGCTGTGTATATATGTGTCTGTTACAACAAGTCCTCCAACTCATACGACCAAATTGGTCGATTGTTCAAGCCCTTATTACGACCAAATAGGTTGATTCTTCAAGCGCTTATTACGACCTATAATCACGCTTTAAAGTTTTCGACCTCTAGTGCTCCTGTTGACTGCAAAAGCTCCGGAGGGTCGTATATTCACAAATCACCCTATATGAAAAATCCTAAATTGCAGGATAGTTTGGCCATTAAAATGCTTTTTGGTTAGATTTTCTAGCGAGAAGTGCATATTGTACTTTTAGAATCCACGTCCAGTGGATGTGTAGGATCTATAGTTTGATAGATATTACGAATTTGATTTGAGGTCTCGCCAGGAGAACGTGTAACGGCAGCGTCCATGTAAAGTTAGCGTCAACCCTCACGGGGTGAAAACAGTATTTCCGATCTCGAAGTTTTCATAATAAAACCGTATTCCCCTCACTGGCAAATTATTTTAAAACTATATCTGCAGTAATCATCCACTAAAAAACATCAGTTTATCCTTGTTAATTACATGAAATTAATTGGTTTAAATTGTGTAAACTTTTGTGTTTTTCCCATAGGTTTTTCCCTTTTGATTCTGAGAGACACATTTCTTTTTTCAGAAATTTTGCAAAAACATCGAACTACCCATAATCCTCAGCTATCATTGAAGCTCGGTATTTGGATGTTTTAGCCACTATGCCCGTTGGGATATGGTGTTTATGCGATGTGAAATCCGAAAAGATTTAAAAAAAATAAAATAATACTTTATTCCGAGTGTGCTTGCTTTTTTCTTTGAAAGTCATCACACAACGAAATTGTAATACACGGTACGGCTGCATTAAATATTACACATCTGCCATAGTTCTTTATTTATAGAGCCCTGATGAGAAGACTTCTGGACAAACTGGAAGAAATGCCTCCGAAACTGAATACGTGACATGGATCATAAATATATCAGCAATTAAACAGCATCTTCAATTTCTCTCCACACAATACGTCTCCTTGCAATATCAACACTAATTAGGCTGACTTTTATATTTGATCCAATTAGTAGATAGGCTGTATTACACCATAACGGTGCACAGCTGATATAAAGGGACACCTAACATGTTATTGCATTTCATTATTTTTATTATTAGATATCAATAGGATCCCTATAAAGTATATTCATTACTCGTTATTCTCTGCTAATAGTTAATTAAAGACTGTAAATGATGACTATTTTGCACATCCCTTTCAAGATTTCAAGATTTTCTAAGGTTTATTGACATATCATATTATACACAACTACGGTGTTATGCAATTAATGAAAAACTTGGAAAACAGTGCATTACAAGACATCTATCAATATATGTGTATACCTCCAGCAATTTTAACTATGTTGAAGCACTTATTTTAACTGATATTATGCATATGTATTATACTCTTGTAAGATGTATGTAGATAGTATAAGAAATGTGCAGAATATGACAGTTTAATGAGGTATACACACATATTGATAGATGTCTTGTAATGCACTGTTGAGGAACCTGCGATCCAAGTTTTTCATCTCCAACCTTGTCAGGTATTGAACAATCAATAAATATAAAACACAGAATTTGTGTGACTATACTAAATGATTTACAAATAAACACCACTGCATATTTAGAACTTTTACACATGCTGATGTAACGCAAATGTTTCCAACTTGGGATCAATAAAGTATATCTTATCTTAAGATAATCGATGGCTACTGCCATATTTGCAAAATTTGCCTCTGAAACTTGACAAGTGCATGTTTCAGGCTTATCAATTAACAACAGGAGGGGTCACAGACATAAGAACAGCTGTTAAATAAAGCTCTTCTGACCTTAGCTGTCATGTGGGTATATATTAATGCTGCCCATTATGGGCACAAGCAATTTTCACCCATTTATTAATTATATGTTTTAAATGTGAGCGTTCCTATCCCCTAAACCTCCAGGGATGAACACAGTTTAATACTGGCAACTTCTTATTATGGGAAATATGAAAACGTCTTTTAAACTACAATTCCTAGCAGAGACGTGCCACAGAACATGTTGCGAAATACAATAGCCAGCATGTGTAGTTCTGGGGAAGGGGTGGGGGAGGGGGGGGACGGGGTGGACCCGTTCAAATCCAGTTTTGGACAGTCTGCCGTGGTTCCATCCCATTTCAAGTGCTGTTCGACGCTCGGCGTAACCCTCGGAGCACACTCAAACATCCAATCACAGAGCTTGAGGACTATCACAGGGTTTGTCAAGCGAAGCAGAGAGAATACTTACTTCCGGGTGTAATATTCTCCAAAGCAAATGAGCTGCTCCGATCCTCGGTCCTAACGGACTCCAACTTGTGTTTATTAATCAAACAAATAAATAAACACAAGGATAATTATGTGTTATTGTTGAATACATGGAGAATTGCACAGGGGAAAATAACATATCTATGCCACAATTTTAGATGCGGATTTTGTTAAACGAATACGTTTGCGCTGTGGACCAACACTATACATTGACGGGGAAGGGGGTAGCAATAAAGATAACACCATTAAACAGTTACTAGGGCTGTCAAGTTAATGCGTTAACGCAAAAAAAAATTAACGCCACTAATTATTTTAACGCGATTAACACATGTGTAATTTTTGTCCTCGGCCGCCCCGTAGTTTCAGAGCGCGTCGAGTTTAAAATATGATCTACAAGCCGATGCTGACAGCCCCGCTCCTGCCGTCCGCTTGCGGCAGACCACACTTCCACGCTCACCGGCAGGCCCAGACTGGCCATCAGGAGGACCGGGAGGGTGTGTGTATGTGTGGCGCGAGAGAGAGACCTTACGTGTATTGTTGTTGTTGTTAGCATCTGGTGCTAGCTAGCTGCGCTAACGGATATAAGGAGCTGTTTAAATGAAAACAGAGGAGTGACATTTCGCCGACAACTGCGCCGAGCACTTCACTTTATGCAGGTAGCCAGACAGCGGGACATTGTGGGAAAAGTCAGCACACTCAGCAATGATTGCAGCGTCCAGGCAGCTCCCGTTCGAGCATATGCCTTGAGTTGCACATAGCTCAAACGATCCATCACACACACACGCACGCACACGCACACGCGCACACGCACACGCACGCACACGCACACGCACACACACACACACGCACTAGGGGTTTCACCAACTAATCGACTAGTCGACTAGTCGACTACCTTTACCACTAGTCGGCGCTGTAGGAACTAGTCGACTAGTCGTGAAAGAAATTGAGGTAAACGAGGTGCTGCAAAATGCTCCAAAACACGTCCGACATTCTTATGTATGGCAGTACTTCAACGAAGATGTAACCAACTCCACAGTGAAGTGTCAGTTGTGTACAGCTGTACTGAAGTACAATACAAATGCATCTGCTATGCGCAACCATCTGAAGATGAGACACCCGCTGCCGACAGCTAGCACTAGCAGTAATGCTAGCACCCGTGAGCAACGGACCGGCGTCAGCACTGAACAGAGGCAAGCGAACAGCAAGAAAACACGGGTCAACAGTGATGCGGATGATGAGCTACGGGATTACTGCCAGCGGACACCGCATATCCCCACAATGGATAATCCACTGGAGTGGTGGGCAGAAAACGTGCACCGCTTCCCCCGCTTTCGAGGAGCTACCTGGCTATTCCAGCCACAAGCACCCCGAGTGAGAGGGTTTTTTCCCTGGCAGGCAACACTGTCACCCGAAAGCCGTCAAGCCTCCTTCCCTCACATGTCGATGCGTTGGTGTTCAAACCAAACCAAAAATATGGAAAGGTGGACGTTATCGTGGAGGACAGCGAATAAAGTGTTGCGCACTGGATTTACGTGGCATTTATGTAAACAAGAGTTTTTTGCTGTTGATTTTGGTGAGTCCAGTTACTGTTTGTTATTTACTCAGCCATGTAACACAAATTAGAATGCAGTGTTTAATGTTACTGTATGAGTTCCAATATAAAATACAGTTGTACTTTACACCTCTCTTTGTGTGTCTTTATTATGACGTAACGACTAGTCGACTAGTCGACTACTATTTTGAAAAATGTGTCGACTAGTAAATATTGGTAGTTGTGAAACCCCTAACACGCACACACTTTGTATTGTATTATTGTATGAGAGAGGTTCCAGGTTTAATTGAATCGAATATTTGTAATGTTCAGAGGTTGTTGTGTTTAATATTCATGAGAATATTTGTCATTGTTCAAATAATAATAAACATTTGCATAAAGCATATTTGTCCACTCATATGTTGATAAGAGTATTAAAAACTTGAAAAATATTCCTCTAAGGTACATTTAGAACAGATAAAACATTTGCGATTAATTTGCGATTAATCCCGATTAACTATGGACAATCATGCGATTAATCGCAATTAAATATTTTAATTGACTGACAGCCCTAATATACAACATAACACAAATAATATCGATAGCAGCCACCCTAGCAACCACCTTGGTAACAATGAAAACGTTGTATGGACACAATTTCCTGAAGTATTCTTCGTAATAACTAGCCAACTAAAGATCATGTACATCCACTGCACACATAATCTGAAATAACAACTCATATTTCTTGCATCAAATGACATCAAAACGCATTTTAATGGCCAAACTAACTTTAAAATAGGCATTTTACACCGAGAATAAAACGAAGTTCGGCCATGTTTTTTTTTTTCTGCAGGGAGAAATTTGAAGATCGCGTGATAGGCGCCAGCCATTGGAAATGAATGGTGAATAAAAACGTAGGGATCTAACTATTTCAGAGGCGTTTTTGTAGAAATACTACGTCCCAAGTTGTGGACCAACGTAGTTAATACACGTTTTTTTGTGAGACTGGGTTGCAAAATCACACACACACACACACACACACACACACACACACACACACACACACACACACACACACACACACACACACACACACACACACACACACACACACACACACACACACACACACACACACACACACACACACACACACACACACACACACACACACGCGTACAGAGCCATCGGTGTGACCTTGTGAGTGTTAGTTTCAATTCTGGCACTTAAGCCTGTGTCTTTCCTCAAAGGCTGGCTAATGCTTTCCCTGAGGGTAATCACTGGCACAAACCTGGCAACCTCCATTCCACTCTTCGCTTTCTCCTTCACTATCTTTTTCTCCTTTTTGTGTTTTTCGCCTCTTCTAAGCGACTCCCTCCTCTACTGTTAACAAATGCTCTTTTTTCCACTGCCCCCTGATATCTCGCTCTTTTTTTCTTTCTGTCCCTCCTTATTCCCATTTGTGTTCTCCCCTTTTTCTCCCCTCCTCTCCCTACCCTCTTTTTTTCTTGACTTTTTGCATAGTGTTCAGCAGGGGAGCCATGGGGCAGAGAAATAATTCAAAGTCTTTGCATATTGCAGGCGCTCTGGTCAGCGGCGGGGCCCGTTGCACTGACACATTAGTTTATCAGGACTAACCCAGCAAACAGCCATACGCCATGAGAAATAGCCTGGGTGCTGCTACACACACACAAATGCACACACACACATTCACACACAGAGAACACACACGGTCCGCCACTGTCTGTGGGCCACGGGTGCCTGGAGAGAAGACGGCTATAAAGAACGGGGATAAAAGGAAAAAAAGGAAAGTGGCTTGAAGGAGAGGGAGACAAGATAAAAAAAATAGTACTGTAGCATCCCTTTAGGTAACAGTGATTTTTTTTGCATTGTTTAATTTTTAATCACTCCCTCTTTTTGCATATTCTATATATAAATATATAATAAATGTCTGCGAGGCGGATAAAAGAAGAACAAAAATAGCGGCTGAGAATCATTTGTTGTTCTTGAGAACAAATTAATTCCAGCGATAAGTTGCTGGGGCCGAGCTTTTTTCAACCCACCCTTTCAACTTTTGCACATCACTTGTTCGTTTGCGCCGCAGGCTAACCTTTGCTGGTCATCCTGCTTTATTTCTGGAGTAAATGTTCTCCCGGAGGCAGGCAGGAGGCAGACTGGCAGCTGCTGTTTGCACCACTGGGAGGACACATGGGTGGAGAAGTGAGCTATGGGAGCTGCTGTGATACTGTAGTACTCTTACTGGTAAATAGCTGGATGGCAGCCCGATGCAAGAAGCAATCTGAACCAGATACAAAATACTTAATGAATCGTAGGAGGAAATTAGCTATAACATGTAAGGGATAATGTGCAGCTTGGCGTTCATTAATGTAAAAGAACACCAACAGGGTGATTAGGATCCAGATGCAAAACTATTTACAGGGATACAATACATACATAATAAACTAACAACTTGACTCACAATATTGAATTAGAAATAATGTAATTGATAAATAAATGATTGTATTGTTTCCACTAAGAAAAAAATGGTCGAGGTTTTCTGTAACTGTAAAGGTCTTTAAACAATGCAAGAGCCCATTCGTTGTTCCTTTTAGTGTTTCATTCCGGTCTGTCTTCTTCTGTTGTTCCCGTTTGGGTTAACTTCCTGTCCGTCTTATTCTGATAATTTCTTGCCGTCCAGTGCTCTGTCTTTAACCTCTTTCCTTTATTTAGCTTTGATTTGTTTTATTCTAAAATGGAGCTAATGTCACATAGCCCTATTTCCCCTGGGATAAATAAAGCATATTAATTATGATTATACATGACCCCAGTGCAAAATTAAAAGTCTCTATATCAGTACTGAAAATAATGTATTTATATATATAATGTTACTCAGCCCAGCCTTCTCTTTCCCCTGAATCCCTGCTATTTTCTCCCGCTCTTTAAACTGTTGGAGAAGCGAGGCTCAGGGTGTTAGCAGGGAATTTGTCCGGCTTTGACAGGGCCGAGCCGTTTTTCCTCAGCGCTCTTTGAAGAGCGGCCGCTTATCGACGCTGGGGCTAAGCGCCGGCCCTCTGAGCGTGGGTTCCAGCACCGTTGGGAGCGGGGTGAGGCCAGCCTTCATCAAGATATGGTCACACACATTCACAGTGTAATTTTCACACACGCAACCTGTACCAGATTTAGGAACAAACATACAAACACACATACATAAATACATACATACAGTACATACATATGCAAAAATACAAAAACGTGTACAGAAGATACACGTGCACTCACAAATCATGCACACAGGAAGACATTTGCAAGAAAGATGTAGTGACATTTGGATGAGTGGGGAAAGAGATAATAGGGATGATGGAGATATGGGCACAAGTATGCACACACTCAAACACACATACACATATATACACACTAACCTTTTCCCTTGGCATACACATGAGGAAAACATAGAAATGCTTGCAAGAGATAGATCAATGGGGCTTTGTGGCCTCATGGTGTGAAAGATGTGAGCGGAGGAAGGTAGAATTTCATATTGGGACCTCACATCCATTGTTGAGAGTGGACGACTGCTGCAACTCACATTAAACAGATGAGAAAAACGTCTCCCTGTTGAGGCTATGAACCTCAACCTGAGGCATCGTTGTTCCACCAAAGAAACGTTTTTGTTCAGTTGGCTCTTTGACCCGGTTTTAGTTGTGTTATTTACCACCATGGTTATGATCCCAACTTTCTTTGAGAAGATCACCACACAGGACACAATGTACGACACAAGACTAAAAGCAACACATGAGGGTCCTATGAGGGGACATACATTGCACACTGGGCACACATTGGTAGACATTGTCTATAAGTACAGTTATCACTACCCTCAAATGCATAAGTTAACTCAATTGATAGCATAATGCCAATATCAAAGTTAGTACCTAAACCAACATGATGTAGAGGTGTTTTCCATGTTTAACACTAGAACCGCCAGAGGTCGCTGTATACCTAAAACCGCCAACGGGTAAAATGTACCCGCTATAGATTTTCAAGGTACAATGTTATTTTATTTATCATACAGAACAGTGAGTTTTGATCGCACAGGGATGAAACTTATACCAATAGAATATGTGGACTGTCAGCTTTTCATATGATATAGGTTGTGCAGATAGCATGACGTTTAAAATATCGCTAAGAGTACTGATTTAAACGCTTGGTGTTAGACTTGTGTTTTGTTTTGGTACAAATCTCTCTATCTCTCTCTATCGATATATCTGTAATGTTCTGTTCTATGGATATGTAATTGTCTACATAAATAGACGATGCGGACTACTTCTCTCATTCCGAGTGTCCATCTTTATTCAACTGGCACGTAACCTGCACACATGCATTACGTCCTCAACGTGAGCTCAGTCATCCAAGATCTTGTATTCTCCAAGATGTTACACTATCTATAACTATATATTAGGGGTGCACCGAATGGGGAATTCTTGGCCGAAACCGATACCGAAAATAGGAAACAGTTGGCCGAAAACCGAATGCCGAAAGGCCGAAAATGATTAATAGAAATATATATATATATTTATATATAATGTATACATTTTTTACCAATGTTGTTCAGCTACCTGATAATGGAAAAATACATTATTATGGCAAAACTTAACTTAACTTAACTAATAATCACTATTATGGGTCCATAAAACATTTATTCAGCACTTTTGAATGCACACAGTACATTAATTCCAAGTCAAGTGCATTTTCTTTTCTCTGTAGGATAACTACAACAAAGTGCATTCAGAACAAAGCCAAGGTGCTTTAAAGCTGCCTAAACATCTAGGCCAGTAGGCCTACAACAAAATAGTGTAAATAAAGCCGAAAGCCGAAAGGGCCTTTTTAACAATTTTCGGCCGATAATTTTCGGTGGCCGAATATTCGGTGCATCCCTAATAAAGACTGTAACAGCCAGGCCTTCAACAACAACAAATGCACCAATAAGTTTGGTAACCTAACGTGTTGTTGTGATGACGTAATCAAAACGCGGCGACAAGCACAGCGCGCGACTATGCTCGCGGCTGGCTCACAGCCAACATGTCTGCCGCTTGGAGATATTTCAAAATATCAGAGAGAGAGGCGCGGATTGCGATTTGTAAAACGTGTTCAGCTGACATTTCTCGAGGGGGTGTAACTGCAAAGACTTTCACCACTTCGGGAGTACTCCACCACTTGAAATCAAAACACCCGGACAAATATGCAGAGTTTGATCAACGTAACCCTGTTCTCTGACATTCGGTGATATTTTTTCGGTGCCGAAAGCCGAAAGGGCCTTTTTAATCATTTTCGGCCGATAATTTTCGGTGGCCGAATATTCGGTGCATCCCTACTATACATCTATCTCTCTCTTTCTCTATCTATCTATCAATATATCTATCTATCTCTCTCTATGTATCTCTCTATCTATAAGGAACCGCAGTAGACAAAAGGCGTTGCTATAGCAACACGTCATGTTTACGCTGCATTTTCTATGAGGTAAATATTACCCGCTGGTGGATATAGGTATAAATGGCATTTTTTTGGGCGATTTTTTCAATCTGACTTCATATTGACAATTGTTAATAACAGAGGGTGCTACATAACACACTTTCCGGAAAAGTCACGGACTGGGAGACTTTAATAGGTTATTGAACAAAAGTTACATACAATCAAAAAACAGCTGCGGGTAAAATGTACCCGTTGGCGGTTCTAGTGTTAAATTGAAACTCTTCACCTCAATACCCTGAATATAGAAAGTTGCTGTCACCCAAGAAAATACAGCCTTGCTAGGAGTGAACAGAATGTTCACAATAAGCAATGTTAGGACAAGGTTTAGTGAATATAATGTTATCGTGCGTAGAAAGTATAGCCGAAGTTGATGGAAATGTCATTAGATGTGCAGGTATTTGTCAAAGTAATTAACCGTAATCCATCAACTAACTGTTGATCAGAAAAGGACCAAAGTGGTGGATTGACACTACCTTCCCTGGAGCTACACGGCATATCTCAAAACTAATTTGCCATAAAATGCAAATTCCTTGCTGGGAGCGTTATTTTTGGAAACGTTAGAAGGCACAAAAAGGCATTATGTGGACACAATGTCTGTATCCTGTAAGTATCTTATGTTTATTAACGGTTAAGATACATTTTTTTATACCTGGTTGGTTCTTTCCAATAAATGTTGGCCTACGCCCTACAGCAGGGGTCGGCAACAGGCGGACCACGGTCCGGATCCGGACGCCGACCTATACGGAGCCGGACCTATAATCAATACATTAATAGGGGATTTCATTTTTGACGGGGCGATTCTATTCTATTCTATTAGAGAAGCGGAGAGGAGAGTGAACAGGCGTGTTAGCGGCAGACAGGGAGAGACAAATAATTACACATGGCGCCAGTGGCGGTTTTAGAACATTTTATATGGGGTGGCAAAGGGGGGGCAAGAGGTCATGGGAGGGCGGACAGTACGTGATATTTGATACTGTATAACCTAGTTATTGTTAAATCATGCCCTAACACAAGTTAACTAATGCACAAGAGAAACAAAGTGTTCGGACAAACAAACTAAAATATAGTATAACACAGCAGAACATACTCATGATACCCTAGAATTTTGTTTACTGTAAGTACAGTAAAAGTACTTAGTTATAATTAAGTACACAAATGACATCACCCATCTCTTAAGAGAGCTAAAGGTGACCTGTGCAGCAACACATTTCAATAAATATGTGTCAATAATAAGAGCCGCTAGATTGTGCTGCTGTAATGGCATGCAAGGATAATAAAAACATACTTCTCAGATAGTCCTATCTATTTTTGTTGTTGTTGAATCACTCCAGCTACTCTGTCCTGCAAGAGTCTAATTGTGAAAAGCACTGCTACAAATGTTTGTATAACTTTACACGTTAGGGCAATAAGCAGCATAGCCTATAATAAATATAAAATCAGAAGGTATTTATCAAACGCACACAGGCAGCTGCGTTTAGATCCAGTTTGATGGTAAAGAATGTATCCTGGTTTAACTTATCAGGTCTCATTGATGTGATGTGTAATATACGTGGATTTAATAGTTCCACATAGTTAAGCAAATAAAGTGATCGATCTCCCAGCTAGCGCTGTCTGCGTAGTATTTTGTAACATGACGTCCCAAACAGCGATCGTCTGTTAAACGCTATCGATTCAAACGGCAGTGTTTTATTAATATTTTGTTTCAAGCTCTTGTCCTTACGGGACGTCCACACAGCAGCGTGCGTTGACGCTTGGCGGTGGGCGTGTCTGAAGCTTGGGGAGTCAACGCGAGTAACGCGACCAACAACCAATCACATGAATCTCCCGCCCCCGACATACAAAGCAAAATGCTAGCATTCCATGTTAGCTATACTGTCTATGCCTGCTAGCTGTCCATTCAATGTTTAAACGAGGTACACTGGATATAAACTCCCCAAACAGGCGAAAACCTACCAGTTTCACCCACTATCTCTGCCACCTCCCTCCATGCCTGGCTCCTCCGGTTTGTATCCCGGTAGATGAACAGAGACTGATCATACAGCACCGGGTGATTCACTACTCGCAGCATACACGCGGTTTGATTGGCTAGCAGTTGTACTGGCAGATTTTCATAAACAGGATTTGATTGGCTGACGCTTCCGTCGAAGCTTCAAATGTTGAACATGGCTCCACTTTTGACGCGAGCAACGCGTAGCTACGCTCCCCACAATGCAGTTCGGCGAAGCGTGACATCACCCCATTCAAAGTGAATGGGCAGAAGCGTTGAAGCTTCAACGCACGCCGCTGTGTGGATGGGCCGTTAGTAAAGCAAAACTAGTGGAAGGGGAAATGCTCCCAGGGGAAGCTGTTCCACCTTCAGGTGCTGGGACAGCTTGCTCCCTCTCTGCAATGGTGTGAGCCGCAGTCTGTGTGAACGCCGCTCCGCAGTTTAATGCAGGGCCGTAGCTAAGTTTTTAACGGGCCTAAGATGATATTTAAAATAATTCACTTTTATTTAATGAACTGCTTGTTTCGTTGCTTGAGAAGCTTGTGGACATAGTGTAGGTTTGTTTCTACAAGTACAGTTTTTTGTTTTAGGGACACAAAAGTTAGGGGGGCTGCTGGGGACCCCGTAGATCCGCCCCTGCATGGCGCTCTCCAAGAAAAGGAAAGTGGACGGTGAGAACAGAGCTTTTAACCCTGAGTGGACTCATTCATGTTCATCCTGCCCACTGGGAGCACAGAACCAGTGTGTCTCATTTGGTCAGAGACCGTGGCGCTCATTAAAAGTGCCAAAACGCCACTATGAGACAAAACACAAAGTGTTTGACCAAACATTGCCTCTCAAGTCAGAACTGAGGTCACAAAAAATAAATATCGTTCCAGGGCAGGCTATCGAGACTAACCAATGGGCGCCGCCAGGGATTTTGGGCCCCATGAAAAGATATCACATTGGTTACTTAAACATTTCTTAATGTTCTAAAATAGTTTGGGCCCCTGTCAGTCACTGGCCCTTAGAATCGTCCTAACTTTTCACCCCCTTACGGCGCCCCTGTGTGTATGAGAATGGCCCTGACACCATTTCAGCCCAGATTTAAACTCCTGGCAGGACAAGCTCCAGCTCAATTCTCGCACTAAACAAAACAAAGTGAGTGAGAGACTGCAATATAAGAGGGAAAGAAAGAGAGACTTTAAAACTGTTCAATTGTTATGATGTGTAAAGGCTGATATTGTTCTATAATCGTCTGAAACAGTTAAGGCATGATGTGAAACGGTTAACAAAGAAAAAGAGAAACTCAACCTGCTGCTACTTTATTTTGTTTATCTAAAATAAAGCACTTTTGAGATGCACACATTTTCAAAAGCTATTTTATTTATTTTCTCTATTTTATTTTTAAATGCAGCCCGAGAGGGACATTTCACATATCCACAGTATTTTACTGTATATCTGTATAGTTCAATGTTAATAGACAATACATATTGTTGTTTTTGAATTTTACTTTCTTTATTTGATTGGCAGTCAGTTGTTGATTACATGCAGACGTTGATAAAGCTACAGGCTACTTAAATATATATCACACTAATTCATAAAGCAAGTTAGACATTTTGATGTTCCGGACCTTTGCATGGGGACATTTTCTCTAACTGGACCTCGTTGAATTTTAGTTGAATACCCCTGCACTACAGCATCGATCAGTCAGAGGGGAGTGAAATGCCATGGACAGAACAGGTCACCCTTCAGTTCTACACACACATCTTTAGCCATATCTGAGTTCCACAAACTTGTCAAGTCTATGCCAATACCCGTGTACATATAAATGAAAGTAAGTAATACAATCTTTTTTCTTTTATTCTATTTCTATTAAAGTTTGTGTAATAACATATCTATGTCAAGGTAGTGATGAGTCACAAATCTTACAATGTAAAGTGCTACAGGTAAATAACTCACTGAATAACTGACTTACTGTACAGTGACTTTTCTCATAAAGTCAACCTTTGAATTTAAAAATTATTTCTGAAAGAGTAAATCCTTTGCAGTGGCCTTACATCTGACCTAGCTTTGTCATATCTTTGCTATGCGGCATGAAAGAAGACACACCATGTCACAAAGAGCCAGTCAGCCTTGGCTGTAAAATGTTAATAATGGAATGGCTTAGACTATCGCCTGGATGAAGATTAGAGTCCATGGCTAAAGCCAAAAGAATGGCCGCTAACGGTTGATAAAGACCGAGTGGAGAAAGCCAAGGTAACTTAAAGATGAGAAGGTGGAAGAGGGATATCTAAAGGATTTCAGGGAATGATAAAAAGCCAGGGATTGTAGAAGTAGTAAGACTAAACTAGCTTAATAATTGCGGAGGAATTTAAAGCATATGAGGATTGTACCTGGGCAGAGCTACATTGGAAATATTTCACTGGCTATTGATGGACAACTCTAAAAATGTCACCTTCTAATTGCAGTCTTGCGTTGTCCGATTGTAATGATACTTTGAAGATAAATGGCCCAAAATGAATTCATTATCTATAATCTGGTCCCATGCATAACATGCCAGTGCAATTTAAAGCTACATCTGTATATCAGAAGAAGGACAAGCAAAAAAAAGCATGAATGAGAGAGAAAGAAAATGTAAGAAAGATAAAAATGTCCATTTGCTATCTTTCGCTCTCACTTCCTTCTCCCAGCCTCTGTGTTTCTGTCTCTCCCCCTCTCTGGTTCCAGCAGTGACCCCACTCATTAAAGCTGATTGAAACTTTTCCAGAGAGCGCTGTTTGCCCTCAGAAGATGATAACCTCTACAAGGCTGCTACATAAAAGAATAATAGCCTACTACAAAAGAGGGTTGGACAAAGAAAAAAACCCTTCGCCTCGGCCCAGCAAGGCCCCAATTGGAACATTTTAGAAAATTAATGAAATTTTAGATCAAATGAATTATAAATTAAGGAGCGGGAGAGAGGGAAAAAAATATTAATAAGTCATAAGAAAATGTACTTTGCTATCAAACTGTAGGAACATGTTATCCTCCACCAGGCTTGAAGAAACAGGGTCAGGTTCAAGCCATGCAGATTGAGAGGAAAACAAAAGGTTCCAAATTCAGCGTGGCTTTTAAGATAATTGTTGCAACAACACTTGAAAGGGGACTCTGGACCTGGCCCCTTCAGAGAGGGACTCACTTTGACTCAGTTTTTGTTGTTTCGTTGTTTTCGGTTGTAGTTTTTTCAGCGGGGTTCTGCTACATGTGGGAATTCTCCAGAAATCACATCAAATACGAGCGCAGGCTGTATGTGTGGTGCTCTGGCTTCCTCTATCTAATTAATAAAATCCCTTTTAACGTGGTATTAAAAAAAAGAAAGGAGGCAGGCAGTGTGTGTCTTTCTGCAAAGTTATAACAAATAAAAAAAACTTTCCGTGTGTGAGGCAGTGACTGCTGTGAATTATACTATCAGAGGCTCATATTATACTTCAGCAGCTGTTTAAGGGGCCCTGTTAAGCAAATGTTTTGGTTCATATTTGTATTTTCTGTCTCTCCTGTGACATATCTCCATGCTTTATTGTTCAGAAAGCTCTTTATTTGTCTCATCCTGTCTGTGCTGCAGCACCTCTTTTCCCCCTCTGTCTGAAACCAGAGCCCAGTCTGCTCTGATTGATTAGCTGGCTGGCTCTGTTGTGATTTTACAACTGCTTGGAGAAATCCCGCCCCTTAGCCTATCGCGTACAATGTGTTGGAGCACTAGCCAATAGAAGCGTGAGTGTTACATAATGATATCACTATGTTGCTGAAGTAAACACAGGAATCCAATTGAGGCGTTTCAGGCAGGGGGGGGAAGCTCCCTCTGGAAAAAAAGCATAGAAGGGCCCCTTTAATTGTGTCTGAAATAAATAATAAAAGTGACATTTCGGCCCGTGTCAGCTGTCATTTTGTGCCGGTAAATCTAAGGTTACATGACGTTAAAGTGTTCATTTAAGTACTTACCAACAACACACTCTGTCTTCCTCACTCACACACACACACACACACACGCACGCACGCACGCACGCACGCACGCACGCACGCACGCACGCACGCACGCACGCACGCACGCACGCACGCACGCACACACACACACACACACACACACACACACACACACACACACACACACACACACACTTGCACGGCTGAGAGGTGTTAAACGGATCATTAGCACTGAGCTGAGGAGGCACTCGACCTTTCTCTAGCAGGGGTCAGAGGAAGCAGGCCTGAGGAAACAAACCACTCTGTGATCAAAGGGCGGTCAATGCTGGTCAGCCGCTCTGAGTTCATTCACTTTTACAAGCTCACTCTGCTGTGTGTGTGTGTGTGTGTGTGTGTGTGTGTGTGTGTGTGTGTGTGTGTGTGTGTGTGTGTGTGTGTGTGTGTGTGTGTGTGTGTGTGTGTGTGTGTGTGTGTGTGTGTGTGTGTGTGTGTGTGTGTGTGTGTGTGTGTGTGTGTGTGTGTGTGTGTGTGTGGGGTTGTGTGAGCGCACTAGGGATTACAACATAGTTTATAGCCAGAATCTTTACCTGGCAATCAAACTCTTTCCAAATGTTTACATTTAAACTGTTCTTTAACACTTAATCTTTATATTTGGCTAAACATTGGCCGTACATCATACCACTAAGTCATCATTGTTTATTATGACTTGATAAATGAAATGTGACTTGCTCTATCAAAATGTTTCACTTTGATTCTGAAACACATTTGAGTTGTGTACACCATTAAAAATAAGAGATTTTATGCTTTCCAAATATGTCTTTGTTATTTTGTTCTCCAAATATCCAGCAAAGTATGACTGTTAGCAAGATACAATTCTGAGTAAAAGGCCTTCAAAGTTTGCAGACAAGTTTTCAGCCAAAGTTATTTTAAGATCTTTGTTTGTCTATAACAAAGCTTGTTATCAGGTTGTCCCTCTCAACAGTCAACAGCTAATTGTTCACAGGGATTCATCTATCATATTGATTTGGGTAACTCATTTTTAAGCCAGTAGCATTGCAGATATGGATGATTGTTTACTTTGATGGGGGAAAGTAAGAAAAAGTTTAGAAGTGTGAGTGTGTGTGTGTATATATATGCTGTGTGTTTCTTCCGAAAGTCACACACAACACACTGCCTTTTGTAATGCCTCTGCCGTGAAGTCCTCCATTAGCCACTCAACATTATATCTTTATAATATTCTGAAAGCCAAGACTTGTTTGTTTAAAATCTACAGAAACCCGAACATTTTTCAAAACACATTTTTTTTGTGAGTGAGCTGTTGCGACATCCAACTTATTTTGAAAAAGGCAAGTTACATATTTATTTATCTTATTATTCTGGAAGTCAACACTTTAGTTTTTTATTTGAGATCAGAGGCCTGTACTACGAAGCTGGTTCAACCTAACCTGGATATGTTTGAGTTAGCCGGTTGGCCTAATCCAAATCACAGCACTCTCGCTAAACGGTCCTACGACGTGGGTTATCAAGTGGATTGCTCAAGCCAGCCGTGTCCTATCTAGTTAGGTGCGCGTTCACATGAAAGGGGTGGTATTTGGAGCATTCGACCAATCACAAACTTGGAGAAGCATACGGACAGCGCAGTGTCATACTTTTTGAATGAAAAGTCAACTATAATATTAGACATATGAAGAAGTTAAACTTTAAACATCCATGATTTAAACACTTTATCCAGGATAAAAGCCACATAGTTTCAACCTGCAAGGTGAATACAGCTGGTAAAAGAAAAAGTGTTTGAATGCGTACATTAACAAGTTTATGATATCACTGCCCCGTCTTAGTGGATCCGACTTTAATTACATTTGACTCGAGTGTTTCGTCAACTTAATGTGTTGCTTAAAATAATACTTCTGCAGACAGTATGTCACACTGTGAGTGTTGCACGGCCAGACACGGCTCAGCTGACTCAGATAAGGAAATATATGATACATTATGATGTGATATGCCGCGGACTGTACTTAATGTTACTCTGATCCGGTTACTTATGTTGTGGCAGATATTTAAGTAAGCTTTCTTAACGCTGATGTTATAATAGTCAGATTGCTCTGAAGATGGGAGGTGATATTCTATTAATGTTCACGTTCACACAGTCGGTGATTTTTGACGGCCGTCTTTCCTGCAACGGCAGCTTTTCTGTATTTCCTTTCTCCTGTAATATGACTTGATCGCTTTAAACTCTGCACACTGAGCTCTGATTGGTCAGCAGGCAGTGCTTTCACTGAGTTGAGCTCTTAGCCTGCAACCTAACCTGGTCCCGACCAGGTTAGCCGCACAGCATAAGTTACCATGGTGATCTAGCCTGCTAAAAAGAGAACTAGCTTCGTAGGACCGGAAACCCCGAGTTTTCCCTGAAGTTAGCCAGCTAAGCGAAAATCTTGCTTCGTAGTATACGCCCCAGTTGAAAACCACCTACAGTTTTACTATAAGCGGTTTATTCATTATTTCAGGTATGTACTGTAGGGAGGAAAGGGAAGCATTGATCACTGAAGTTCTCACCCTGTCTTTACAAGCTTTAACAATGTATTTGTTTTCTGAATATGGCGATAAAAGTTTCATATTCTGAAAAGCTATATTTTTGTGTTTTTCTGACAATGTGCTGTTACATATGATATATGTCACATATTCGTGTAAGAGTACAATATGCTACCTTGAGGTTCGTTCCTCTGGGTTTGACCCTCAGATTGTTTTCACTATCTCCTTGCTTTGGCTGCTGAGCCTCAAAGACACAATTCAACGGGCTGATTCTGTTTGACCGTGAGCACTGAACAGTGATGGCCATGCTTGAAATTCTTATTAACAACAGCAATGCACAATATTCAGCAAACCACTCACTCACTCATTCTTGACAAATCACATTGTTATTGCAATGTGGAAATGTGACCACCAGAGCCATTCTTCCACTAACACTTTAAATACTGTACATGAGCCATCTTCCTCTGACCGAGGGTATTGATATATTCTGTAGAAAATTCATTCAGCTACTACTGAAGAAGAACTTTTTCAGGGCAATTCAGTCTTAAGAAATGTCTTCATATAATGTCTTTAAAGAAGGATTTAAGTTGAATGGAATTTAAAAATATCTTGAAATCCGATTTGGAAGAAAACACTGGATATTAAATTACACAAATAACCATGTTAATCCATTATTTGGCTTCCCCCATTTATCTTCCTTGGAGTGCAACATCAACAGTCTTAGAGCCTTGAGCTAGCCATGGCCCTTTAGCCTTAGGATCTCAAAGTGAGAAGGAAATATGAATGAAAGACACTAGATTTTGAAAAAAGAACTAGATTTGAAAAAAGAACCTAACAGAAAAAGTTGATATTGCAATTACAGCTCAATAAATTAAGAGTTATTGTGTAGTGGTGTAGTAGGTCAAAAGCTGTATGGCTTTTAACACAGCTCTTCACTTGTGGCAATTAGATTCACCCTTTAAAAATAATAAGAAAGGTCTTAGTTTGTCTTGCAGAACTGAAGTGTAGGTATCCTAAACCTTTAACCTGTTAAACCCCATCCCTGTTTTTCAGGTCTCAGGCTCGAAAATGACATTTCCAGAACAAAATTAATAATCTTTTTTCTCAAAGTAATGATAAACCTGTGAGTTGGATATAGAAACGTGAGAATCAATATAGATGTTTTTTATTTTGAAGAAAATTCAGATTAAATTATAGTGTCCGTCAGAAATTATTTTTTACTTATAGTGAAAACTGCCCTTGGATGATGGGTTAGTAGACTAAACGCTTTAGGAATCCAAAGTACGACATATAATAAGTACCTGTATCAAGATTGATGCAAAACAATTGATATTTGACCTTTTTAGAGAGATTTAGCAAAAAAAACTCCACCTCTGGGGTGATTTGGGTGGAAATGGGCGTTTTTGCCATTTCTCTGGCGCCCATTGGTCGATTTTGGTGATTGACAACTCTTTTGAACCGTTAGAGCCAATAGAATCGAAGGGGGATTTCCAATACACACCAACGTTACCAAAAAAAAGTGGGGGCTTCGCGCATGCAGTTTGACGACAACTTTTGATCAGACAACAACGAAGGTAAGACATAATGCCATTTTTGCTACCATAGCGCCACGTGTTATGATGTCTGTTTTTGTTGATTATGTCACAAGTTCTTATCATAGAGTGATGATATAGATACCTATCAATCTGTGTACTCTCACGATGCTAATTGATCGGTTGGATTTGCAGTTACAATAAGTAATAAGGGTGTTATACCGTGTTTTCTGTGCAACCGCCGTTAGCATTTTTTCGCTCGTGGCTAATTCAGAGGCTCAGCATTAGCTTTGTGTTTTTTTTTTGCAACACAATAAAATAATGATCAGTTAGCTGAGTTTCTTCCCGTTACATGGATATCAAATAGTCATAGTTTATTAAATATTAAGAAAGCCCTCAGACGCTGTTTCCTGCAGATGATGCGTTTTTCCGCCCGGGGACGGGTCGATGGGGTTCAACAGGTTAAATATTGCAGACAAAATTCAACTAAAATTTCGTGTTGGATTTTGCAAACAATATTCAACTAAAATATCGTGTTGGATTTTGCAAACAATATTCAACTAAAATATCGTGTTGGATTTTTTTTGAGAAAACCTAACCCTAACCCTTCATGACACATGACACATCAATATAAAGACATATCAAAGTCATTTTTGATCACTGTAGACCTCTTTAACTTTTCTCCATTCCCATTCACCAAGTAGATGGCTATTCAAGGGACAAGTTTGAGCACCTCCTTAAGATCGTTCAGAACTCCCCAACATACCTCCCAGTAACTAGTAATTTATTCCCGATGGGCCTCAACAACGCGAACCCGGACCCAAAGTAAACTATACAAGACCACGCAGCAACAATCTGCCAACAGGGCAATGTCAACCGTCGAAGCAACATCACCACAATTGACAACACATGTTCGAACACTTCCCAGTCTTTAAAGAACACATCTGTAACAGCCTGACACATATTCAGACACTGGTTCAGTCACCGTTGCATACAACGTCGTTTAAACCCACCCACAGATCTTTAGGCCAATGCAAAGAAGTGACAACCCTGAACCTCCAAACCCAACCTCCGCCCTAACCCCTACAAAAACACATCATCCATGCATTACTAAGAAGAAGAAGAAGATGGATCTTTATTAATCCCCGAGGGGGAAATTCAGTTTCCACTCTGTCGTACACACATTTTTATACAGATACACACAGAACACACAGTACACACTTTTTACATCATGCATATACATATACAAATACACACACAGTTATATGCACACATGCACATACAGTTGAGAGGTCAGAGCGGAGGCAGCCAGTATGTTTCTGACTCATGACAAAACAATTAGGACTAGGTTTTAGACTAAACTCACATCTACCTCTTCCCTCAGATTCTCAGTTTGAGTAGCAGCCAGCAACATGTCCACCTTCAAAGCGGAAGAGAAAGTGAATTCCAGAGGCAAACAGAAAGATGTTGCAAACAGCCTTTTCACAGTGCCTTGGTCAAACCCCCAGAGGCTGACACGTTATTCCCCTGTATGAGCCAATAACTCGCCCTTTTTTCCACCCAACTGTATGTGATTGTGTGGATATTATGTCTCTTTAAAGTAATATAAAAAGCTAGAGAACCCATTCCTTTCCCGATAGTACCTCACGTGTGTGTTTGCATGTGAGTGGATATCTCTCTGCCGCTCATAGCCAGCATGTTCCCAGAGAAAGGGAAACATGGAGGTTAACAATAGATAATCGGACACAGGGTGGTAGTCTTCTTTACAAAAGGCCGTCGCCGGCACTCACAGCTTGTTACCGTATGCTCCTCAATAATTAATATGCTCCTCCCTGGCTGCTCCTCTACATGCCAAGCTTTGATATAAGGTTACTGTGCTTAGGGTCCTGCCACAGGAGGGGGGGCTGCTCTAACTGTTTCATGTCTTTTTTTAAATGGCCATGCAGGACCTTCTCCAGTTTGGCCCTGGGTGTGCTTAGAGGGGCAGGTTCCGAGTTTTCTAGTTAGTCAGCATTTCTTGTACTTTGTTTTATCCCAGATATAATTTTAGCGGTATTCAATGTGTATTGGGGTGTAGTTTTTGAGGATGCAATCTGAGTTAGAAAGCAAAACAAAGTGACTAAATAGCTAGCAATTTTAGCTAAAGTTGGTTGCAGCTTTTAAGAAAGTCTATGGAACAGGTTATTTAAAAAAAATTGCTGAATTAAATACTTTACCATACTTTACCATTTATTACGTAGAAAATCACCAAATTGATTTGCTTAAAACACTTTGGACAAGTTGTCAGGTCAATAAAGGTATGTTATTTTCTATAAAGAAGATTGAATATTTAACGAGGAACGACAGTGTTTTTTTCAGATCTTTAAAAATATCAATATCCAAGAATTATGAAAGTCCAATACCATTGCGTAGATAAGAAGATGTAAGAAGATTGGAACAATAAAACTAATATTACTATATTGCAAGAAACTTTAATTCAATTTAACTAATGTTTTATTTGGTCAAAATTGTAATTACCAATACGTATCATTTGAGACGTTTTTTGGGGGGAGGTTTCTGCATTGTCTGATCTCTCGATCGCACAACTGTTGTTAAATACGTTTAAATGTTTTCCTATATGCCTGATGTTCAGGATCAGCAGGTGTAGAAATAACATGAACATTATGTAAAGTGAGAACCAGGGCATTCGCTAACAGGCTAAGCTGTTGCAAATGGACTGCTTAGCATAAATCAGTAATGCTTGAAGTTATATTTTGTTATATTTCTTTTGCAAACGTTATGAGAAATCTACAGTAGAAGGAAAACTGAACATAAAGGAGAGAAAGAGGGATGCAACATAGGACCCTGGACCCATTCAAATCTTGAAACTGCAGTCCATGATTATTGGAATGATCACTATGCCACAAGGGCAGGGACATCTTAGAGTTGAAAGGGGGGGACAGAGGGGAAAACATTAGCTGAAATGATCGGCTCAATCTTCTGTAAATAAAAAACATTAAAAAAACAGTTACTGTATAGTGTACAAAGGTCAACAATCTTCAATCAGCGCATTTTACTTTATTATCTTCTGGCAGGAAATAACTTTTACATAACACTGTACTCTCATCAGACTATCTTCCCAGATAACCTCCGCCCCCCTTTTTGTGGGGTGAAAATTATTTGCGACAATGCTGCTCCCCGGGGAGAAAGTTAAAGATCGACTGCTATCTAAAGTGTGAAAACAGGAAGTTGGCAGGCCCCTCACTGTTCTGACATATGCACAAACCCCCCCTACGCACAGGGACCTGTCAGTCAGTTTCAGGGGCACAGCTGCAGCAGGGGATGGGGAGAATTAGCCCCCTACTGTGCCCCCCACACCCCACCCGTCCATCTCCACCCACCAACCGTCCATCCCTCCACCGCTCATTCTTTCACCCATTCGCCCCCTGAGCAAGGGGCCTTCTTTTTCTTTGGCCCTAGTCATGGATTTTCTCCAAATAATGAGTTTATTTTAGTAAGGGGGCGGGTAGGACTCAAGATCATCAGGGCCTTCCAATACTGCCATTTTTCATTCTTCTTATATGAGCTGCAAATGCTGAAAACACATGTCTCTGATGGCATTTGTAAAGCAGAACAAGTGCAGAAAAGCTTGTCTCTTCAGAGTTATTTGCATAGTTCCTCTGTTCTGTTGGCCCAAAGTCTTGTAGTTTTTCATTCCTTCTCATTCCATATCGAGACACATTAGTGGGAAGATGGACAGCAGATGGACGGATGACTGACAACCGAATGAAAAAGAGTGGAGCGTGATACATATTGAAAACTCTGCGCGGTATGGAAGGCAGCAGTCATTTTGATCTTATTGCAGTCCTAAGAGTTAGGGAATAAGTGAACGTGTCTGTACTCCAGGGATTATGTCGGTCAACTTTTGTGTGCAGAAGGGTTTAGGGGTTCACACCAGATTAGGGAATGGAGGATTAAATTAGGAGGCTTCAAGAAAATCCCTCCCAGACTTCGCTCTGTTTATCCCTGCGTAAGCAAACACCAGTTTTAGTTAACCATACATACTGTTGTGTTTATGAGTGGTCAACAAAATTAAGTAGTTACGCATCTTCAATCACCAGGAAGGGTATTTTTGATGAAATGACATTATAATATAAAAAAAAAAAAACTGAATTCATGTGTCTTGATTCCTGGAACAGTATATACAATTTGTTGCCAAAAATGGCATTGTTCTGTCGTCTTTCAATGAGAAAGAACGCATGATGGTTTTATCAGATCTTTAGAAAATAGCAGTGTCTCTAACCTAAAAGAGTTTCTGTTTGCATTTGAGGGTTTTCCTTTTTCTGTAGTGTGATATGCCTGTGTGCATGCAATGGTCTGCTAACATCTCAAAGTTCCCTCCAGAGGGAGTTTCTCTCCCACACACTCCCCCACTCTGAAACGCGTCAATTGGACTTCCTAATTGGATGCACTTCTATTGGCCAGTGCTCCACAAGTGACATGCTAAGGGGTGGGACATATCTGACACATCTCGAAGCGGATCTCTTCTTCTGGGATCTGTTTTCAGACAGAGGGTGAAAAGACATGCTGCACAGTAGAGGCACAAAATACAAATGTGAACCTGAAAATTAGCATAATATTTCCGCTTTAAGATACTAAATCCCTTTCAACTAAATAAATGATTGATGTGGAATATTATAATTTGAGTTCCTATAGTCATTTTAAGTTTAACTGAAATTGTAATGTGTTCTATTCAAAGAGAATATTTTTTAAAACCTAGATAGTTACATTCTTGTTCAAATTGTACCTACGTAAAGTTATTTTTTCTTTTTCTGTCGGCCTGTATTCTTATTAAAAACATATCACTAAAATAATACGTCTTCCATCATGTCTGGTTACTAATTCCAGTGTATTCATACTTCAATTAGTAGAGGTAAGAACTTTTCCTAAATCTAGCAAGTACAATTATAGTAGAAATGCATAGGTTTCCATGAAATGTAAGTACTTTTGTATTACACTAACTTAATTTGGATTGCGTACACAATCCAAGTCCCTAACCCAAATCTCTATCCACTGTTAGACTAAAATGCATGAATGTTGGGCATTTCCATGCAATTTGCTATTCAAGCATTATCACAGAACCACACCATCATGATTCATAGCGAAGTTTCTCTTAACTCTTTGCATGTGACTTCGTTTGCATGCATCTACTGGGAGAGCTTGTGTGCGACATGCCTCTTAGTACTGCTTCATTCAAATCAAACATTTCCTTCATGCATGGTCTTGCACCACATGGCTGACCACAAACCAGCCTCCAAGGAAATCTCTAAACTAAACATCTACCCTCTCTTTTAGAACATCTCAAGGTCCCGTATTTCTTACTTAAAGGTCCGGTCCTTTAATGACCCTGTCGTCTTGTGTTCAAGCAAAAAGGATTAAACCACATGTCTTACCTTCATTTTTTAAATAAAGGCATCCATCTACTAAATCAGAGGGTGAACGCTTGCAAACCCAAACACTGGACCGCATAATGACAGCCAAGGCTTCTGGCAAAGAGGCCACAGAAGTTGTAAAATAATGTGGGACGGGAGGGAGTGGGGAATGACCAGTGCTTAAGTATGGGTTTCCTATGGGTTATACACGTTTTTATGTGTTAGCGGGGCCTTGTGATCAGCGAGGCCCAGATTGGAATGATCGCCTCAAATAGAGTGCGACAAGCAGCTTCATAAGTCAAAGCCTGAGAATTGTGTGACAATCTGCTGCAGTGAAGGAGGGGGAGGGGGGGGGGGGGTGATACCAAACCGGTGTCAGAGAGGAAACTGCACTCCTCTTTCTGTATTCTTAAACCACACTAACCAACATGTTCAAGACAAATTGTACAGCAGGTCAAAGCAAATTGCAAGCTCTTCGTCCCACTGCGGTAAACATTCGCTCTCTGACATTCACGTTATTTTAAGAGGGGTTTTTGATAGACTTCCAAGAGTCCCAGGGTATGGGAATTTGTGATTAGACTCTGTGGTCAGAGTTAAGACCATCCTGTGTGGCATTCCATGACATTTACTAACCAGATTCCTCCAGATGTCCGTTACAGAAGAGGAAAAATACTGTGTGGGTTGATTTACTGAGATCAGTTATGTGTAGATAATAGCACACACGCAGCATGTGTATACAGGATACATACTCAATTCTAAGAAGGTAAAATTAGGAAGAGAATAAATAAAACAACATCAAAGTAAACAACCCACTCATTTTAAGTAAGACATATATAAATATATATCCAATACAATTATAAAAAATACATGAATACATTTCCTTTAAATAAAAATAAACGCCAAAGAAGGGGTACATTGCTAATTAAGAGCTAAGTAAAAGTTAAAGAAAAAGTGTTTTCAATTGTCATTTAAATATCTCCTCTGAGTTTGCAGCTAATATTTCTTGCTAGGGTGTCTCACATGGCATGGTGAAGGAAGGCTGCTTCCCCTATTTTATTATGGGGGACTTTTGAAAATGTAAAAAGCCTGATGTTCAGGACCTTAGGGCTCATCCAAGGACATAAAAAGACAAAGAATCAGTGATATAAGAGGGGGCCATTCTAGAAGATACTAGGAGCCAATGCAGTGCAGCTCAAACAGGAGGAATACACACTCTTTTTCTAGTTTTTGTTAAAAAGCATGGCAGGAAAGTCCTATAATAGTTGTCCCTCAAATAGATTTTTTGGAGGACCATTAAAAAGAGAATTACAGTAGTAAAACCTGCTTGGGAGTAATGCATTTTTAGCTTCTTGTTTATTTAAAAATGGGCCACTTTGGGGGACATATATTCCTAAGTGTCTTTGTGACAGTACACTGATTAGCTGATTATATTAATGCAGATTGACATTCTGAACTTAAACTTTAACTGGAAATGTTCAACCATTAGTAAAGCAAGATGTCATACTGAACATGAATGTACAGTATATTATATGGAACTTTTAAATTCATATTGCTATATGCATACAGTATATATGTGGGTTGGAGAAATAATGTCCTGTATTAATATTCACATATATATGGTTTCTGAAAGAATAACCAAATTAGTCATAATACTGTATAAGTGATAACAATTTATCCTGCATGTGTAAGAGCACTTTCATGACCCACAACACTCAAAATGTCAAGATAACTTTTTAGACTTTTGTTGTGCTGGCATAACATAAATCTGGGCTACTTTATTTTTTAAAGTAATGTCATTGAAATGTATTCTCCTTTTCTCATTTATGAACTGTTATGTAGTTATTTAATGTACTAAAGTGTTCATTTTGTTATGTATGCCTTTTAACCAAATCATTTCTGAAAATGCAAATAAAAGAACAATACAATGTGTGTCATAAAATACAATTTTGCCGAAAAAAACCAGAGGAAAAAAAAAAATCCAAACATAAGTAACAGGTGATTTTAGTCAACCATCATTTATATCAAAAAAGTTATAAAATATTTTAAAAGTATATAATTTTTAATTTTTTCTTACAGCGCAATGTTTTTATTTTCTTGAGAGCTTTTGTGATCGTTTAAGAATGAACGTATGTGCACAATGTTTGCTATAAACATCTACGTTATGCAAATGGATAAATGAAGAAAACCTTCAATGTGCCTTCTGTTCCGAGCTCACTTAACCACAAAAGCTCCTTGAGAGGCAAACGAAGGACAGATTGCGCCAAAACCAATTATTACGCCTTTGTTTTAGCGGTTGTTAAGTCCACAGATCTCCTAAGAGCCGCAATGCCGGTTTGATGTCTTTGAGTCGGGGTTGTTGGTGGATGGCATTAGCTGCAGCCACGGCTACAAAGAGCCAGGCGGTGATGGCAAGACCCGGTCCAGATGGCACGCTGCCACGGCGACCTTGTCAGCACCTGCTCCCCAGGCACTTTGTCCGGGCATCGCCGGCGGGAACTGAGACGGGCACATCACGCCACCCCATCGCCATGGCAGCTAATGAGTCCCGTGCCCGCTTAATTAAGGAAACCAGCTTAATGCAAGAAAGAGGGGAGGCGTGGGGTGGGGTGACATAAAAAAAACAGCATATGCTGGACCGCAACCAAAACAACAGAAATAAATAATTAGCCCCCGAAAAAAGGGAGTGATCGCTAGAGCCAAAATATCATTAAAATTTGAAATGTAAATCTTCTTATCTGCGTCCCAATGTCACGAATTAGCACTACAGCTCAGCGCATTAAATCAAGGCTAAAAATATTCAATTAATAAATGAGTGAGTGGTGATGAACTTTTGATTATTTTGGGCTGCAGTCCAAGTGTACCTTATCAGGCAATGTCACCTTGGACTAGGCCTCGTTGGTCTGTTAAATAGTGTCAGAGCATCTTTCTTTATCTGCTTATTTATTTCTCGTTCTGAAAGAGCACTCCATATTGTGGAGCCTCTCTGCTGAGACGAGGGGGTGGTGGGGGGGGGCTGTCCATGTGTATGCCTGATTAGCCAAAGCACCACAACATGCACTTGCTTTTGCTCCAGCAAAAAAAGGCAATAAATCATTTAGATTTTATTAAACTCAAATTAAAGCTGTGTGCGTGTGATGGAATTACGCCGTTTAAAATGTTACATGTCAGCCCCGCCCATGCCTACGCATGCACACACGCACGCATGCACACGCACGCACACAAGCACACACAAACACACACACACACACACACACACACACACACACACACACACACACACACACACACACACACACACACACACACACACACACACACACACATACACACACACACTCACTCCGCCCTTATTATGGAGGACAACAATTTCACTTTAAGAATGTCAGCCAGTTCCAAAAAAAAAGAAGAAATCCTGTGTCCCTCCACATCTGAAGGCCCAGGGAGCGAGGGAGGAAAAGGGGAAGGAGAGGGGTATTTGTGTGTGTGGGGGGGGGGGGGGGGGGGCTAATGTGCAAACTTGTTTCCGTCCTCTACGGCTCGCCCATCATTTATTCAGCAGCTCGGCGCTCGAGACGGGCCACTCGCATTTGCTTGATACTCAATTATACATTAGTGTACATCACTTGGCAATCTGTTCATATCAATTTAATTGGATTTTAATATTGCCTCTGATCTTGTTGTCCAATTAACAGTGCTGGCTGGCAATAAAGCAGAACCACACACTATGTGACACCTTTGATCCCCGCCATATGGAGCCCTTCCATTGATTACCGCCACCGCCACTGAATTTCACTCCCTCAATATGGCCTGTGATGAATGGAGGTGGAGGGTACGTGCGGCGAGGGGTGGGGGGGTGTTTGAAGGGGGTGTGAGGTATATGTGGAGGCATCATCATCATGCCCCCCCACCCCTTCAAACCCACACCCACCCAACCAACACTGATGTGATAAAAATGTCACTTCGCCGTGCAACTTCATTTATTCTGTTGACATTCGCCTCTGATTAAAAACAATAAAAAAAAAAAAAGGGAGAGGGATGGTTTGGCCATTACCCTGAATAGCATATGCAAATGGACCCAGGGCATCTATCTTGTTGAAGCCAGAGGGACTGAATGACTGACTGACTGCCTGGCACACTGGCACTGCCTTGACAATGACAACACGCTTCAAGGCAACACCTTTTTTCGTGCTAAATCTGGCTTCTGTGTTTTCTCCTTTTTTCCTTTGTTTCTTTCCTCCTGGGCCTCCTGCTGATTTTTCTCTCTTTACCGTTCCCTTTTCACGGACTCTTATGTGTACTGGATGTGTAAAATATATCCAATAATCAAACTCATCTTCTATTGACCTTTTGACAAAGCATTTCTGAAACGTTTGTCAAGGTTGGAAAAAAAAAAATCTAGAAATATTATGATGCATACATTTATCTATAGGGGAGAGGATGACGGCAGTAAGTGAAAGTTCTGATACGCAAGTCATAATTCTGAGGTTAGAATCAGAACTCTTAGAAAAGAGCTTTTGTAAAAAGTAGGATCAAAAAAGGCCAGGAGTATTGTAAAAGATACTGTACATTGATACAGAAAAGTTTTGTTTTTTTGGTTGCTCGATTAAAGTCATTATGAGATGATTTTTATTCTGACTTTAATCTCAGAATTCTTCGAAGAAAATAGAATATATTTTATTTTGGTCCTACTGAAACCAAACAATATTTAAGAAAGAACACATATTTTTTGGGGGGGAGAGTTACTTCTAAAAAAACTCTTCGATTTCATACTTCTTATCTCAGTAGAAAAGAGCTGACATGTTTGATACAATAGACAGAGAGTGTTGGCTCTTGTAGCAAGAGTCAGCAAGGAAGAGGAATAACAAGAAGAAAGATATACAATTGAAGAAATGCAGATTATTCTCTCTTTTCATAAAAATGAAGCAGTGGGATAAGTGAGTAGGAGATGGAGAAAGATGGGGAGAGGGGAACATCCATTTTTCATAGGGCCTTACACGAGTTCTCAAAGTGGCGAACAATAAAAGCAGCCTGGGAAAGGATAAGGAGGAAACAGGGAGTGGAAGGGCTCAGATAAGAGCTGCTGGCTGTACAAACTCTCCACATAACTACCTGTACACGAGTCTTGTTCACATGGAGCTGGAGGGCAAGCTGAGATGTGTGTGGGGAGCTGGAGTTGTAGCGGGCAAATTCTTGAGTAGCAGAGAAACAGAAGCCAAATTATGGAAAGCCATTTGAGTATTTATTCCATATCTTTGATATCAGACGGCAGCTGCCTACTTGGCTCTTTGATTTCACTTGTTAGATATATGGTCGCACTAGTTTGGCACTCTGATTAGTTAAATAAAACATTATACTAGTCGCTCCTTTTCAGCAACTAGTGGCACTTTTGTCCGACTAGTTAACACATAAGCCTTACTAGTTACGCCAGGAGCAGCACCAATAGCACCAAAGTCCCAACTTGTAAGCTTTTTGAAGAACTAGTGACCCTCTGACCGTACTAGTGACACTAAAAGTCTTACAAGTTAACTAGTGCACTGCAAAAGCTCTGACTTGTTAACTAGTTACAAAAAAGAAGCAAAACTAGTTAACTAGTGGCATACATTTGTCTGCACTAGTTAACTAGTAGCACCCAGAATCACTCACTAGTTAACTAGTAAAGGCAAAAGGTTCACTAGTTAACACCTCTTTTGACCTTACTAGTTAACTAGTGGGGCTCAAAATGTGCACTAGTCACACTAGTTGCACAGAATGCTAATGACGAGGAGGGGAAAGAATGCATCAAGGTCTCCTTTTGGCCCTAAGCTAAAGAGCGCCACCCAGCCCAAATAGTTCCGTTAAGAGCTTAAATACACTGTGTTTTAAAATATAGTCATATGACCATATTTACAAAAACATAAAACAAAAGTATTTTTGTAATTATGATCATATGACTGTTTATCAAATTAGGTAAGAACATTGAAGACTTTGTTAAAATTAGAAAGTTGCCTTAGGACTGCAGACAGGAATATAGATCCTTTAAAAAAAATTGTATTAAGCTGCAATTTGAAAGGTGCTTAGATTAGAATAGCACTGTGATAACAGCGTGACATTAGTGATGGATAGAAAGATGGAATAACCCTCTTCGGATCACAGCTTTCCTGAGAGGCTGAGAGATTGCCGTGACCTCCGTAAATATTAGTCTGAGGAAAATATGGAGAGGTTGTTTATCTTCATACGGATCTATCGTTACCCTGATTTTAAGATCTGTCCAGTGTTTCTGCTTTATTCATTTCATGAGCACCGCTGATAAAATGTCCCACGATCATATCTGCTACTTTTGTGTCTCGAGAGTCGGTGTTCTCACACACAAGCATACGCAGATTCGCACCAACAAAAACACACACACAAAGCGGAACAAAGCAGAAACAGAAACATGTATCTTTCTAGGCAAAACACACACTGACTGAGTTCCCACATACAACCTTTTAACAGTAGGCACTAAATACCCGACTGATGCACCTCACGTCTTCAAGGCGTTGCTAAAAACATTGCTAAGGCTCTCCCTCTCATAGCTGAACTGACCAGTCAGAATCTGGGTCCCGCCTGCTTCATTTGCATATGGCTCACTAGTGAGCGTGTAGGCCATATGAACTGCAACTACCAGTGGATACATATTAAAGCTTAGTGAACGCAAAATGTTAATGTGCACTAGTTGCCGCCTATTTTGACCTTACTAGTTCACTAGTGAGGCTCAAAATGTCTACACGTTAACTAGTGAGGTCCAAAGTGTCCACTATATACTAGTACAATTGTTTTTACCTTACTAGTTAACTAGTTACACACACTTTATCTCACTAGTTAACGAGTGACACAGGTGTTTTTCTTACTAGTCAACTAATGGAGGGCATTTTTTCTCACGAGTGAGGTCCTGTTATTTTTTTTAATTTAGCCTTTATTTATACAGGTGTCAATTCTCATTGAGACACAAGGTCTCATTTTCAAGAGAGACCTGTTCAGTGGTAACACTACCACACAAAGTTACAGACAGACAGGACACCAAACACAGAGGCAAAAAAAACATGTTAGACTTTGACCATACATGTTACACATTTTTCTTTCATGTAAGGCCTTTCCTTCAACTAGTTTGGCTTTTGTTGCACTAGTGAGCAACTGTATGCTACTAGTTAGCTATTGATTTAACATGTATGGCTTTTTCTTATTGGATATTCTCAGGCCACTAGTTGTGGATTTCTTCTCGCTAGTTCAACAAAATGCCTAGTAGACATGTACGTGCAACTAGTTTACTATTAGTGAACATTTTAAGCCTCACTAGTTCACTAGTGGAATTTAAATGCAAAGGGCAAAGGGTTCACTAGTTAACGTCTAGTAAAGCAGAGTGCCAAACTGGTTTGACCATAAATCTAACAAGTGCTATTAAAGAGCCAACTAGTGTAGGCAGCTGCCGTCTGATATCAAGGATATGGAATAAATACTCAAATAGTTTGCCATAGGTTGGGAGTACCAAATGCCCCAAAAAGAAGACATCAGAAAGGGCTTTGAAGGAGTGTGCGTGTGTGTGCGTGCGTGCGTGCGTGTGTATGTGTCTAGGGCTTTGGGGTAGCATAGGAGAAAAATAACTGATGTCTGGTCAAGTGGTCAAGGCTTGATGCTCGGGCTTTTGACTGGCTAACATCCATACATCCATCCATCCATCTAGAATCCAAAATGAAATGTGTCACTCCTTATACCAGTTTTAGTATCCGTGCCATCCTTGTCTCACTCTTTCTCCGTGTATAGAATAATAATTAATTGTTCAACCAAGTGGCGTATTCAGAGAAAGCCACTCAGGCAAAAGCGACAAGACCGCAGTTAGTTAAGATGAGGAGGGAAAGGAGGAGGGGCAGGGGGAAGAGGGTGAAATTGAGCGTGATGCTCTAAAACCTAAACAGGTTATCCTGTTATGAGTCCAAGCTCGCAAAAAAAAAGCAAGGAAAATAAATAAAAAGGAAAAAATACAGATATGTACTGAATGTGTAAAATGAAGAAAAAAAACTCATTTTTTGACATTTTGAACTGCCACATTGAAACTGCATGGAGAAAGCATTTCTGAAACTCCATGATGGGAAAAAAATGCAAATTCTTAAAAAAAATAGACGTACTTCTTTCTTCTACTGACCTGAGTAGAACATACAATTACTGATTACTCATTGATGGTAGGTTCAACAATATAACAGGTGTATAATTACCTCCTTTTACAGTTTTCGGTAATTTATTGGGACCATTTTTATGCTATTGTTTTCCTCATAGCAAATTACTAAATTCAGAACATCTGTACTTTGAAACTTAAATAAAGTAGTCAAAGGACTTTATGTGCCTCTAAAACTAACACGTTTAGCTTTTTTTGGTCCTAGTTTGGTGACTATTGGAATAGTTGCATCACCTGATGTGTTGAGAAGCAAAAAATTGTCTCTGAAGTTAAAACGAGGGTTCAGTTATCATCATCATTCCACTGGGTCAGGACTAGGAAACATGTATACGGTTCATTGCAGACATGAAAAGGTGACTTTGTAAGAATCTAATTGATTTGACTTTTTGCACACTGGTGAAGGTTCATGTTACATTAAGGGTTAGGGTGATGTAGTGTTGTAGTTACACGTAAGACCACCTTAACCCAGACCCAGCCGCATCCGTGGTCTTGACCGGTCTTTACATAGAACGAGTATAAATGCATTCAGTTCTGAGACAAGACCAAGATCATTAAAAAGTCTCAAGACCGGTCTCAAGTACTACAACATTAGGACTACGGCTATCACTTACACTGAAGCACAATAGGAGGCAATATTTTACTGCACAATGTCAATGAGACAAGTGATTAAAACAGTTTAAATGTTCATATGGGAACCAATATATAGTATTGTGTTTTGAGACAGACAAAATTCAAATCACATGCTTTGTTCACCCAAGTATATTTAATGTATGTATCAGTTGCCTTTTTTTGCCACTTTGGGGCATAAGCTTTAAACACAACAGTGACATATTAAAAAGTTGGTATAGTGATTGTGTTAGCATCTGGAGACATTGTTATTACCACCAAAGCATATTAATGCACTTTCCATAAGCTTTGTTTTTGTTTATCATGGCTTTTTAACACTTTGCAATGTTCACCAGTGTCAAACTTGGTCTGCCTTGTGATTTAAAAGCTTTTAAAAGGTCTCCTATCATGCAAAGTGCACTTTTTAATGTCTTGTATACATAAATATGTGTCCCCGGTGTGCCAGGGAACTCAGAAAGTGTCAGAAAATAAAACCCTCTCTCTCGCTATCAGAAACAATGCCCAACTTTTTTGGATGTAATATGGTCTTTGTTTACATCAGCAAACACCGCTAACACTCAGAGCTAACGCTGTACTGGAGAGAGTATATGTAAAAAAGCAGGAAATAAAAAAAGGAACTCACCTTGTAATAAACCCGCAAGAAAAAAAGCTTTTGAGCTCCATACTGTTTCAGAAATAATCCTTGAAGTGGTTTGGAACATGATATGATGTTTAATCACGGCAGCATTTAGCTGGGAATCAGCAGCCAGAGAGGAGACCTCACTGCTTGCAATGCCGTTCCCAAAAGGGGGAGGGGCCAGCAGCTACTGACCCAAAATCAGCACTTCTCTAATAGGGCTGAAATAGAGGGATATGAGGGATGTGTGGAACTACAATTAGACCCTCCAGAAAAACGCGATTCTGCGATCGCAGAATTTACCGCATAATCAGCAAAATGGCGCAGATTTTTAAAAGGCCGCATATTTATCAAAAGACCGCATAATCCCCGCATTTTTCCACACAAAGTTGAGAAAAAAAAAAGTTAACTCGTCTTGACGTGACGTCATCAGCTCGCGCATCACAGAATGTAAACAACACTGTATAGAGTGAACGTGTGGAGCTCACACGATAGAGAAAACACCAAGATAAAAAAATCTAATCCATCTCATTTACCGACGAATATTTCTACTAAAGACCGGGCAAAAAGTGGGGGGAAACTATTCTGCACCCCGTGCAACTGTATGTTGGAGCCATAGACTGTATATTGGTTGGAGCATAAGAGAAAATCGACGGTGAGCATCAACCTCAGAAACCCTTTCGAGGGCTACAAGAAAAGAAGTGAGTAGCCTACAAAATTGAAGCTGGTCAGATAACGAACGAGTAAATAAAAACAGAATGAGGCGGAGAAGTGTGTGTGTGTGGGGGGGGTGTGTGTGTGTGTGTGTGTGTGTGTGTGTGTGAGATTAAAATAGCCCAATTGCTTTTACAATAAATAAACATTGAATGTGTTTAATTGAATAGTAAAGGGGTTTAACGTTCGTGGCAGGTTGTGTGTGAGAGAGAATAAATAAGACAGCCCAATATTTAAAAAAATTGTTATTCTTTTTCCCCGCATATTTAGCATATTTCGCAACTTTCCGCTTATTTAGCAACTTCCCGCAATTTCACCGCATAAAATCACATAAAAACGCCGCATTTTTAATCGCATAATCAAGGAATTTAGCCTGCATAATCAAGGATTTTTGCCCGCGTTTTTCTGGAGGGTCTATACAATACATATCATTTTGTGTGCTATTGATGCTGACGGTGATACTTAAGGAATTAATCAAGTTCTATCCGTGCCATGGGTGGTT
The DNA here is from genome assembly GCF_949606895.1 of Notothenia rossii. Lineage (NCBI taxonomy): Eukaryota > Metazoa > Chordata > Actinopteri > Perciformes > Nototheniidae > Notothenia > Notothenia rossii. Next base: position 63,328,396 of record NC_136909.1, on the reverse strand, counting down.
CAGACCTAAAGTAAAATTCATGTAAATGCTACTAATTTTTTCCGAGACAAAAGACACATTTTAATATTTTAGTCATATGGTCTAAAATAAAACACCTTTTGATAGATTCTGCACTACATGGCCTGAACACCAACTTGTAATCTGAATCCAAGCCCTACCCAAACGCTATGACAAATTGTAAATTTTTACCCGTGCACTTTTACGATTCACATTCATTCCCACAGGCCACTGCTGCCAATCTATAGTTCCCTTTTTTCTAGTGATTTGCTCTTATAACCTTCCATTCACGACTTGAAATTACCTCTAACTGGAAAGTCTTTCAATCTCCAGGGTTGCTTTGGCAATGCTCCAACCAGTGCTCTGCCTTTTCTCTCTGTACACCCCATCTACCCTGTGTGTTCACACTGTAATAGGCTTCCCTATCAGCCCCACCATATTAAAAATGTTTATATTTATAAAAGAGTTCACAGTACTTGTAAGACACATTTGGATACCATAACTTACCAACATTGCACTATTGTAAAAAAATCAGAATACACTGGTCTGAGTGTGAGACACTTGCTGGTACTGTCTGAAAGTTTTGCTAATATCATTCCTTTTCATATTCTACTTGTAAAGTGAATCTGTACTCTGTACATTGGTCAGGTTGGAAACTGACATTATCAGAAACTAATGTTACGGGACATGGTTTACTGAATACAAAATAATGTGGAACTGTGTCTGTCAGTGATTTGGTGTAAAAAAGCTGCATGTGGAAATGGGGTTGATGAAAGAAGTGAGACTGAACCAAAAACGTCTGGTTGCGGACCTGAAAACTGGCAGGCTACTTGGAGAGGCCAGTGATCCACAAGGGCAATTGCAAGGTAAACCAAGTGATGATGGGAACAATTTCAATATGTACAGACTAGCGATGTGCATCTCGATACGTTGCCACAATACGATACATTAACGATACATTTGAAACACCAGGTACGATTCACCCCTGTTGCGATACAGTTCGATACGATTTGATTCAACATTATGCGATTCGGGGCGATACGATGCGATTCAACACGATGCAAAAATAATGATACTTCAATATGGTACGATTTTTGTTTTATTCCTCATATGCAGCGAATCATAAATTAACAAAAAAGTGCTTTACATATTTGGTACTGCGCATCCCATCATGCTGTTTCTTTTTTTTTTTTTTACCTTTTTTACCTTAAAAAACTCTCCAGAGTACAGTACAATTGTATAACACCTCACAGTTAAACAATTTAAGGATGCATTGCCCATGATTAACAATGTGCAAATAACAACTACCATAGTGCAATGCCCATACAGCTGCCAGACTGATGTGCTTAACACTCATCCATAGGCTAACTCACCAGTGAGCAGAAAGCAGTGGTTTCTATATGAACAATAAAGAATACAAATAACCTTTCAAAAACAGGTATTTCATAACTGCTTACAGTAAGGAAGACATTTATACTATTATTGGCAGTCACAGGCTGCTGTAAGCTAAACACCACTCTCTGACAGAACACCTCACTGAGTGATTGAACTCATATGTCTGACTTTCAGGTTTTTCTTTTCAGCCGCAGACCCCATGTCGCCTCTTTATGTGCGTTGCTAAGTTCCTCGTACTACTTGTGCACTTTAAAGCGACACGGCATCGTTTACAATTTGAGAGCGTTGACCGTCTTTCTTGAAAAATCCGAAGTGTTGCCAAACGTTTGATTTGTAGGTATTTTTCGGTGCGCCGTGTTTCTCTTTCTCCTCGACTTCCATGTGTGTTGATAACTGAGACTCTCGGCCTCCGTAGTGGCGAAGCAAAGATCAGAGATCGTCTCTGCTGAGTGCTGATAGGATGAGGGGATATTATATGAATGAATCGTTTTTTTACCTATGCAAATATATTTTAAAAATATATATTTATTTTTTATTTTTAATGAACATGGTAAATATTATATAGTTGGTATCAGTAAAATGTATAATCTACAATAAAATCTCGTTTACAATTGTGTTACGATGTCTAAAGTTACTGATAAGTCACATGTTTCCTGCCTGGCCGTAGCGTGTATCATTACCCTCTCTCGTCTGGGCGGTAGAAAGGAGCCCTCAGCCAGAGCAGCAGCAGCCAACAAGCTGACTGTTGCTATCTGTAAACTATGCAGCGAAACATAATTTCAGCCAATCAGCGTCGTCAGCATACTTGTCAACCCTCCCGATTTTCGCGGGAGACTCCCGATTTCATTGACTTCTCCTGGTTTCCTCCCGGGGTCATATTTCTCCGGCATTTCTCCCGATTTCTGACAAAATCTGATTTACACACGACTGTTTCCACTCTGACTTTAATACAGCACCATTGTTTGGTTTCCATGGTAACACGTCTCTTTAGTAGCGCGCGCAACTCAAAGTCTGAGAGGGTGAGGCAGGTGTTCACAGAAAACAGAACAAGAATCGACAACTACTCTACTCTCTGCTCACTCCTTTCCTGTAAAATACAGGTCCAGCCCACACACATGCTCCATCAAGGATGATGCTACAGGCCGCAAGGCAGTGCACTTACAACTACAATAAGCATGTTAATGTTAATCTAACAGCTCCGGCGATCCACTAGCGCCCCCCCCCCCCCCCCCCCCCCATTTTTGCATTTTGAAATGCTCCCGATTTCTGAGGTCTAAAGGTTGGCAGGTATGGTCGTCAGATCTGATGCTCAAAGAGCGGAATGACAACCACAGTGGCAGGAAGGAAACAAGATAAGGTAGGTACAACATAAAACAAGAAGTGCAATGACAGACATTCGTGCATGACGAGACTGGACATAATTGACTGTAACTTAACATATTAACAAGACATGATTAAACATGGACTATAAATTAACATGACACGTATAACATAGACTTGACTACCAACAAACTAAACATGACATGTGAAAACTACTTGGCATGATGTTACAAAGGGTTATACAATTATGTTCAAGCAACTAGGCAAGTGTAATTGTTTACCGTGTAATATTTGATCAGATATTACACGGTAAACAATTACACTTGCCTAGTTGCTAGTAGTTGGGACATATTAATGCTTCACATCGGATTAAGACATACATGTATAATTTTGAAGCTGTATTAATAAGTGGCTTCCAGTTTTACATTTCCATATATTTAACAAGAAAGAGTTTACTGCTTATACAAGTATTGGTGGTGTAGAAAAGCACAATACAATTAGGACACAGTACAAAACACTTTCCAACATTATCAGCCCCAAATGAGTTACAAATACAACATCTGCTGTCGTTTCGAAAATGAGGTTGGACTGATGTAAACAGGTTACAGTAAAGGGCTTTAAATCACCCCATCTGTATCACACAGAGCAGGATGAAGAGAGGCACTGGGGGGGGGGGGGGGGGGGGAGAGAGATATGTGGATGATGGTTGGGGGTTGGTGGGAGGGGGCACTCATCCTTTCTTATCTACCATGTCGCCCAATCGATAACTAGGACATCAAGATAAGGCCGTGCAAGCCTTGTGCACACACAGTTATCCCGGTGAAGGACACACGAAAACACACAGGGCTTCATAGACTGCAAAGTATACACATTAGGAGTATACACACACTGCTTCATAAAAACACTCAATGCACACTCCTCCACACTTGCGTATATTCATGCTCCACCTTTTCCCTCTAATCTGTGGACTCCTACATCCACCTCCAAGCAGTCCACAGGTCTAGATCCACATTTGTGATAAATCTGAGAAGTGAAAGCTGCATCACTCCCACCCATGGCCATCACTTTGCTGTGAAATGTGTTGGTAAACTTTGCTGAAGCATGCTTGGGGAGTAACAGATTACATGTAAACAGATTACATAAAAAAAGGTAACTGTATTCCCTTTAGCCCCTGTCACACTGTCCCGATATTGACACCAGATGGACACACGATGAAGGAAATGTTCAAAATCGGCTCTGATAAGCTATCGTATGACCGCCGGTTGTCTCAGGCTCCGGCAGCAACTTCGTGAGTGGTGGCAAAATCTTTGGCATGCCAAAAGATTGCTGAAGAACCTTGTGAAGGTTCATTTTCATGTTGAATTTGTGTTTCCAGTTTGCCCTTCGTGAGGCACTCGTGAGGGCATCTTGTCAAATCGTGCCATCTTCGTCTTTACTTCGTGTGATCATCGGTGCCATTGGGCATTTTTCGCCTCACGAAAGACAATACGAAGGAAACAAGAAGCTGCCCGATTGTCTTAGGAAGGCAACACGACTACGTGAAGCCCTCGCAATGCCGTTGTGTAACCATCGTATTATAGTACGATGACATCGAGATTGTATTTATTGCACAACAAAATCATGTAAACATTATGTAAATAACCCAATGTATGTTCTGTGAAACTGAAAAGGATATTATATTGTTTTTGTTACTTTCGTTGCAGTTGTATGTCTTAAATGTAATTTAGGTTAACTTCCTGTTTTATTTAGATGCTTTTATTTTGAAGGCGAGTTTACGCTGTTGAGAGGAAGTTGTTGTTGCTATGGAAACAACATGACAGAGATAAGTAATATCTTCTAATCTACATATAAAGACGGAGAAAGTAAAGAATACAGGTACATGTTTAAATTAGGGCTGTCAAGTTAACGTTCATAACGCGTTAACGAAAAAAAAATGAACGCCACTAATTATTTTAACGCGATTAACGCATGTGTATTTTTTGTCCTCGGCCGTGCCTTAGTTTCAGAGCGCATCAAGTTTAAAATACCATTTACAAGCTGATGCTGACAGCCCCGCTCCTGCTGTCCGCTTGCGGCAGACCACACTTCCACGCTCACCGGCAGGCACCAACTGGCCATCGGGAGGACCGGGAGGGTGTGTGTATGTGTGGCGCAAGCGAGAGAGAGAGAACGGGCACACCTTACGTGTATTGTTGTTGTTAGCATCTGGTGCTAGCTAGCTGCGCTAACGGATATAAGGAGCTGTTTCAATGAAAACAGAGGAGCGACATTTCGCCGACAACTGCACCGAGCACTTGACTTTATGCAGGTAGCCAGACAGTGAGACATTGTACGAAAAGTCAGCACACTCAGCACGGATAGTGCGCGCAACATGATTGCAGCGTCCAGGCAGCTCCCGTTCGAGCATGCCTTGAGTTGCACATAGCTCCAACGATCCATAACAGTGTCTCTACACACACACACACACACACACACACACACACACACACACACACACACACACACACACACACACGCACACACACACACACGCACACACACGCACACACACACACACGCACACACACACACGAGGCGGACATTTGTAATGTTCAGAGGTTGTTATGTTTAATATTCATGAGCATATTTGTCATTGATCAAATAATAATAAACAAACATTTGCATAAAGCATATTTGTCCACTCATATGTTGATAAGAGTATTAAGAACTTGAAAAATATCCCTCGAAGGAACATTTAGAACAGATAAAAAATGTGCGATTAATTTGTGATTAATCGCGATTAACTATTTTAATCGACTGACAGCCCTAGTTATAATAAACATACATACGTATGTTAAATGGATATATCCACCTTCTTTCATTTATCTTTCAACTCCCACAACAATATACATAAAGAAATGGCATATTTTGGAGTTCGAATGGTGATTAATCATGATTAATTAATTTTTAAACTGAGATTAATCTGATTAAAAAATGTAATAGTTTGACAGCCCTAGTTTAAATGTTAGCACCCCCTGAAGAGGCACAAGCTCTTACGTTGAGTCTGGATACATTCTAAATCATCAGTGAAGTCTACGACCATATTTTCGTGTGTGGTTCGGGTGCCATCGTGGGGCCTTCTGTAGGCATTGTACTTGCTTCGGCTGTTGTTTGGCTGTTGACCAAGTTCGGGGCCATCTTCGTGCGAAATTCAAAATTCCATATTCGTGTGTCCATCTGGTGTCAATTTCGGGACAGCTTTGCAGACCTAATCAGTTTACCGTTACATTTAAAACTAATTGGGATTAATAGCAGGATTACAATGTTAGTAGTATGGTTTTCACTTTCTTTGGTTCATTTGTTCAGTTTTTTTTATAGTGAACCAATATGTTCGTAAAATTGTGTGTGTGAGCTTAACTGTGTGTATTAAACTAAAACAGAGCATTTTCTGTCAGCTCAGACCTTATGTGCTCATGTGTTTCATTGTTGTTGTATAGGCTACTGCCTGAATATGTTTCAGCTTTCCCTACAAATATCATCTCCGAGCAGAGGACACATTTCTGATCCTAAATATCTTGGTTCCTTTTATCTCTAATGCATTGCATTTGATATTGAGGCTATCAACATCAAAAAGTAACTGAAAGTAATCAGATGACATTACTTCTATATGTTGATACTTGGATTAAGTTACAGATTACATTTTCAACAGGTAATTGGTAATTGAAACAGATTACATTAACCCTTCCAATCCTGGGCTGAAGGGACTATTTCCTTTGGTGGAAGGCACATCTGCGTTCTCCAACCGTTGGGTCACAGAAGGCTGTGTTCATTTAGGGAACACTGAAGCTTTACGCAACGTTACGAACGTGAGTAATCTGGTTCTGACATGACCCTGAGACCCTGTAAAGAAAGAGAGGGGAGGGGTGGAATATGAATGACTGCGTGTATCTTCATTTCTGTTTGTAGGAGGGAGAATATCGACTATATTCCACTCGCATACTGTACATTGAACTCACTTGACGTATTAATCTCATTTTGACGGTGCTAAGGCCATATCTCACAGGAGTTCTTTTTGATCTTATTCTGAAATTCAGAGCAGCTCTTACTCTTACCACTTCCTACATTCTCTCAGCGCTCTTTCTTTCTGTCTTCATGTTATCTTGTGTGCGAGCTTACGAACGAGTGTGTAAATGTGTGTGCAGCTGGATGACTGGCCGAGGTCTTTGAACACTAAGACCTGGATGAAGGATTGAAAGGCCCCTTGAAGCATTCTGGAAGCCCCTTTAGCCAACGCTGACACCCTCCGGGGGCTGAGGAGCTAGGGAAGGGAGATCAAAACCGGAGAGACGGGGCCAAGAGGTCGACGTGAAGCGAAAGATCCGGGGAGCATCTATAGTCCAAGGAAGTATCTGTGGTCTCTGCAGAATTTCAAAAAGGGTCAGCGCAGCGAGCAAAGAAAGGCATCAAAACCAGGAAGAGCATGCTGCTGTGAAACGCCGGCTACTAGAAGAAGAATGGGCTGAAACATCGCCCTGAGGGGAAATGCCAGGCCCAATGGCACCTCACTCCTGTGATGCTCTGAAATACATCATGCTCGATATGTGTTCAGACGCCTGTTGAATTCCAGAATTCTGAACTTTTGGGTCTTTTTGAGAGGGTTCGTTTGTGTTTGAAAAGAGCACGTTTTGTTCCATTAATCATTCAGGCGTTCAATGCAAGGTGCCGAGGTGGGAAAAGTACTCAGATTTTGTACTAAAGTAAAAGTAGAAGTTCAAGAGTGTAGGAATACTAAAAAAAGTCCTGCACTGAAAATGTTCAAATCAAAATATACTTAAAGTACCAAAAGTAAAAGTACTCATTATGCAGATCAGCCCATTTCAGAATAATATATATTATATGTTTTGATTATAATGATCAAGAATGAAAGTGTTCTCAAAGCTGGTAAAGGTGCAGCTAGTTTGAATGACTTTGTATACTGCAGGGTAGCCTGTGAATTGACTGCATGTGTACCAAGAGTCTTATTTAAGTTTAAATATTATACTTAACATAATTAATCCCAATCTGCAAAGTCACTAAGGGTAGAAGTACACAATTTCCACTTCAAATTGTAATGGGGTAGAAGTACAAAGTAGCACAAAATTGAAAAATTTGGTGCAAAATGCAGCAGCATGGCTCCTAACTGGCACACGCAAACACGAGCACATTTCCCCCATTTTATCTTCACTCCACTGGCTGCCCGTTCATTTGAGGATTCAGTTTAAAACTCTTTTATTTACTTTTAAAGCCCTCAATGGCCTGGCCCCACCCTACCTCTCTGAGCTGTTACACAGCTACACACCAACTCGCACTCTCAGGTCAGCTGATCAGTTGCTCCTGAGGGTGCCAAAAACGAAGTCTAAGCACAGAGGGGACCGTGCTTTCTCTGCTGCCGCCCCTAAACTGTGGAACGACCTACCCTTGCTAATCCGACAGGCTCCCACACTGTCTGTTTTTAAATCCCGTTTTAAAACCCACCTCTTCTCCTTAGCATTCGGAAACAAGTAGATTGTTGCTTTTATTTGCTTTCAGTGGTCTATTGTTTTTTATTATATGGCTGTTTTGTTTTTTTGTTTTTTTTAATTATTACGTTTATTCTGGTTTGTTTTGTGTTTGTACCTTTTATTTTAAATGTATTTATTTTATGTTTTTTTATATAAATAAAGTTGGATTGGATTGGATTGGAAATACTCAGGTAAAGTACAGGTCCCTCAGAATTGTACTTAAGTACACTACTTGAGTAAATGTACTTAGTTACTTTACACCAATGGCAAGGTATGACAATTAGGTGAATTAAAAAGTTATATTTTGCCTTGGCCTCTCCTTGAAGTATTTTGTTCAGTTGTTTAAAGCTTCTTTTCAATTGCCTCCCACTCACTACTTTACAATTCAACGAGAAACAATTAAACAGGCGAGTAGCCTCAGCCATGACACAGAGACAATGAAGCAGTGTGATGGCGATCAATAGCTAGTCTGAGATTCACCACTCGGGGTCAGTGAACTTAGCAGCATACTATGTAGGCTAATGGTCATTGGATGGTAGTCTGAATGAATCCCTTGCTAAGTCCTCTGGTAATAATCTTTAATTTCTACACTAACAATTATTCTGCCCTCGCCCCATCCATCACTGGCCAAAAAAAGGCACCTGGGGCAGACCGAAATGAAAAACAAAAAAGAGTCAAGAGAGCACTTCTCATTTAATTATTCATCCATTATTTTGGTAAACAGTTTGATGAATATTTTGTGTGTAATCAGTGGACTCTATCTTAGAAGAGGGAGAGGGAGAGACAGATGAGCAAGAATCCAAAGACTCTAACCCTCATCAGCACAGGGTAGAGCAGCTGAAGACACATATGGGCATTGATTTTCGCCCAGAGCCATGTGGGCTGAACTCAAAGAGAGCTTGTCAGAAGAGTCAGCAAGAGGGAAGAGAAAAAGAAAGTGAAAAAAGAAAAGCAGAAGGGAGGACGGAAACCTCCCCAAACGCGCATCTGACAAAAAGAAGGTGCCGGCCTGAACCTTAACACCTTCGACATGTGGAAACTCTTAGAGGGAAAACAAAGATGCTGAAACAACAGCCAAACACGAAAAGCGAGGCAATGAATAACAAAATAAAAAAATAACCTGCTTTCATTTCCCTACTTTGCGGTCGCCTTTTCTACATTTTCCACAAAGAAATTAATGCCCACTTCGAGTGTGTCCGTTGGGCCACAATCTGTCGGCATGCTTTGATGTGCTCAATGCAGCCTCCTCTGAAGTCCTGTACGCCAACTTCCTAACAAAGGGAATAAAATAGGAGGATAAAGAAAGACGAGAGAGGCCTGTTTTTGTATTTGGCAAGGCACTGCTTGTATTCCTAGCGGACATTCTGCCTTCAGCTCTCATTCCTTGCGCTCTTGTTCCCCTCTTTATCTCTCTTTCCTCCTCTCCAGCACTGGTCCTTGTTGGAAAGTAAGGAGAAAGTTAATGATCAAACAGGTAAATCTCATTTTCGTTTGATGTTTATTTATGTCTTTTCTCTTTCCCCGCAGCAATCCACCCAAGACCCCACACAGGTTTGTTCTTTTTCCTGTTTTAAGTGCCAAAATGTAAAACTGTCAAGCTTCTTAACAGGTGTGAATACTGATACATCGACAATAAGCCTGAAATATGTCAAGGACAAACATTTTTAAGACTGCATGAATAGATATTTTGGTCAAAAAATGACAAACCGTTGCCTATTCACAAAGCCAACAAATGCAGAGGAACACCAGCATATCTTTGAAAATAAGCTTCTGGCCACTCAATCTGTCAGTCGTGATTATTCTCATGACTCAAAGTAACATTTCTTTTTAATTCAAAAGTCTTTTGAGCCGTCTGCTTTGAAATACCCAAATATAATTTAATTCAAGAGGACATAATCTACAAATGTGCAGGTTCATCTATGTATTTTGTGCATCTACTGCAGGGGTTCTCAAAGTGCGGCCCGCGGGCCAATGGCGGCCCTTGGAAATATTTCTGGCGGCCCGCGATAGTTAATGTGACACGCTGAAATGCATGCGTTATATTTTAATCCTCCATGGTTCGTATCTAGTAAGAATTAGAATGGAATTTAAGAATGGTAAAACTGCGCCCCCTGGGTTGTCTTTCCTAAATTATGAATGACAGCTTGTGGAATGTTTGCTAGACTACTGATTGCATGGCAACTAGGCATCTCGCGAGTTGCGGTTAAGCGGAAAATCTGTTTTAAGTTATCAGAATCAGAAACGGGAGTTAGCTAGCGATTTTAGCTAGTCACTGTCTGTAGATAACCCAACTTTGTGTCCTCTGAGACTGAAGGAGATGTTGCATTGTTTTTGTTGCTTTCGTTGTAGTTTTATGTGTATTTTGGATGTAATTAAGGTTAACTTCCTGTTTCGTTTGCATGCTTTTATTTTGAAGGCAAATCTTAATGTATACTGTATGTATAATTGGTTAGTACAATAAAGAAAGGATTTGTTTTGGAATTATTTTGTGTTCCGTTTTTTCTTGGGCGGCCCTCAATCCAATACTGGGTACCTAAATTGGCCCTCACTCATCAAAACTTTGAGAACCCCTGCTCTACTGTGACATGTTTCCATACTTTAATGTTCAAAAAGCTCTTTATTTTTCTCATACTGCCTGTGCTGCAGCACCTCTTTTCACCCTCTGTCTGAAACCAGAGCCCAGTCTGCTCTGATTGGTTAGCTGGCCGGCTCTGTTGTGATTGGTCATTTGCTTAGAATCGTGTCCGAAATGATCAGACCCTTACCCCTCGATTCCACCGGGTCCATCTGCATCGCGTCACGGCTGCGCCGCGGTTTTGGTCCGGCCTCCTCCGGCGTCATAATCCACCGGCGCGTTTCAGAAGCATTTCAGAAGCGGAGCGTCTTGCCTGCCGGCTCGGCAGTTTTTGTCGATTTGGGCATATTTCCTGGACAGTCTACTTTGTACAGACAAAGTTCATAATAATTGTAATATTCCAGTTATAAACGACATGAATCAAAGATGTGTTGCTATATTTTAGTGGTAAAAAAATGCATTCATCATCATAATTATTCTATATATATAATTTACACAGTGCCTGTAAACCGGAGGAGAACGCTGGCATTTCTGTCCTACTTGAAAGACTACGGAGGGATAGTGTCTGCAAAATAGTTTATTTGGGGGATGGGCCAGATGCTCTGACCGGTCCACTTCCTGCCCGGCGCCTCTGCAACGCCTCGCGTCGAAAAATAGACTTGAATCCTATTTTGAGCGGAGCCCAGCGCCGAGACGCTTCTGGGACGCTTCTGAGCCGTAACTTGGCGCGTCTGGTGGAATAGCACCCTTAGCCTATAACGTGCAATGTGTTGGAATGCTAGCAAATACAACTTTTAATACATGTCCCAGTCATTCTCAAGACAGTTGAAACTGCACTGAAGATCTGTCAAACATATTGTGGATGTGTTCTCAAATCAGTCTAATTTTCTTCACATACAGTAAATCGTAATTTCTAGAATTAATTAATTTAAGAAAATTTGAAATTTAGGAAATTAAAACATACACGATTGTCTAGATTAGGGATTTTCTACTGTTCTATTGAAGTACGTTTGTATTTTCCTTGTTTTACTTTTAGTACTTTCTCAATAACTTTCATAGAGTACTTATTCAAACGAAACTAAAACATGTAAACCCTGGAGGTGGATAAAACTCTGGTTCTTGTTCAACATCTCTACATAAAAGTTATTGCAACTGAAATGCTATACTGCAGGTCCACTTCTGCACAGCTAGATTTCTGTTGTCTGAAATCAATCACCGCCCTCAATCTCAGAGACACACACACACAAACACACACAAACACACACACACGCACGCTCGCACGCACGCTCGCACGCACGCTCGCACGCACGCACGCACGCACACACACACACACATACATCCCTTGTTTCACATCAAAGGTGTGTCTGTTTTTTCTGCGTTGTGTAAGCCTGTTCTTATTCTGTACACTTGACCTTCTGGCACCCAAGGCCCAGTTATGGCTGATAGAGACAACAAACAAAGAGCGATCTCTATCTCCCAGATCATTACGCAACCGACATCGGGGAAGGCACGGTACAGAAATAGCCAAAGGGCAAGGTGGATGGTCCGTCGTCAGGGCTCATCTTTCACACAGCCTGTACACCTGCATGCTGACAAACACACATGCACAAACATCCCTCACAGGGACATATACTCACATGCACATACAACAATAGCTGTTGTCCTATGTCAAAATCTTATGGACAATTCTAACAAATAAAAGGGTATGGGCTATGAGAAATCCATGACCCTTGAGGCTTACAAAAACCTTTAAAACTACATTGGATATGATCAAAAATACACAGAGGTCGAGCTTAAAACGGAGATGTTTTTGTACATCGTGAAATGCTGACCTTTTGGAGGTTTTTCGCGAGTAACCAGTGTTATAGATTTACACACATTGATACTTGCTTGCATGACCAGCAGAAGCGTCATCCCTTTGGAAATAAAGCCAATGGCCGATACGCTGTAGAATATACAAGGCCACAGTCCATATTAATTCATAGTACTGCACCCAATATGTTGCAGAAAGAAGCACTCTTACTAGCACAACATTCATGGCCCATGTTCAGTCCATGTGGAGTTTATTTTTTAAACCAACATGTGTTATCTTGTTCTTATCTACTTAAACATATCTTTGTAAAGGGTGTCTGTTTACAGGGTACCAGACCCATTTAGAAAATGACTTTTGGTCCAATGGGACATTTTTAGGACCAAGAGGCCTTCAGAACAATGGCATAGAACCCTCATCATAGCGTCTCAATCCAGAGGTGTAATGACATCCTGATGCTTAAAGCCATCTTTACAACTTCAGTCTGATTTAGTGATGGGTGAATACATTCTGTGTACCAAACAGCAGTCGGGCTGGTCTGATGTGCTTTAATTTCCTCTATTGGTTGAAAGCGATGAAGTACTTTATGTATTTTTATGAAGAGTTAATTACGAATATTCCTTAATAAATTCAAATGTTGACGAACCCGTTGTGGCAAACATTGTACCTACTCAGGCCGCAGGATTGCTCAGTGGTTCGAGCTGGCGGCCCATATGTGGAAACCGCTGCCTGGTGAGCAGTTTTGAGTCCCGGGCCGGCCGAACATTCAGGCAATATCCTCCCCTCTGTCTCCCTTTCAACTAAAATAATGTCTCTAGCCCAAAATATACGAAAAATAAATAAACTTTGTACCTCCTATGTATCATGCACATGGATCTCGTGACCTGACTATTTTCCGGGGTTGGGGTTAAGGCTTATGGTTTAGGTTCCACTTGGCCTGTCCTAGTATTTCTTATTTCCTTGCTGGATTCATCTTGTTCCATCCAACTGTGTTTTAGATGGCAATTTCGCCATGGTACCAAACCTAAGATATTCCTTTTTTGTGGTCAGAACCAAAAGAAAAAAGGTCAAAAGTAAGACCCAAGTTGAAAAAAAAGTAATTATTCTTTCATTTTCTGTCCATGCAGACATCAGCCAGTTTTTTCATTCTGTTAGGGGTATTCATTTGTTTATTAGGCAGTGCCCATGGCTGGCCAGTTACCAGCCATCAAAGGCTTTGCCCCAGTACCACTGAGCCATCACTAAAATAAAGCCGAGTTTCTTATTTCTCCATCCCTCTCACACTGCCATCTCAAATTCCTCCCCTTAGGGTTTGTCTATGAAATTAAAATAAAGTGAATGAAGTTCCCCTTTGAAGAATGGACAGATAGAGAGAAAAGGGCTAAACCGACAGAATGAGAAATAGACAAGGGGGGGGGGACTGAGCAGTTGGGGGCCTTGTGTAGAAAGGGTGAACGAGGGGCAGTATGTGTTGGAGAGAGAGCGAGACTTTAGGGGCTGGGGGGCAAGCGATGGGAGTGCAATTAAAAGTGCACACACTGGCAAAAATCTGGGTGCTTTCAAGGCAGAGTGGTAGCAGACCTCTTCAGCACAGTCATCACACTAAGACAGTTTGTTTGAAGATGTGGTGGGCTTTGCTAACCCACGGTTTATAAGTCTTCTATTATACTTCTTTGAACCCCTCACTCTCTCTATTTGCTCTTTTATTCTATTTGATAACTATCTTACCAAGTGAACATAATATTGAGACAGCCCTCCAATGTGTGCAGGGCCTGGCACCTTAGTTGTTTGTTGTCGTTATAATAAATGTGTACTTTTTGGTTACCGTTGATTGTTGCGGCTCGTGAACAGGGTCATGAGAAATTGGGAACTCGTCCGGGATTTCAATTTAATAATAATAATTAATAGGGGATGTATTGACCTGTGGCTTCTTCAATACTTAAAGTACACATATTTATATTAAAGTTATATGCCATCAAAATACCACTACAGTGTTAAACTGGCACCAGAATGAAATGGACTCTAAAGCACGACCACAGACAAAAAAGGTTTAAGTGACTGTTGAAAAAGTGGAAGCCAGAGGGTCATTGACCAACCGAGGGGGTCTAGAGGCAAGTACTGTAGAAGAAAACCCTCCCTGACAAGCTATGCCACATGGAAAGTGGGATGCAAGATAGATCTTGAGAAGCTTGAGACTGCTGGTACGGGTCCAGAAGGGCCAATACAGAAGCCGTGAAAAAAAGACTCTTGAGTCAAAGGTCAGGCTGAAGGGTACACTGGAACTTGTCATGAAAGGAGGTAGCAGGGGGGCATCAACGGTACAAAAGTTCCTGACGAAACATCTATAAAAGTTAGCAAACACTAGCCCTCACCCAAAATCCGCTGCAAGTTATTGGTCACTAACAGACACTGTTTACCTTAAATTGGTCCATAATAACAAGCCCCTTAGTCACAATGAAACCCTAAAATGACACACTGTAGACATAAAACTCACAATTTTCGGCCTCAGCTGGTGGTCTAGGAGTCGTTGGAGGACATGCAAAACATATTTGTCTTTTTGTGGGGGATTAGGTTTAAGGTTGGATGTGGTAAACATATAAAAGCTGAGACCTTTCATGACCCTAAGAATGGTGACAACTAATCTACAATATTGAGAAGGAAATAATAGGGTAAACCAGTTCCAAAACTACATTTCGATTAATTGTTTCACTTTTTTAAAGTCAGTTTGGTCATATGGCCTCTCAGCCTAAGTGATGATTATTCTCAATAGCAGTGTTTGATTTATCATGCAAAAAAGTAGCTTAAGCAGGAAAAATCATAAATAAGCTGGTTGAGACGTCATGCTAACCACATAACGTAAACATTTCTCCAGTCATGGTGAGTACAAGTGAACTTGCTTACTTGTTTTACTTCTTATGTACGCATGTGTTTTTATTTTTTGACACAACGCTGTCGACCTAAGAGGCCCACTTACGTATGTGTGTGTGTGTTTGTGTTCCTTGCAGTATGTACGGGCCATTGTCTCCTTTCCTCACCTTGTGGAAGCCATAATAGCCAGTGATGGATCTCAGAGCTGACGTGTCTAATTGCATTCCTTTCTACTCGGTTCTGTAATGACAGCTGTTTTAAGGGCAAACCTTACACTGTGAGTGTCAAACACTGTACGGCATACAAGACGCATACAGACACTAATATAATACACACACACAGACATCTGTTAACCAACATACAGTATATATAGCTACTTTGTAAAAATCTTAAAACAAGAAACATGCTTATATACATCACCCTGCAGTAGCATTAGATGCATTCTAACGCTGTAGGAACAGCTCCCTAAGGCCTTTGTAATGTATTTTATCCAAAAAGAAAAACGAAACCTAAATAAAAAATCTAAACTATGACAAGAGAGTAGAAAAAAAGGAGAGATGAATGAATGGTAAATGAAAAAGTGTTTCACAGGAAAGGAGTAAGGATGGGGAAGTGAGGCAAAAACAAAGGAACAATGAGAAGTTATAGGACGATGAATGCATAAGAGGACTGTAAAGAGGAAAAGGAAAGTAATTTGGAAAAAAATGTAAAGCAGGGAGAATAGAGGAAAGGAGAAAATGGAGGGGTTGGGAGGAGAGCTGGCATTCTTTCATGTCAGTTAGCACTCGCGCCGCGGAGGTAACGCATAAAAGATGACCAGGCTCGGGCTGTAGATGAGCGAGAGCCCGCGTTACGGAGCGAGGTCTGAGAGGACAACTCAACAGGCCATTAGTGCTACACAAATGATAATTTATGCGTCCATGTTGAAATCCGGCCACGGGAGCTTCATCACCGGCTCCTTCAGAGTGTATTCTGCCACTAATTACCGGGTCAAAAAAGCAATTTGTACCATCCGAGAACAGCCTCCGTTCTTTCCCACATTCTCTCTCTGTGTGTCTCTCTCACACACACACACACACACACACACACACACACACACACACACACACACACACACACACACACACACACACACACACACACACACACACACACACACACACACACACACACACACACACACACACACACACACACACACACACACACACACACACACACACACACACACACACAGACATTGAAGAAAGCACATAAACACCTTGCACATTATGCAAAGGCACCAGCTGCTGGTAACACCTCCCCAACAGGCTGGCAAGAGGGCGAGGAGAGAAATAGTGTTGGAGCGGGTGGTGGTGGTTGTGAGGGGGGAGGATCATGGTGGGGTTGGTGGGTCGGTGGATGGGGGGGTGATAAAAAGTGAGAAGCATAGACGGAGGGGAGAGCAGGCGTAATGAGAGCTGTTATCAGCTTTGTTTACAGGCCTTCGTGAAAAGGGGTTGAACAGTTTTTTTTAACTCTCCTGTCGTGTTCATTTCCCCCCCTTACTTTGATGTTACCTGGAAAATTGTACTGGTCTGTTTTAACATCAACACAAAAAACATGTATCATCACCACATTTTATTTAAAACCATTATAAGCCGTAAACGATGTCTCAGACTACTGGTTTACATTAATAACTAAAGTAATATAGAAAGAATGTATTCCAAAATTAACATTTTGTTGATGTGGGAGTGTACTATCTCATGGATGAATATAATCTAAGGCAGTGATTTTCAACCATTGTACACACTAGTGTGCCATGAGAGATCGTCAGGTGTGCAATGGGATATTGTCCAAATTCACTTAATAGGTACAAAAAAAAGGATTTGGTTGCTGCAAATAAAATCCAATAGTGCCATGGTCGCAAGCAAAGCTTAAACGTCATGTCACGAACCGCCAATTACATAACAGGTAACTTTTTAAACACAAAGAGAGAGCTCTCAAAACTAGAGACGTCATTTAATTACCTTGAGCCAATGCAGCTTTGCCGAACTGCATTGTGGAAGCGTTGCTACCTTCAAAGGTTGAGCAATGTTCAACTTTTGAAGCTTCTACGGAAGCGTCAGCCAATCAAATCATATGCCAGCACAAGCTCTAGCCAATCAAACCGCGTGCCCTTGTGTCCGGAGCGGGTGATTCATGTGATTGGTTGTTGTTCGAGACAGACACGCCGACCGCCAGGCTTCAACGCACGCCGCCATGTGGAAGCTGCGTAAGTGCTAATCAGCAATTGTATATGTTCAAATGCCTACTACATAAGGTCTTGACGCAATCAAATGTAAAGCACAATATGTTTGATTGATGACCCGAACATGACAGGAGGGTTAATGACTTACAAAGAATAAAAGCTGAGCAATATGTCACTTCCAAAACTGTAGTTAGTGTTGATCCTTGCCTGAGGTTGCAAGTCACATTTGTGCACATGATGTGGCTTGGGAAGAGGTTGAGTGAGTACTCAGACCCACACACACACACACACACACACACACACATACATGTTTTGCTATTTTTGTGAGGACCATGACCCAAGGGCAGGTTGTGAGGACCCCCCTTTCTGCTATAGCCACAAAGATGAAAAAAATATTTCTAACACCAGATGGGGGTAGTGAGACAGAAAGTCACTTGAAAATGTTAAAACACACATTTTCACACAAGTGGTGAATTTGGTCGGTGCTGTGAGGACCGGCCAGTTGCTAGGCAGATTTAAGTGTGTTTTTCCCCAGCAGTTTTGACAAGTTTTCTTCCCAAAAACATTTTATGAGCCCCATGGCTGAAGAGTACATGTGTATTTATACTTTTTTATTTGTATATGATATAGTAGTTTAGTGTCTTATTTGTTGGCAGAAAGAGTATCAGATTAGATGTCTTTTGTTGATCCCAATTTGGGAATTGTTTGCGTTGCAGCAGCATTAAAGATTAGCATTGCACATAAGAGAAATTAAAAGACTAGAAATAAACAATTCTAAAATGTAAACATCACAAATAGAAATAAAACAGCATTAAAAAAGTAGAACATATACATGTTAAAATACCAATTTACTGTAAACAAAATAAATATAAAGCAGGATATTATATACATTAAGTGTGTAGGAATGGAATATTAAATTAAGTAAAAATGTAAAATGTACAGTGTGAGTTTAAGTCCAGTTATCCAAAGAGATAAGAGATTGTTGAATCCTAAAACATTATTTATGTAATATTCTATAATTATATGTTTCAGTCCCTGCCTGCAGGCCCCTGTATTATTTAATTTAAAGTCTATGCCGGTGTATATGTCTCTCTCGGTTTCTTAAATCCTCACCTTCTTCTCTTCTCCCATGTTTTGTTACTAACCCTTTCTCCTCTGTCTGTGTGAGTGGTTGGTGTTGCTTTCTTGCTGTATGGATGTGGCTCCCATCTTTAGGTCTCCCAATGCTGTCCCTGGTCCTGCTGTCCCTGCATGGCCCCGCTCCTCCTGCATCCCTCACAGCCATTCCCATTTTTTCATGCATTTACATACCATATTCTGTCTTTGCTTTCTAGTCTTGATACCTCCCTTGTGTATTAAACAGTATTAAAAGCCATACTGTGTTATGTCCTAAGTATTCACTCAGGTCTTTCAGGAAACTAAGGTTGCATTCACACCTAATAGTCCTCTTCTTTGGTGTGTTAAAACATTATAAACACATATAATGACAGACTGCAGTAAGGAGGGTGTTTCACCGACGACTGGGGGCTCTGATCAGATTGTACCACAACCTTTTGTTGTACACAGGGGACCAGTGAGGTGAGCAGTCACAAGCAAATATAGCCTAGCTTATAGGCTGAACCGCACCAAGCGGTTGAACGCACCAGGGTTTGATTAAACCAGACTAAACAAGGCTGGTGTGAACATGACCTAAGACAAGGTATTACTTCCTTCACAAAACAAACAATGCAAGAACCATAAATCACAGATTGATTTATTTGACAGGCGTGTTGAACTGCAGTTACAAAAACACTCACCTACTGTCCATTCACTCTAACTCTACATTAACATTTCTCTCTTCTAACTCTACATTGACTCTCTACTAACTACTTGTGTCACAGAGTGAGCAACTTTTTTTTGGTGAGATTTCGTGGAAACAACACAATATTGGAAAGGAGATTTCTACAATCTGGCAAACCAATCTTCAGGATGACATCATTTGACAGTGCTCTCCAAAACTTTCACAAATGATTTGTAAAGCCATATTCACACAGGATTATCATTACGGGACCTTATGTCATTTAGAAAGAACAGTCATGGCAGACTCATATTGGATTTAAGATCACAGACAATAACTGTAATAATAACAAATAACTAGAGGCCTCCACATAATACTAGTAACTTATGAACGTTTTCTGATTGGCCACTGGTAAAGGTTGGGCAACTCATATTTGACCCTGAAGATTGTTGTCCTCTTTGGGGCAGTGAGAACAAGATGTGACACAACACTGACATCTACGGTGGCCTTGAAGTGCAAGTCAAAACAACATTTCACAAAACGCTACAGCATTTCAACTTATACGGAAAAGGTATTCCTTTAGGGAGAACACTTCTTGTTTGTGATTGGACAGAGCCAGCCAGAGAAGCACTGCTGTGATTGGTGGTTTTTGCTGCCAGTCAAGAAACGACGCTTCGTGATTGGTCGGCACCCGACAGCGCAACATGTCCCAATACATCAGCCGTTAGCTGTTAGCACTCGGAGCTCACAGCTCCTCATATCTGTTCAGAAACTGGACTAAAGTTAAACAAGAACAAACCACAGACTGTCTGTGTCATGGAGAATACGCTGCTTTATTTATGTCTGTAGGCCGTTGTTGTGAGTATGGACGGAGCAGCTACAGGTTAGTTTATCCTGATCGATCCGATCTCCATTCAGAAAACACGCATTTTAAAAGGTTTTTCGCCTGCCGTCTGTCTGCAGACTTGTCACAGCATTAATTCATGGTTTTTACTAACTGGTATGTTGTTACTTCGGCATCATTTTGAAACGTGTATTACAATTAAATCACGGTAAAATATGTTAATTTTGTTGTAGTCTACCATAGTATTTAAATGGAGATAAGCCCTGAATATTCGCATTGCTCTAATCGTGATTTAATTGTAATACATGTTTTAAAATGATGCCGAAGTAACTACATACTGATACCGGTTAGTAAAAACCATGAATTAATGCTGTGACAAGTCAGCAGACAGACGGCAGGAGAAACACCTTTAAAATGCGTGTTTTCTGAATGGAGATCGGATCGATCAGGCTAAACTAACGTTGTATATGCTCCGTCCACACTCACAACAACGGCCTACAGACATAAATAAAGAAAGCGACTGTATTCTCCACGACACCGACAGTCTGTGGTTTGTTCTTGTTTAACTTTTGTCCAGTTTCTGAACAGATATGAGGAGCTGTGAGCTCTGAGGGCTAACAGTTAACGGCTAATGTTTTGGGACATGTTGCGCTGTCGGGTGCCGACCACTCACGAAGCGTCATTTCTTGACTGGCAGCAAAAACCACCAATCACAGCAGTGCTTCTCTGGCTGGCTCTGTCCAATCACAAACAAGAAGTGTTCTCCCTAAAGAAATACCCTTTCCGTATAAGTTGAAATGCTGTGGTGTTTCCTGAAATGTTGTTTTGACTTGCACTTCAGGGCCACCGTAGACATCACCATATTTCACACGGTGAACATGCTAGCACACAGCTGCTTATCTACACTCGGAAATACGGCGCAACATTAGCATTCATTTAGAGTCATGTATCTCTTAACAGCGGGACTTTTTTTTTTTTGCTTTCAATCGTATTATGAACGTGATTTTTGATGTCTCGCCAGTTTCTATTTTTAAGTGCAGGTTCTTCATTTACGCACTCAGTGCACTTTTTTTTACCAGGGACTTTCATCAGTGTAATCCAATTGCCAAGTTGACTCCACACAGCCTTTTTTTCTGCCTCACTCCAGGGCCTTCTTTGGTTTCCCTTCTGTACAGCAGAACCTTAATGAACAGTAAACAAAAAAACGATCACTCAATAAAAGTCAACAAATCATAGAATGAACTAAACTGCTAGCAGTCATCAACAGGGCTGACTCGTGGGTAAAACAAATGCAGTTAGTGAGTAATAGTAAGTAAATTAGTAGGTTCAAGGAACTTAGAAAGTATATGCAATGTAAGATTGTACAATGTGATGTTATGCAAGAATGTTAGAAAGCAAATAAGTATAAAGTAGTAAAGCATATATTTTAGTAATTAGTGAAGGTGTAGTTACACTAAAAAGTGGTACTTATTTAAATGGCAACAGTAAAAGTATTAATCATTGTAGTTGTAGCAATAGTAAACAGTAGTAGTGAGAATAAAATAGTTGCAGTACTATTTTCTGTATTAGTGTCTTAGAGTGGTTTCCAGAGTGAATACCAAGAGACCAAGTGTTTGTAATGGCCCAAGGGCTGTACAGTTAAGAGTTTAATGCAATTAAAATAAAAATGTGGTTCTAAATAGGCACCAAGCAAGCTTACCATGTGTCTTAGTTTTTGTTGGTCTTTTCACGAGAACCCGTCTTTGCTCGTCATCTAGGTGAAGAGGAAAGACGGTTTATTATACATAAACTTAGTTATATCCTTTTTTGCATTATACAATAGAAAGCTTTATATGAAACTACTGTACCATCCGAGTCGTGGGATGAATCACAAGGTTCCGGATGAAGCTTCTGCTTTTTGGCTCTGGATAGCTCTATTAAAGAGGGAAACAAACAGAAATTTAGAGCAATTTATATTGAAAAGATCTTTAAAGATCACTGAAAATGGCAGTAAATTAGCACAGCATTTTAATAATGAACCCTGACACCTCCGTGGATAAAAGCATTAGCTAAATGAAATGTGATGTTCTGTAGTGAATTTCTTACCATCTCGTTGCCTAGGAGATGTGCCCCCTTTATCGTGTTGAGACAAAGCAACTGTAATTAAAACAAAGAGAACGTTTTTACTATTTTTATTTTTACAGTTAACCTCATGCTTCCACAGCTCACTTTTTACGAAAAAGCCATAGCAATAGTTGCAGGGCAAGTAGCCATGTGGATCCGCTTCTTCTGATGGTTGCCTAGAAGTCACCAACTCCCCTTGTCCTGACTGCAAAACAGCTATGTTGTGGTTGTAGTCACCCTTAAAACGAAGTTGATCCAACATCAGACGTCTTTTTTTGGAGGATTTAGGTAAGCATGTTGCTTTTGAAACTAGTTCTTCGCTGTGGTGCTTTCTTTCCAAATGACGTGCAATTTTACTTTGTGGGAGTTTGCAAAAGATGCAGTAATGCTTTTTGTCCCATTTTCTTTTGCCTCCCTTGGTGCAGCTCTTCACTGTTATTTTAAACCCCTTCTCGACATCTTCCTCACCTTTCTGTACACCATTATCATTTTGAGGGTGGCTGGTGCCAATCTTTTTTATGAGATTTTTAGCAACTATATGGACTGGCGGCTGAATTGGACCCTCACCGTTACTGCAGCCTTCGCTGTCCGAGGAGCTCTGCGAAGGGACATATTCGCTGCATTCACCACCTGAGTCAGAGTCCTCATCGGTACCAACATTCTGTAAAAAGAAACCTCATCGGTACCAACATTCTGTAAAAAGAAAAAGTTTGACAGATACTATCAAAATCAGTTGGAAACATCATAGTACTAATCTCTTCTTTAAAAGCAATACTTTAGTTTTTAAACCCATGATAAAAAACGATATCTATTTTCATGATTCAAAGACAAAACATTTTTTATTTCACACTAAGTTTCCCCAATGCAAGTGTATATTTAAGCTATCAAAAATTTGCAAGGTTGGACTGTCTTTGTCAACTGAACTGTCACAAATTGATAGCCTACTTTAAGCTTCAAATAAATATCAGTGGCCATTATTAACAATCCAGCTAGACCCTCTTGCACGATACAGGTGACGATTAATAGTGCCTTTACGGTAATAGCCTAGTACAAGGGTACAATAATGCATGTTTTTCTGATATCTTTGAGTAATATTTAACATAAGTCCTTAATAAGGCTGACACTGTTGGACTCAGTACTAGTTTGACTGCTACCAGAAATAAAATGAAGTACTTATACTGTACTTTTTTTTGTTGGTACATTTCTCTACTAACTCTACTTCTCTTACTCTTTTAACTCTATTTCTCCCTCTCTCGTCTGTATCAGCAGGTTCTGGATGAAGCCTCTTGTGCTCGGGTCGTGAGAGCTCTGTTAAGAGAGAAACGAACATCAGACATTAAGAGTTACTTTAACATTAGAATGATCTTTCATGCCATTTGCAAAGGCAATCAATAATGACAGCAATCAGTATTTATTTCCTGTACAAACTTATAACACTTCACAAAAACAACAAATGAACTACATAGTAATACAAAAGCAACCACCTGATAAACATATTGTCATGTCCTTTTAATTGGTTGGCAAACTTTAATAATATAAGCCCTATACATTAAGGGCTTTTTGGAAGGGATTTCCCAGGGTATAAAGAGTAGAGATATGAACACAAGACAGTAATATGCTTGTGAGAAAGAACAACCGTTCATTGAGACAGTGATGGACAATGAGGTTAACGTGTTTGTCACTGTCAAATATTAGTGAGCTAAAATCTGCTTTCTTTGATTCTGTTTACCTAAATTAACTCAATGGGCCGCCCACCTTATTACATGGCTGGTACCATGAGAAAAGGACCACAACCACCCAGTGGAGTGATCAATGGTGCAGGGAACTAGTAACAGGGATGCAAACTCATCAGGTATGAAAAAGGTGACAAGGATCCGAGCCCCCTCCCGACCCCACGGAATATCGGCTTTAAAATTAGGATTAACAGAGGATTTTAGCAGTCAGAACAACTAAAGCAGCAGTGTTAATAATAACAGAAACGCCACATCTAAAAGAAATATATAAAGGCATTTATTTTAATCTTTAATCGCCTCTGGAATCTCTGACCCCTCTCCTTTAGACGAACATAGAGGGGAATAAAAAAAGCAACAGAACAATGTAATTGAGTGCCACATGACATAGATTTAAGTAACTTTCATCAACGTGTTTAAATGCCATGACATTTTTATTTGTCATTTTGTTTCCATTTTTAGTCAGCATTTCAATACAACTGTGACCTACCCTCATCCAAAATGTCAGTGTCATCCATGTCTGTATCTCTTGTGTCTTTGGGCCCATCAGCAGCGGCACAGGCACCCTGACAGAAACAACAGATCTGTTTATATTTCGAATATGTAGCCAAACCTATAGCCACTCAATCAAAAGCTAGCTAACAGTCCATATGTTAAGAAAAAATTCAAGATGCTGGAACAGGAGATCATAGTCTAACATTCAGCCATTTAAGATATATTACATTTGCTCATGCTAAACATTAAGAAAGGTTAGACACATCATAATAGTTAGGCTGACCTATTAGTAGATGGATTTGTGCTAAAGTAAATGTCCTGGCTAAACAACCAACAGAAAATCTCTGGCGCCGCCCATGTTTGTAGGGCTGCACGAGTATGGCCAAAAGTATGCTGTACATTTCACTGTAAACGATTGAATCATCACCAAATTCGGTGTTATTATGACCGATCATAACTCAGCTTTATGCACACACACATATATTTAGCATGGTTTAGGAAACGGGCTCCGTGTTACAGAACGGGTCGGGGGTTTGGCTGCTCCTTGCAGACTCTCTGGACTGAGGAGTCCGTGCGGCGGGGGAGAGGGGCTGCGGGCTGTGACTCCTGATCGGCGCAGACACACGTTGCCGATAGATAAAACATTTTAGATGTTAGAGTCTTGCCTTAATAATTGTAGATGTCAGGTTAAAAAACGCATGCATTTTTGCATTCATATTCTATATATTTTACATGAAACACCATACATTAAAATAAGACTTAAAAAGACTTATGCTTTTGTTCTGCTCTTACATGCTAACGTTAGCTTAATTTAGAGTTTAGCCTAGCCCCAGCAGTTCCACTCATGCCGGAGAATGCTAAAACATTAAACAACCTAACATAGTTAAAATATATAAAATATCACTTACCTGGAGCAGTTGTGTGGGTTTTTCCTGCTGTAATTTCGTACTAATTGCTGTATTGCTTCTTTCACACACCATGTGGAGCTGCTTCCGTCTCAGTAATCTTCCTTTGTGCCGATCGATGTTTGTAATGATGCGTTCAGGTGCAGATGTAAAGTACAATGCATCTTCATGTTGGAGTTTGCAAAATGTTTCAAAACCAAAATGCTTCTTATGAAGTGAATTTCTCTCACTTGAAATAAATAACCCTAATAAGATTTTTTAAGGAGAGATTAATTAACATAGTTTAGAAACTGTAATAGGGACTTCTTACTAAGTCGGGGACAGTAAAACTGTAATTTTTGTATTACATGAATGCAGCATTAGCTGCTCTGAAGTTTTAGCGCCAAATATAGTACTCAATTGCTCTGCAGGTTCATCATGCGCCTGAATGTCTGGATTAACCACTCCCCTCCCCCCACCCTGATCTGGACTTCACCCTTGAAACACAGGCACAGAGGAACATGCAGTATGGTTTAAATGCATTCTGAGCAATATCTCAACAGAACTTAAAATCTATTTTACTCTATCTTTTGTTTGATAAAAATTAGTGCACAGTTGTATACACACACACACATATATCTATATATATATATATTTCCATTTACCATTTATACAATTTTCGTGACATTTTAAATTATAATATTATTTAATAACTATATATATATTAAGAATGAACAGGGTCAGTAAAACAGTATCATCTATCCATCAATCTATCTATCTATCCATCTATCTATCCATCTATCTATCCATCTATCCATCTATCCATCAATCAATCTATCCATCTATCTATCCATCTATCCATCTATCCATCAATCAATCTATCTATCTATCCATCCATCTATCTATCTATCCATCCATCCATCCATCCATCTATCTATCCATCTATCCATCTATCCATCTATCCATCTATCAATCTATCTATCTATCTATCTATCTATATATTGACAATGCATTTAATGATTAATATCTTGTTATTATTCTATTAACCTTGCAGGACAATTTGATGTTATTTGAATTTTCACAATTTCTATGATTTTACCTTCAGAGGATTGCCTCATTCGATTATTGAAAATATTAGAGCTATCTCTGAAAACAAACCCCTTTTACTAATGTATAAAAAGTAATACCTAACTATCTAATATGCTTCCTTAATACGATGCCATTATATACAGGTCCAAATGTTCAATGGCTCATTGATACCCTTGATAAATGAAAAAAGTGTGTTTAACCCTTGTAGTGAGAACTGCTGCTGGTCTAATATGAAACTACTTTGATATAGTTCAAATCAGACCAGCAGTAATTTCCTTGAGAATTGATCCAGACCAATCTCAAGTACAGACATCATTTTATGATGGTTATCAGAGATAAGAGGTCCAACTTGAGCCTTTGGAATCTGAGGCTAGTTGATGGTCAAATGCAAAGAGAAAGAGAAAGAGGGAGAGAGTGTTATGAAAGTGTGAGAGAGGGAGAATCGGAGCAAAAAGTTACAATAGCAACGATTCAGAAGCCGTGAATTAAGCAAGCAAATATTTTAGCCGACACAACCAAGTACAGAAAATCGAGTAACAGAGCCATTAGTGTATATTTAATAGTTCGACACAACTGTAAGCACAACAACATGTAGGTTATTTAAAGTAGAGTATGAAGCGAATGGGGCCTTTTTGAGTGCCACTTGGAGACGTGGACGTGCAGGGAAAGCGCGCAGAGAAATGTGCACGTAAATCATTTTGTTGAATTTCTGAATGGAGATCTGATCGATTAGACTAAGCTGCTCCGTCAACACTCACAACACCGTCCAGCATAAATAAAGCAGTGACTGTATCCGCCATACCTCAGACAGTCTTTGGTTTGTACATTTATAACTTTTCTCCAGTTTCTGAACAGATATGAGGAGCTGTGATCTCTGTGTGCTAACAGCTAACAGTTCATGGCTAACAGCTAACGGCTAACAGTTAATGGCTGCTGTTTTAGTTTTGTGGTGTCAAGTTCCTTGTCTGGATGGAATATCTGTGAACGACTCAGGTGTGAATGCCATGTCAGACTTGGACAAGACCTTCCTGAATTGTGTTGATTGAGGAAATCTGCTTGCCTAAAAAACGGCTTGGATCATCTCCACCATCCGGTAAACATAGATGATATGTATTCATAAAGTAACCTAGTTGTCTTTCCATTTTCTTTAGCAAGTTTGCAAGGAACTGGGAATTGAAACCAAGTCTTTAAGAAGTAATTCAAAGGTTTGGATATGTTGTACATATATACATATATATTGTACTTGAGTAAAAGTAGAAGTATTCAGATCTTGTACTAGAGTAAAAGTAGAAGTACTCAGATCTTGTACTTGAGTACAAGTAGAAGTACTCAGATCTTGTACTTGAGTAAATGTAGAAGTACTCAGATATTGTACTTGAGTAAAAGTAGAAGTACTCAGATATTGTACTTGAGTAAAAGTAGAAGTACTCAGATCTTGTACTTGAGTAAATGTAGAAGTACTCAGATATTGAACTTGAGTAAAAGTAGAATTACTCAGATCTTGGACTTGAGTAAAAGTAGAAGTACTCAGATATTGTACAGACTAAAAGTAGAAGTACTCAGATCTTGTACTTGAGTACGTTTAAAGATAGCATCAGGATTCAGGGAGTTAACAACGGGAGAAATGGCAATATTCCTGTGGCTTGTTTCACCGTGCATCTGCAAAGGTAGCATTTGCAGCTGCAGAGTGTGCACCTGATTGCCCTCCCCTCCCCCACTCTGACCAAGCTGTGAGCTCTGCAACAGACAGACAGACAGAGCAGTATGAGGCTTATTCAGCTTGACTCTATGATATACAGTAATATATATATATATATATATATATATATATATATATATATATATATATACAGATCTTGTACTTGAGTAAATGTAGAAGTACTCATATATTGTAGTAAAAGTAGAAGTACTCAGATATTGAACTTGAGTAAAAGTAGAAGTACTCAGATCTTGGACTTGAGTAAAAGTAGAAGTACTCAGATATTGTACAGACTAAAAGTAGAAGTACTCAGATCTTGTACTTGAGTACATTTAAAGATAGCATCAGGATTCAGGGAGTTAACAACGGGAGAAATGGCAATATTCCTGTGGCTTGTTTCACCGTGCATCTGCAAAGGTAGCATTTGCAGCTGCAGAGTGTGCACCTGATTGCCCTCCCCTCCCCCACTCTGACCAAGCTGTGAGCTCTGCAACAGACAGACAGACAGAGCAGTATGAGGCTTATTCAGCTTGACTCTATGATATACAGTAATATATATATATATATATCTCCGTTTTCTGCTACCTAAAGCTACATCGTGTCTTGTCTGTATTTGCTTCCCCTGTCACGAGTTCTGATCGCTCAGTGATGATCCTTATATTTCTATAATCTGTGGAATCTCAGGATGTTAGCTAAACTTGTTTGTGCAGATCCAATAACTATATCGATCGGTATAGCTAGAGTTCTGTGCTAACGGCCTTAAGATTTTGTTGCCCGTGGCTAATTCACAGGCTCAGCTTTGAGGGGTTTTTTTGAAAAAAAAAGTTTCTTTCCGTTACATAGATATGAAACATTCATAGTTTATTAAATCTTAAGAAGCCCTGAGACACTTTTGCTTGCAGATGTTGTGATTTTGGCCCCTTCGGCAGGTCCGTGGGGCTAAAGAGTTAACACACCAAAGAAGAGGACTATTAGGTGTGAATGCAAACTTAGTTTCCTGAAAGACCTGAGTGAATACTTGGGACATAACACAGTATGGCTTTTAATACTGTTTAATACACAAGGGAGGTATCAAGACTAGAAAGCAAAGACAGAATATGGTATGTAAATGCATGAAACAATGGGAATGGCTGTGAGGGATGCAGGAGGAGCGGGGCCATGCAGGGACAGCAGGACCAGGGACAGCATTGGGAGAGCTAAAGATGGGAGCCACATCCATACAGCAAGAAAGACACACCAACCACTCACACAGACAGAGGAGAAAGGGTTAGTAACAAAACATGGGAGAAGAGAAGAAGGTGAGGATTTAAGAAACTGAGAGAGACATCTTATTGTGTTCAACTAGATAAATAGTTACATTACAAGGCTCGATGTAGACAATGCTCGTTTTCATAAGTTTATCGCGCACTCGCAGAAACACGAGCAATCTGTCCAAACATCCGGCCAAAAGTCTTCATATTCAGATGGAGAAATGCACAGTTTTCCACTGCCATAACTCATAGCTCTGTTGCCAATTACGAGTAACGTCAGGTATGCAGAGGTGGGAAAAGTCAGATTTAGTAAAAGTAGAAGTACTCAGATTTTTTACTTTAGTAAAAGTAGAATTACTCAGATCTTGTACTTGAGTAAAAGTAGAAGTACTCAGATCTTCTACTTCTTCGTAAGCTCTTTAAAGTAGCGACAATAAAAGTAGTGATTGTGCAGATTGGTCCATTTCAGAATAATATATATGATATGTTTTATAATGATTGATCATTAAAGTGTTCTCAAAGCTGGTAAAGGTGCAGCTAGTTTGAATGACTTTGTATACTGCAGGGTAGCTTGTGGATTTACTCCAGGTGGAACTAAAGTCTGATTTAACACTTGATCATATTTCCATTTACCTCTGAAATGTAGTGGGGTAGAAGTACAAATTATCATAACTGGAAATACCCATGTAAAGTACAAGTACCTCAAAATTGTACATAAGTACAGTACTTGAGTAGATGTACTTAGTTACTTCCCACCTCTTGAGATGCTTCTCACAGCAAATATTGCTATATGTGATTAATTTACATTAATTTAGTTTAATTAATCACAAAGCATGTAATTCATTAGATTAATGGAGGTGTGTGGCGCAGTGGGTAGAGCCTTGGTGTTGGGATCAGGGGAGCACAGGTTCAAACCCCACTGCAGTCAGCATGTCGTTGTGTCCCTGAGACACTTCACCCCTAATTGCTCCTGTGGGGATTGCCCACAGTATTGAGTATGTAAGTCGCTTTGGATGATAGCGTCTAACAAGTAACATGTAATGTAATGTGATTCATATTTGTAATCGCTTGACAGCCATAGTTTTAACACACTTCCAGAAAATAAACTAGAACAACATGTTCCAGCAATTATCTTATATTAAACTTTAATTATTAAACTCAACATTTACCAATCATATATTTTACAGTAAGGTTAGGGAAAAAATACCATTGCGTATTTCATGATAAAGACTCCATTTTGCATAATAGGGGACATTTTAATTTTTAATAAAGTTAAGTACATCACTACTATACTTTGGGAGGCATATATCCTCTTAAATCTTCAGAAAATAATTTGTGATTCATAATTCTTAACTGATAATGCACAGTCTGCAAGTATTTTATATCATGAATTGTGTTAATTTGTCATTTATATTGATATTTACCTCTACATGGTTGACATGTAGCTGGTAACAGGCTTCTGTCAGGCAACCTGCAACTATATTTCCCCCTCCCTCCTTACCCCTCCCTAGTTAAGCAGTGTGACTGCAGTGACCAATCAAAAATTCCACCAGCTAGGGAGGCTCCAGCCAAACAGAACATTTGCAGTACAAGTGGATGCAGTACAAGTGTGTGTCCTCTAGTTGGAGCCCAAGAGCACAGGAGAAAACGACCATTTCCATAGTTACTATTCTTGTTGGGACTTTTGCTGAAAATTACACAGCATGTTGTGCAGGCCATCAGGGGAGTATTTCAGCATTTATTTAGTGAGGACCACCCAAAAGGTCCTCACAACCAAAACAGTCCTCACAGAACGACTTGTTTCTCAATAAGTGGTCCTCACAAGTATAGCAACACAAACACACACACACACACACACACACACACACACACACACACACACACACACACACACACACACACACACACACACACACACACACACACACACACACACACACACACACACACACACACACACACACACACACACACACACACACACACACACACACACACACACACACACACACACATACACACACACACACACACACACACACACACACACACACACACACACACACACACACATACACACACACACACACACACACAAGCTCACAAGTTTTGTGTTTGCGTGCTCTCCCCAGCCCTGCACGCGGTGTAAGGGACAGACCAGTGCTTTCAGAGGCATGTCAACTGGACACATTAACTCATAAAATACCCCCCTCTCCATGAAATATGCAGTGCCGGGCCACGAGGATGGAAGTTGACTATCCATAATTGATGTAAATGAGGAACTCTCCCACGGCAAACACTGTGCAAATCTGTGTGTGTGTGTGTGTGTGTGTGTGTGTGTGTGTGTGTGTGTGTGTGTGTGTGTGTGTGTGTGTGTGTGTGTGTGTGTGCGTGTGTGTGTGTGTGTGTGTGTGTGTGTGTGTGTGTGTGTGTGTGTGTGTGTGTGTGTGTGTGTGTGTGTGTGTGTGTGTGTGTGTGTTGCAGGGGAAATAGACCAATGGGCTGAATTGAAAGTTGCCAGAGGTACAGTAAGGTCATATCTTGTACCATCAAGCTTCAGAAGACTTGCAAAGAACAAAACTCAGACAATGTAACACAGATTGTCAGGTATACATGTGTGTGTTCCTCAATGTCACAAGGTAGAAGGGATTAACAGAAACAAACAAAAATCTTTGTCTTGACATGAGCACACATTGAAATCTTCTATATTTACCTTGTATGAATTGATAACATCCTGGCACTTCAATAATGGATGCACCCTCCCTCACTCCCACCCTTTTTTTCTTCGGTTCCCATGTCTGCCAAGTAGCTGGATGTTTCACTTGGCTGGCCTGCAAGCACAATGAATATTTTACTGAGCATAACCACCATCTCTTTCTCCATCAGCATCTCTGACATGCAAACGAACAAGACGATCGTGTTCACACAGGATAAGTGAGGTGAGGGTGATAGCACGCTTTACAGATGAGCTCAGGCTCCCTCCCTTCTTTGATTCCTCACTTATTCTCTCTGCCAGTGGTAATCAAGCTTTACTTCTCTTGCTGGGAGGAAGCCCTGCTGCTTATTGACTGTTCTGTATATCTGCCCTAATCATGTTGGGCAGGTCATTCGAAAAATGCAATGAATTACTCATTACGTATTAATCATTGAACAATTAAATACACTAGCTGTTTAACGGAGACAGACATAGGAATGTGGGAATTCATTTTTTACCTTGGAAAAAAAAAGTGCAATGTTAACTCAAAATCAATTTAGTTTTTTTCATCAGCCAAGGGATGGATCACAAAAGACACACCCCCTTATGACGTGACTATAGTTCAACACTTGGATCATGTCATAAAGTCAACACATTGCGATTTAACAAGCAGTCAGCACAGTTTGCAGTCCTTTACTGACCAGCAACAGCTATCTAATCCCAGTGTCCTAAACTCAAGAGTCAGCCTCTCAACTCAGGGCAAAATCCAGGTAAATCCTGAATATAGTCTCACAGGTAGCTGGATAGCTAGCCTTATAAGAGGAAACACTGTTTAAGGGCCCGTGTCCAGAGGTGGAAGAAGTACAAATATTGTACTTGAGTACCAGAGTGAAGGAATACTTTATTACATGTAAAAGTCCTGGATTCAAAAGTATTAGTATCAAAATATGCTTAAAGTAAAAGTAGTCATTCTGCAGAATGGTCCATTTCAAAATAATATATATGATATGTTTTATAAAGATTGATCATTAAAGTGTTCTCAAAGCTGGTAAAGGTGCAGCTAGTTTGAATGACTTTGTATACTGCAGGGTAGCTTGTGAATTTACTCCAGGTGGAACTAAAGTCTGATTGAACACTTGATTATATTTCACATCATTCATCCACATCTGTAAAGTAAGGTATTACTAAACTAAAGGTATTAAATAATTGTAGTGGAATAAAAGTACACCATTTACCCCTGAATTGTAGTGGAGTAGAAGTACAAAGTAGAACAAATGTAAATACTCAAGTAGAGTCCAAGTACCTCAAAATTATACTTAAGTACAGTATTTGAGTAAATCTACTTAGTTACTTTACACCACTGCCCGTGTCCACATAGCAACATCTGATTTTCAGTCTTAATTATGATCTTCTGACAGACACATGGCCAAAAACAAGCTCCTGATCCAATTTCTGTGTGCTCTGTTCTCATTGGAATCCATTAGAAAGAGACTCAGGTGCAACACAACCAAATCTTACTTACCTACTAGCAAAACAAATCGTTCTACTAATACTAAAAATTCCAGCAGTATCTTTAGTCTACAGATGCAATATATATCTGAAAAATACAGTCACAGGGAAACACCGTACTTCTTCACAGAAAGCGCTCAACAACCAGGCCCAACTGCAGGTATGCCTCCATCCAATCTGATGATTCTATCACGGAGTGACTCTTAAGACCATTTAGTGACTCTTAAGACCATATAGGGAAATGTTGTGTTGAGTCCCAGTACTTGGCAACAACAAAGTGTGGCTGCTGATCACAGCTCTTTGCATCATGTGGTAGAGTGTGTGGTAGAATGTGTGTTAAAGTGTGTGAAGAAGGCCCAATTCTTGTTACAAACACACTCAAATAGCATATGAGTCTAACTGATGACAACTTTTTGTGCATATAGCAGCAGCCACTTTGTGACATTGTGATTAAGATGTGCATGGTGAAAAAAATTGAAAAAACAGCTTTTTACGAAATGATTATCCAATGTCATAGGAAAACTGGAGTGTGTGTAATGACTTAGCTAAATTGGTCTCCACTGTGCACTCCTTGTGATGTCTTCCTATCAACTGTGCAACTTTTGTCCTACATAGTATATAGTATACAGTATAAATAGTCCCCCAAATCTGTGTTACACCTTTTAAACCAAATTGATTCTGACTTATTACCACATGTGTTACTCTCTATGGTCAATACACCTCATCTACACAAAATTAAACCTAATTTCTGAGTTAAAAAAGGCAGAAATGTTGAATGACTTAACAATATTGACCCTAGAAGATGAAGTAATGAAAGTGATCATAATTATTTTTCTTAGAAAAAAACGTAGTTTACACTCACATGTATTATTTTTGTTGTCACTAACATAGAACAAACCTTTATCCCAACATAAAAACACTTGGAAATGGGTCAAATTTGACCCGAGGAAAACAGGAAGGGTCATTTATTCAATCGTATTGCTTTAAACACATAATGCAAAAAAGAAAGCAGCTGAATGTTCTAGAAACCACCTATTAAAATAGCACCACCTCAGATAGGGAATTAGACTCCAGGTTCAATTAATGAAATGTTACTTTCTGAAATTTACTCTTCAGCGTGACTTTTCACTGATTCCATCCAAATTCATGAGAATGCATACTGAAAAAAGAAATGACATGCAGATAACCACTTAGAATCAAGGTGAAAAGTCCCGTCCCGTCCTCCCCCCCCCCCCCCAGTAATAATCTGTATTTCCGGAAGGTTTGAACCGGAATGTTTGAACCGGAATGTTTGAACCGAGCGGCTAGCCTTTCAGTCTGATACAATATGTTTTTTGTTTCGAACAGAGTCCAAACATATCATTAATTGGACTGTAAAAAGCTTCAAAAAACCACTCAAACAAACCTTGAGCATTTAAAAGCATTCTTTCTTTACACAGCGGATGTGTTCTTTTTTTAAGAGTGTCATGTGACAATCACCTCCACCTTTCTCTCTACCTTTGCCGGGCCAAATCAATGGCCATTGTTTCCCTCCTCTGACCTTGTGAATAAACCAGGGGACAGAGCTTGGGTGTAGTTACTGCTGCCTCTCTCTTGCAAAGACTTCAAGGTTATTATATGAGGGAGACTGTGGCTCAGTGGGTAGTGTGCTAGACTTCAAATCTCGGGGTAGCAAGTTCGAGTCCCACTGCAGTCAGCATGTCGTTGTGTCCCTGAGACACTTCACCCCAAATTGCTCCTGTGGGGATTGCCCACAGTACTGAATGTACAGTATGTAAGTCGCTTTGGATAAAAGCGTCTATCAAATGATATGATTTATGCCGCGCAGAAGGAACACATAGCCTCTGGATTTCCCTTTCTTCCGACTAACCTGTTCCCTTTTCTCTACTTCCCTCTCACTCTTTCTCTGCCATGCTTTTTGTTGAATGGCAACCCTTAATCAAGCCTTGACTGGAGTCTTGATTTTGATCACCCTCACACACCCTTGCCAAAATTCCTACAGGCAAATAGCCATGAAAAATTTACCAGTAATTCCTCACCTTGTGCTGTGCAGCTATTTTTTGTCTGGCTTTAAACTGTGTAAAATAATATATTATTGAATTCCGGGGGAGGAGAGTAGAGGGGAAGCAGGCGGAGGGAGGGCAAGGCACAGAGGGAGACCAAGGTCGGCTAGTTTTGCCCGAGGAGCTGTCGATCAATATCATTTGGTCAATAGCTTCTTTATTACTACCACTATCACTCGGAGCAATATCATTTTACAGTTAAAAACTTTTTTCTCTGTTCAAATATTGAACGGTGTGCCAACTCAAATGCAAGGCCCCATCACATGAAAGCCAAATGGATGCTTTACTATTCTAATATTTGCTATTTAAACGAAGAAATTAAATGTGCTCCATCTCCACATTATAATTTGTCCTTATTTCATATTTCACATATTGATTAGGACTGTGTTTGCATAATTATCGATTGAGGGCATGACTTACCAATGTGTGAGGATTATTTTATGGATGCGTGAAGGTGGCAGCTTTCGAAGAACTTTGCTCACAACCCCTTGTGGCTTGGAGAAAAAGACATTCACAGCCAAAGGGAATCTCACACATGACCCCACAGTCAAGAAAACATCTGTCTTTACTTCACAACAAAAGAAGAAAAGGGCCAAGAAGATCACAGAATCGTTTTTTTTATTGCATATTTGTTCTAAATGGTTTATGATAATTAGTGTTGAGTCACATTCCATCTCAGTATGTCTCTTTTATTAGTATTAGTACCTCTGTTTTGGCAGTTTTGAGCATTACATAATTGTCCTCTAAGCCAGGCCTATTCAACTGGCGGCCCGCGGGCCAGATGCGGCCCAGAACCAACTCCCGAGTGGCCCAGCCTCCCGTAGCCAAATTCCTACACTAGTACAGACCATGAACGCAACACTCCGCGTTGCATAGAAACCACCAAACCACAACGCAGCACGTTTTTTGAAAGTGCATCTAGTGGTGCTAGTAACGGTGGTCCTATGATAGCAACTCTAAAACATGTCTCTCTCAACTCTGAAGCGTAAACAGAGACAAAACGGTCATTGATCTTGTGGAGCAGATCCAAGTCAAGCTGGAGCTTTTCGCGACCGACTTGAGCACGGGTCGGATACTGCATTTTCCGACGCTCCCCAAACACATCACATCTCCGGCACAAATCACGGATGTAATGACAGATTTCATTGCGAGGTTGAAAGAGAACTTTGCCGGTCGATTGGATGGACTTGCTCTGCCCACAGAGGTGATGATGGGCTTTGCCAGAGACCCATTCAGTGTTGCAATAGAGGGGGACGTATCAACAGAGCAAAGGAAGTGGTCCCCTGCATCGACAATGGGAAATATACACTGCAACTTATTGACATGCAGCGCACTAACGGGCCAGCGAAGTTTTGGAGTGATGTCAAAAAACAGCAGTTCCCTAACGTTCAGAAAGTAGCGATCTGTGTGCTCAGTATGTTTGGATCAACACACATGTGAATCAAGCTTTTCACACGTGAACTCAATCAAAAGTAGCACTCGCTGCTCCCTGACTGACAGCACTCTTCACCATTGTTTTAGGATTGCATTGACATCCTATGAGCCAAAAATCACTGCTCTTGTTCAAAACAAAAAATGTCCCTTCTCCCATTGAGAAAGTCAGCGATGACAAATCACAAATGAGGTGATAGTAAGCACCTAGTTTACTATAGTAGACGTGTAGTGTAGTATTCATTCATATGTTTGTTACCCGTATCCCTTGTTATGGTTTTGTGCACTGAAGGGTTTGACAGTTCTTTCTGTATTCATTTAAATGCACTTTGTAATGTGTCTGGGTCAAATGTGACCAAAACGTATGATTTTTTTGTTATTACTTGAAAAGTGAAAAAATTATATTGCTATACTACCTCTTTGTGTTGCATTGGAGCTCTTTAGCCGTTTTTTTTGTATGTGAGGACATTTATTAAGACTGCTATTATTGTATTCAGTAAATGCACTTTGTGATGTGCCTGGTCCAAAAAACATAACCTGAATATTTGACTTCTAAAGCAAATAAATGTAATGCTACAACTGTGCACTTTTTTTTCAGATTCTGTTAAATTAATGCTAATTTGTTGTGTTTTTATGCACTTTTTGACCTACCTTTGTTAGATGAACAATGAATAAAAATTGCATGTTTTTCATTGCAGTAATATGTGTTGGTTTAAAATGTGTCACTACCCACTTTTTACAGGCCGCTGAATGTCTGGCTCAGCTGAATTTTGTAGTTATAAAATCTGGCCCAACTGAATGTGTAGTTGAATAGCCCTGCTCTAAGCATTAATAGAACCAACACTTCCCAAAGGTGTATGAACAAGTGTACAAGCATTCGCTTAGAGCTCCTTAAAGAGGACATATTCTGCATATTTTCAGGTTCATATTTGTATTAAGTGTCACTACTGTAACATGTCCCTAATGTTCAAAAAGCTCTTTATTGTTCTCATACTGCCTGTGCTGCAGCACCTCTTTTCACCCTCTGTCGGAAACCAGAGCCCAGTCTGCTCTGATTGGTTAGCTGGCCGGCTCTGTTGTGATTGGTCAACCTTTAAGTGTGTGCAAGTCTTACATAGGGATGTCACGATTGGAAGTGAACAAAGGAGTCCAATGGAGGGAGTGTGTGGGAGAGACACTCCCTCTGGAGGGACCTTTGAGATATTAACCTTTACAGACCATTTACAAGCACAATAACCTATACAAACACAAATCAGGTGGAAACCCCAAAAAGCTTTATAGGGCCTCTTTAAAGTTGTGCTTGTCAATACACTTGAACGCAATTTAGCATATTTTATTGCCTGTAAGCTGTTCTATGAAATTGTAAAAAACAAACATACATAACATCAAGTAAGTGTTTAAAACAACACAAATAAATGAATTGATAATGATAGATCTAGATGCTCTTAGCCTCCTACTGTGGGTATGAGGCACTCATTAATCAAAAATCATTTCTAATGGCATCTACTCACCATGCCATTAGTACGTTACACAAGTGATCAGTGACGGGAGGTTACAAACAAGACATTGCACTGTGTCCTTTCTATAAGGAAATTTCAACATTGTGAAATAATTTAAACAAGTCAAACTTAACTCAAAATACTATCCATTGTCAACCGCATATCGGGGGTCGATTCGCAGGGGAATCAGTTCCAGTAGAGGGCCCCAAACTTCTCTTTTCCCTGGCCACAACAACCAGCTCTGAATGGGGGATTCCAAGATGCTCTCAGGCCATTGTGGAGATATAAACCCTC
The DNA here is from genome assembly GCF_949606895.1 of Notothenia rossii. Classification (NCBI taxonomy): domain Eukaryota; kingdom Metazoa; phylum Chordata; class Actinopteri; order Perciformes; family Nototheniidae; genus Notothenia; species Notothenia rossii. Next base: position 63,289,320 of record NC_136909.1, on the reverse strand, counting down.
TTTACATTCTGTTATTTGTATATCATATTCTATTTAAGTGTATAGACTTCTTGCAATATTTTCAAATTGTATTTTTAAATTTTATTATACATGTTGCATCATTGGAGGAGCTCGGGTCATACCATTTTCATTGCCATTTCTACACTGTAGCTTATGTGCATATGACATTAAAACCTTTGAATCTTTGAATTGAAAAATGAATCTACCTTGTCCTGGGTCTGACCCTTGGTCTCCTCCCAGTGCCTGGAACACCTCAACACGCCCAGTTGGCAACCTTACCAGATCCCCGAACAACCTCAACTGGCAAACTTCTACGCAAAGACTCAGTGGCTCTACTCAGAGTCACTCCTGGATGACTGAACTTCTCAACTTATCCCTGAAGGAGATGCCAGTCACCCTTCAGAGAAAACCCATTTTGACCGTTTGTATTGGCGAACTTGTACTTTCAGTCAATACCCATCTTTCATGACCCATCCTTCATGACCAAAGATGAGGATAGGAGCAAAGGTGGACTTGTATATTGAGAGTTTTACCTTCTGGCTCAGCTTTCTCTTCTTCATCTCATGCTCCATTCTCCCCCCCCCCCCACTGGTGAACAAGACCCCGATATCCCTGAGCTCCAACACTTGGGTAAGGTCTCATTTCCTACTCCAAGTGGACAGTCCATTGGTTTCCTGCTGAGAACCATGGCCTGATCCTCATCCCCGCCACGTAACACTTATCAACGGGATCCAATGTATGCTGGAGGTGGCGGACAAATTACGCCAATAGAACCACATCATCTGCAAAAAGCTAAAACATTATATTGCATTAACTCTTACAGTATGACCCAAAGTTCAATACAAAAGTATCCATTGGTGCAGTTTTAAAGTTCTGTATTTACTTGAGTTAACCTGTTAAGCCCCAAGCTTTTTTTTTTTCACGAAACTGTTTCTCTGGGCTTCTTAACATTTAACAACCTATTAATGTGTCATACCCACTTAACGGGAAGAAACTCAGCTAACTGATGGTATGAACCATTTTTACCGAAACAAAACACAAGTCTAACGGCGAGCTTCTGGATTAGCACTAAGCGAAAAAATGCTAACGCACAGAACTCACGTTAGCGATATTTTATACTTCATCGGATCTGCACAAACAAGATATCACCACAAAGCTGAGATTCCACAGATTCCAATGGTATAAGTATCACCACTGAGCGATCGAAACTCGTGGCAGCAGCGAAGGCTGGCAAAGACAACACACAACTTCCCTTTACTGGGCCAAAACGGCAAATATGTCTTACCTTTGCTCTTTTCTGATCAAAAGTTGTATTCAATGGCATTAAAATGCATATCAACGCTGCTGAAGGTTAATCCAATGTCTCTGTGTCACTTTGAAATGATTGCTGATAATCCATCGTAATATGTATGGCAATAAGACTAGTTTTCAGTTTTTAGAGCGCAACGTAGCTTTCAGTTTGGGCAAACTGCGTGTGCATCACTCTCACTCCTCAATGGTAACGTGTAGGTGGATTTAGGAACTTCCCCTCGATTCTATTGGCTCTAATGGTTCAAAATAGGTGTCAATCACCTAAATGACCCCAGAGGTGGGTTTTTTTTCTAAACCTCTCTAAAAAGGAAAGATGTCACTTGTTTTGCATCAATATATGTTATAGTTTGGATTCCTAAACCTTTTAGTCTACTATCCCATCATTCAAGGGTGTTTTCACTAAGTAATGTTTTTTTTTTGGAAGTAAACTATTTTCAATCTGCATTTACTTTAAAATAAAAAGTTCTATATTGATTCTGACTCATCTACATCCAACTCACAGGTTTATCATTGCTTTGAGAAAAAAGATTATTAATTTACCCCTTTTATAAGTGAAGATATAGTCATTTGTTCTGGGAATGTCATTTTCAAGCCTGAGACCTGAAAAACAGGCTTGCCGCTTAACAGGATAAAGTAGGACTGTATAAATGAACAGCTGGGTAAAGATGGCCTCTACTGTTTTAGTTGTTTTAAAAGTGGTGAATGATCTCAGGGCATGACATTTGAACCATCGTTGACATCATACTTCCCTGTCTCTGCCCATCAATGTAGCAGAATCTTTTTTTGTCACCGGCTCATGTGGGACACACTACAAATCATTGGACATCCCTTGTCACGTTTATTAAGGCTTTTAGACTAAGTACTTTAATAAACTTGTTATAGCATTTTTTTTGGCAATACTGTTCTTTAAATCATGCATCAACATTTTTAAAGGCTGATGTGGGCTTTGAAAATAAAACATGAATATTTTAAGGAAGAAAGTGCAAAAGAAAGAGGAAGTTATCTGAGAGCACAGGGAGCCTTTGTATTCCTTCTCCACTGTGGCAGTCATCATGCGCTGAGAGAAGGAAGTCGCTCCCCAGAGCCTAACAGTCAATGTATTTTACAACTCAATCTCAATGCTGATGGCTGTGCCGTTCTTATCCCCCTCCCCAGCCTCGTCCCGCCACACATGCTGAAGGACAAAAAAGACACAACAATAAATACAAATATAAAAAAAAAAGTATAATAATGCATACAAGTGCTAGCACGTTGCTATACGCTTGAAAGGGAAGGGTTTCTTGACAGCAATTGTGTAAAACAGGTTTACAGTCATTTTGAACTCAGAGAAGAACAGTTTGGTCTTTTTGTTATACATGCTGGGTATAGGGGGGGTCATAGCTTATATACTTCTTACATGCATATCATTATGATGTTTTGAAGAGTTGAACTCAAATAGAGTACAAAGAGAACTTTAGTGGATTTGTCCTCGTGATTTGCCATGTTCCAGGGTTTGTCATTATAAATATACATGTTTCCTAACATGATTATTGGGATCTGTTCTAATGGTGCAAATAATGAGAAGCATTGAAAAACTAAAGTGTTTCTCTTATTCCTTCATAAAGGGATGCAAATGAGGATTTTTCTTTTCATCACCCCATGCTCCCAAAAGACCAGAACTTCACAGGACAACTTTGAATTCGTATTATTTATTAAAAATAAATCTTCTCATTCGTCATGTTTTTGAAAGTATGCACATTTTCCTTTTTTAATTTATATATTTGTAATATAATAAGAGTTTTAAATGTGCCATCATAAATAGTTTGAGTGTAATAACAAAGCATTGCTTTAACTAAATGAAGGGTGGTAAAAAGGATGCAGGAAAATAAACTGTGGTTAGACTTTTTCAGCACCTTTTTGTTTTTACTCAAATCTATATTAATATACAGTTCAGTTAAAGGAAACAAAGTAAACTGATGTGGGAGGGCATAAAAGCTGGACAGTTAAACGATGAGCTTAAACTTAATTTTAAAAAGTCAAGTAAAGACAAGCATTGCTGCAGATTTGGAATTTCAAATCTGTCAGAACATTCTTTTTACACAATTAGTGTACAACAGAAAACGATGCAGCACAAAGAGTATCTACTAGACACTCTGCTTTGGAAGAGAATTAGAGGAAAAGAAAACACATCGAGGAGAAGCAACAGCTGACATTGGTTACAACATATTAACGCTGGTGTTTTCTCTGCAGTTATTTCCTTCCTGTCTTCTCATCCCGCCTAATCCATGCTACAGTCCAAACATTAACAAAGACAGAATGGGGGGAGGCAGGAGAAGGAAATAAGAAACAAGAGTTGGATATCACTTTGTACCTACTGCCCCTTGTCTTAAATTCACTGGCAAATAAAGTTCACCTTGAAAACGTAAAGTTATAAAACATGCATTTGAATTCACAAACACTGATACTGCTACACATGTAATAATGTGCACATGCATACACATACATGCATTGGAGTCACAATTATGTGTCCATGTTAAAGTGAGGAAACACACACTGAATGCATACAATACACACAAAAAAGCACAGAGCATACACACACATGCCCCCTTCTCAGAACCTCTGGGGGACTGCAGGCCTTGACCTCGAAACCCCTAACTCAACGCAGAGCAAAATGCTTCCACATTTCCTAAATATCCACAAAGGATTGTATGTTTTCATAGCAGGCTTATCAAGACAGAAAGAGCCACTGACCCCGATGTCCGTTTTCATCTGACTTAATCTGTAAAACACCTCTCCCGGCCTCACGTAGTGTGGTTCAGTTTGTGTCCTCATGTGCATTTATTTTGAGAAATATTATTAGGATTACTTTCTTAAAGTGTTGGTAGTATGCAAGTTGTTTTGTGTTGCCATACCGTAGTCCTCTCTTTATAAAAAACAATGTGATTCGGATTTGTAACAATTTTTTAAAAGCACGGATAAATAAAGGGACATTCCATCAGAAAAGGCTTTATTTGTTGTTTCTAGGCCATGGACAATGTATTTGGTGGGTTAACTTGATGTGTTCAGTGGCTTTATCAGAGCAGTGTGGTAAAAAACAGCTGTCCGCCTTGACAGGGAGCGGGGGTCATGAGTGGTTAAAACAACCAATGAGCTTAAAGAGGTCCGTAGAGCCGAAGGGAACTGCAGGGTTTAATTATAATTACCTCTGACAAGGAGGTTACATTTTTTGTTTGTCCATTTTTTTATTGTTGGTGTCTTGTCTGTTTTTCAGAAGGATTATGTGACAATTATTCACCTGATTTTCATGAAGCTCAAAGGAAGGTGTAGCATGAGCCAAGAAAGTACCCATTAAGTTTGAATGAATAAGTTAAACTAACTTTTGAAAAAGGACTTTATGATGGAATTATATGATAGTCATTATAATCTTTTACTAGTTGTTGCTCTAACATTTTTAACACTGTTTTGGTGCTAAATCTAACCTTTTCGAGCATACGAGAATAGATAGAAAATCGTTACAAACAAAACTCCAAAATACAGGACACAAAAAACTAAATAATTCTTTAATTTTTAGAATTACATTTTTTTCATTAGATGTCTCTTTCATTCATAACATGAGCATGCCACAGGGTATAATTTAATATGTCAAGCACCGGGAGGGGACCTAGGAACTTTATTTGGCTAACGTTTTCTAACCCCAATATTCGCTATGTGTGCTGCTACTGTTAACTCTCACTGAAATCTAAAATAAAACATATTTTACAATATGCTCAGTAGCTCAGCTGACAAAACAAATATCATCTGTTTTTATATTTTCCAACAGTCGCTAACACTAAATGTGAGAAAATTCAAATGTGACAGCATAAATGGAATTCATAGCTGCAGGACTCTGTCAGTTCTGATAATTCTGTGTGTGAATCAACAGTGATCTATGGTGGAAATGTAAAGTCTTCTCACTTGTAAGCATTTCCAGGCTCCAGGTATAGAGTTCATCCTCCAATAATGTTCGGTGTAAGTTTGACACATTCCCGATGCGTTGCCTCCTATTTATATCCTAAGCTTGCATTCATATCACTAATGTCCAACGTTGCCACAGTCATACTAATCCCTCTCTGACAGGGATAAAGATGCCAATTTCCATGAAAAAAGGCCTTCATTACAACATTAGGTCTGTGGCGGTGTGGTTGTGAAGTTCCACATGGCTAATAACAGCCTGAATCTCCTCAGGACCCTGATCTTTTATTCAAGTCAGCCCCTTGTGCAGTCCAACAAACTTCATTTATATTGCATGTCCTAGTCAGCAGTATGGAGGGATAAATTAGCATACAGAGTCGCGGACACAGTGATTACAGGCTGACAGGCGACTTACACGCCCCCCTGCAAAGAGCCGAACATGTCTTCATTTTATTTTTTTCCCTCTTTCCTCTGTCTTTCTATGGCCCGGAGCAGCTGATACAAGGTTTCTAATAGAGCAGAGCACAGGAGAGACGAGGCGAGGGGAGCTTTAATAATGAATGGATGACATTGGTGATGGAAGAAAGAGAGGCAAAATAGTAAGAGAGAGCTGGAGAGAGAAGGAGAGCTGTGATTAAAGGAGCCTTATGGACTATTTGAACGTCAATACAAATCTGTGTTATTGTGAACAGACCATCACCGGGCAGGATGGCAGCCTAAATGCATTCTGTATGATGGACTACAAGGTCAGCAGGAAATATGCTGGAATTCTTACACTGCAGGAAGGAAGTTCACTTTATTTACAGAAAGTTTTCCGGTACACAGACATTTAGTAGTTTCGAGCAATAGGTGGTGTTGTGAGAGGATAAAGGACGATACATGGTTAGGATTCCTCTGTTGCTGATATACAAGAGGATGGCAGGCACAACAAGGCAATCACATTGGAGATAAATTAGTGTTAGGGTTAGGGTTGGGGTTAAGGCCTCAGATAAGACTGGGGTTTTTCCATGGGGTCAGCATGCTTTGGCCTGCTTTGGCTGATAAGCATTTGGTACCAGGAGCTTTTGTCTTTTTTCGTTTTCAACCGCAGACAATACCCGTTTCAATTTTGTCAGTATTCTAAGACATTCTTCTACCTTGGTCAGTTACATTCAATGAAATGTTTTAGCTTTCCAGGAGCCAATTTTAGTAAAGGAGTTAATAAGCACTGCTTACACACGGGTAGCAGTGTCATGTTCCAGGTAAGATTCTTACTTTTCAAATTAAACAAATTACACTGTGTTTTTGTATTGTTAATTATTGGCTAATTGAATGAGAAAGAGAATGATTTAATGTTGCCACTTGGCTCAAATTTGCTTAATGGTGCATTTACACCAGACGCAAAGCAAGTTCGCTTGTACACCACATGTCTTGTAATTTGTACCTCCATCTATTACTGACCAATCTCTAAAACCTACCTTTCTTTTTTTTTGCTTTTATGATTTAGAGTCTTGATCAGTGAGAAGCAATACACATAAAAAAAAGCAACAAATAAGACAAAGCTGAAGAGGAAAACATAGAAATTAGCAGATTTGGTTAGAAAATGAGGGTGAGAATCAAGGAACAGTGTGTGGAGTGGAGTTGTGTGTGTGTGTGTGTGTGTGTGTGCGTGTGTGTGTGTGTGTGTGTGTGTGTGTGTGTGTGTGTGTGTGTGTGTGTGTGTGTGTGTGTGTGTGTGTGTGTGTGTGTGTGTGTGTGTGTGTGTGTGTGTGTGTGTGTGTGTGTGTGTGTGTGTGTGTGTGTGTGTGTGTGTGTGTGTGTGGAGTGGGGTTGTAATGTATTCGGGACAGGCCTGGCCTACCACTGCTATCAAAGGGACCTGCCTGGCGAACTGTAATAACTGGAAAATTATTTTAATAGCCTGAAACAATCTTGGATATCACAGAACTTTATTAAAATAATATCAAATCAAATTAGCCTGTATCCCCATAATGAATTAAATAACAGGTTACGCCGATATTAATCTCCTGGCTGGCTCGCAGGCATGACGGCTCCAACATTTAATCAGGGCTACCTCTCTCTCCCTCTCTCCACGGGAGGGTCTTTTTACACACACACATCCAGGAGAAATCCTCGACAAGTCGACAGCCCTGTAGCTGTGTGGCGGTTAAGTGAGGAAGGCTTCAAAAGACACACACCCTCTATATAAGGAGGAAGATTTGTCCCCCCACCTCCCTCCCACCCCTTCGTCACTCGCCCCCGGTGAGGTTATTCAAGAGCAGAAGAATCAGCGTCTGAAATGAGTGTGTGTGTGTGTGTGGGTTTAGGGGGGTTTTCGGGTGGGGAAGTGGGGTCTTTGGGGGGTTGTGATTAGTAGCTGACCCACAGGGAGATAGTAATAAGAAGAACGCTTCCTCACATCTTCTCTTCCTTTTCCAACCCAACATCCCCGTCTTTATGCCAGACTAATGTTAATTTAAAGGGTAAATCACATTATCTGCGCCAATACTGACATATTGGATGGAAGCATACTTAAGGTCTGTGCAAACTCCCCAAGTTACCCCACTGGAATGGCCAAAGTCATAAAGAAATAAAACAGAAAAGGAAGTCAAATATACAACTGCTGCTCAGGCAGTAGATAGCGAATCGTACACAGGATTGTACAAAATGTTTCCAATATATACACAATCACCCAGTGCCCAAAACTGCTTTCAAAATAAAAGCATAAAACGACCTATTAACTTAAATTAGACTAACAAATAAAAGGTACATTCACAATAATCAAAAACAGCAAGAAAATAAATGTTCAACTATTAACGTTATACGCATGTGCATTTACAACAATTTACAAAGTTGTTTGCCTATTCAACATTGAGTGCTTGTCTCGCATTCTAGGTCTGCACGATTTGGAAAAAGCAACTAATTACGATTATTTTTACCGATATGCAATGGAGGGATTGATCATTTTGTATCATTATTCTCATTATAATAACAAATGTCTTGAATAATTACAGTGTGATTCATTTTTTAGATGATCTGTAGCTAAATGTAAAGTTTACATTCACACACATATAGGCCAAAATTCAAAATGAAGACCTATAGACATTCACTAATGGAGAGGTGTCAGAGCAAGGGGGCTGCCCATGTTCCATTTGGTGCCTTGCTCAATGAAATCCAGGCAGTGCATCGGCATGGACAGATGATGTACTTAGTGAGCCTACAATCCATGGGGTCACACATTTTGGGGACATTTGAACCCTGACAGTATGAATTGGCCTTTGGCTAGAGCCATGCAATTGAACAGAGGGTCGAACAGGAAGAAATCTCTTCAGCCTGCATTATCCTGCTCTCTTCGGCGTCTAAGTATATATATTTAAAGTATTTTTTCTTCAATTCTATCTTTGTACTTCCCTTGACACCGAAGCAATTTCCCTATATGTTCAAACAGATTCTGATTCGTCTTTTGTACACTCATGAATAGGCCCTCCGCTGAGGTCATTGCACAATAATCTGCCTTGGCCTCTTTTTCATCTCAATTAACACATAACATTATGTCTCTTATCGGAATTATGATAATGTATAAACTAGCTAAATCATAACTGAAAATAAACTCTCTCTCAACCGTTTTTTCAATATTCTTACCTCCATATTTCGAATAATGAATTTCGGACCACTTCCTAATAGTGACTTGCAAATATGTAATGCTTTTTAGGTGTAGGCCTACATATATCTTGATAGTATTTTTACCCAGGATCAAAAACTACTCTGGCAATAGACATGTTTTCTTAGCAGCATAAACCTTTTTAAGTGCAGCTCATGAAGAGGTGAAAAAGAAAATCCACTGTGCCTCTTCTTTCCTCCTTCTTATTCTTACCCCCCCCCCCCCCCCCCCCCCCCTTCCGCCTTGTCCTCCACCTCAAACCCCCCCTGGCTCATATTGCTGTCGCTTCCCTCTTATCTGTCCCCCGCCTGCCGTCTTTCTTCGACACCTCCCCCCTCCTCCTTGTTGTGTTGCCCGGCGGACTGCGCCACACGGCCCACCTCGGGGTGGGAGGGGATGGTGGGCGGTGGGGGGGACACTAAATCTTTTGATGCAGCCGTTTGTGGCGATATCATCTGAACTCGCCGCGCCTTTGCCAGGCAGCGCTGACAGATGTAGCAGGACCCTTCCACAGCTCGCAGCTATTGGATATCTATTACTGCTGGCACTCCGTTTGTGTGTGTGTGTGTGTGTGTGTGTGTGTGTGTGTGTGTGTGTGTGTGTGTGTGTGTGTGTGTGTGTGTGTGTGTGCGGATGTGTGTGTGTGTGTGTGTGTGTGTTTGTGTGTGTGTGTGTGTGTGTGTGTGTGTGTGTGTGTGTGTGTGTGTGTGAGTGTGTGTTCTGTCCAAATAAAGGTAGCGCACACATCTCCTAGAACAAATCTGTCACATGCATGGCACACACTACAGTTACACAAGTTCATGCCTACACAAATTGAAAGTCGTGTCGCTCATATTCTCATATTCATATCATATAAACACATCTTTCCTATTAGAGTCGCAGCACTTAGAGAAGAAATCGTGAAATATGACGCTTTTTTATCTTTCCATCCAGGTATAGCCTACATTCATTTCTTCTTGTCGGGGCGTGTACGTCCTTGAACTTGTTTACTTGGTACACACACACACAACCCGAACTCCAGTTCTATGGTTCTCAAAGAGTGACACATTTGCTCTGGAAATAGACACAAAAACGTGACAAAGTGATGCTTTTCCTGAGTATCCCCCGCTCCCATATGGTGACACGTTTCAATGACAGCATGACGCCCGCTGTTATCGGGGGACGGAGCTCTTTATGGCGGGATGACTTCCGTAATGGCGAAGGTTCTGTTTTAGATGCAGGAGCTGGTTGAGAGTGAATTCAAACGCCTCTCCCTCTGAATATGTTTTTGGAGTGTTTGTGCACGTGTGTTTGTGGCTGACAATACTTGTGTTCAAATATGCATAAGTGCGTGTGTGCTGTTTCGCCCCACTGGGGGTTTGAGTGTGTGCCATCTGGCAGCTCAGGAGGATGAGGAGGCTGGGGGGGTGCTTCCCGTTATGATGGCTCCTCCGCCCCCTGTGCCCTCCCCTTGGTGGCCCCAACAGACCCCTGAATCCCTCGCTAGAAGCCCCCATACAAAAAGGCACACAGACACACACACATCTCTGTTCCTTCCAGTCCATCACCAATTCTACCTTTGTTGTTGTCTTCGGGAGTGTGAACTTGTGTTGAATTATTTCTGGGCCTCACTGAAAACTTTGCCATTGAAAACAGACAAGAATAATACCTTGTATAGTTACTTAGTTAATAAAGATGAAATTATGAAATTGGTCAAGATATGAGGGCTAATACATGCTTTTTTCTGAACGGTAACCAGACTATTAAAAGAAGGGACGTTTTGTCTTAACGTTTTCTTCCCTTAGGCTGGTTCCATTTTTTGTGTGCAGTGTCAGTATTTCTCTGCCAGCCTTAACACAGTATTTGGAAAATTACTTGGCATGGATTTATTTCATTGGTGCTTACTTCACAAATCATTTACTAGAATATTTATTTTGTGAAGGGCTATGTATTCTGACACTTGTCCTAGAGGGAAAAGAGAGACAATGTTCTGAGACTTGAGTACAATTGATTATTTCATTAAATAACAACTGATAAAAAAATCAATAAAATACTTTGGCTAAAACATTGTTAAATGTTCTATGACAAATTAAGTTGTGTCTACCAGTTTGTCCATTTGCTGCAGTGAAAAAGCATTTTTAATTACATTTTCAAAGAAATCTGAGGGTTACATAATGTCATAGGAAAATATTTATATTCTTAACCAAGGCTATTTTCATTAATGATTATGTTTTCATCAAGTCCAAAACCAACATTTTAAAAGCAGAGAGATTGGATTATATTACATATCCTTTATTTAGCCCTGTTGGGAATAACAGCAGCATGTTAACAACAGTTAATACAATAACATTATAAAGATATGTAGAAAGATAAAGATCTATCGAGTATCCAAAAATAGCTCAAAATAAAATATACAGAATACGTTAGAATACAATGTGATAGGCCAACGTACTACTAAAACAAAATATATAAACATAAGATACTCTATACCTATAATATACAAGTAAATAAACTGTAAAAAAAACAGTAGCATTGAAAAGTGATCGATATCAGTATTAAGCATTAAAGTATGCCATAGTAACATGCACACATACACACACACAGAAGTGTCAGGTCCAAATCATCCTCCAGCCCACTTTAGGCAGCATCTCCTGCCCCTCTTCACCCAGCTGCATCACGCGAACAATGGGCTAATGAGATTTAAGGATAGGGGCCTGAGCGGCTGCCAAATTACTGCAAGCCAAGAGGAAATCTTCTCTCGCTCACACACTCTCTCTTCCCCTCCACTTCTTCTTCTTCTTTTTTTTATCATTTTTTTTTTTACACCCACCCATATTTGTCATTCAAACCAGCGTTAATGGAGAAAGATCTATGCATATGTAAGTGACAGAGCTGGAAGCCCATTACCGGCATTCAGTGGAGCACTGTGGAGAGGCCCTCTCCAGGCTTGGATTACTGACCATTAGGGCTTATTTCTGCACCGTCTCCAGGCAATTATTCCCCGACAACCTCACCCCCCCACCCCCAACCCCCTTTCTCACACACTCCACACCTACAACATATCGGCACACTGTTGTCCCCTAACCCCTCCTCTATTTCACATCTTGGATACTCTTTCTATCCGTCTGGGTGTTGACTCCTACACGCGTGTTTGTTCAAAGCCCCTCATCTGCGCTCAGCATGGTGGCCTTGTGGGGGTGTATGGCGGTGGCGATAACGAGGATATTGATGGTGATGATGATGATGATGATTAGGTCGAGTCAGTAGAAAATAGCTCCCAGTGTGTATGCACACACCTGTAATTAATGCTGTCACCCAGGTTCCGCTTCCTCTCTAATGAAGTCACGGGAAAGAAAAAAAGAAAAAAATTCCTGGTGAGGTGTGGAGAAGATTTGCATTTTGACAGTGGCAACTTTGAATATTTTTTGGCATGTGT
>NC_136909.1:63257024-63274524 GCF_949606895.1 Notothenia rossii | reverse complement strand
GCTGTCAGCATCAGCTTGTAGATGGTATTTTAAAGTGGACCTATCATGCTATATTTTAATAATATAGTGTAGGACCATACCTATATAAGGCATATTTATACTTTTCATTTTTCAAAATGCCAAACAGATCATGCTTTTTATGCATTCCTCATTTCGCTCAATTTAAAACTGCCTTTCACACTCGGATTCAGTGGGAACAGCACCATCTGGTGGCCTGAAATATGTACTACAGCGTCTCCAGTGCTTTCGAACGGCAATGTCCGTGGCTGTCTCCTCCTGATTGGTGGAGTTGGCCCAATAGCCGTAGCGCAACTTCTGTGACGACATAAAAGTGTTCAAATCTGGATCAGTCTGTATCAGATCCGTTGCAGCCCCTTTTTTAGAGATTTGGGTATGGAGGAAAATAAAGAGGGTTGTGTTTTCTGACACTTGGTGAGTTCCCTGGAACACCGGGGACTCATATTCATGTATAAAAGACGTATAAAAGTGCATTTTGCATGATAGGTCATAGGGGTTTCACCAACTAATCGACTAGTCGACTAGTCGACTACCTTTACCACTAGTCGGCGCTGTAGGCCCTAGTCAACTAGTCGTGAAAAAAATGGAGGTAAACGAGGTGCTGCAAAATGCTCCAAAACACGTCCGACATTCTTATGTATGGCAGTACTTCAACGAAGATGTAACCAACTCCAAAGTGAAGTGTCAGTTGTGTACAGCTGTACTGATTTACAATACAAATGCATCTGCTATGCGCAACCATCTGAAGATGAAACACCCACTGCCGACAGCTAGCACTAGCAGTAATGCTAGCACCAGTGAGCAACGGACCGGCGTCAGCACTGAACAGAGGCAAACGAACAGCAAGAAAACACGGGTCAACAGTGATGCGGATGATGAGCTACGGGATTACTGCCAGCGGACACCGCATATCCCCACAATGGATAATCCACTGGAGTGGTGGGCAGAAAACGTGCACCGCTTCCCCCGCTTTCGAGGAGCTACCTGGCTATTCCAGCCACAAGCACCCCGAGTGAGAGGGTTTTTTCCCTGGCAGGAAACACTGTCACCCGAAAGCGGTCAAGCCTCCTTCCCTCACATGTCGATGTGTTGGTGTTCAAACCAAAAATATGGAAAGGTGGACGTTATCGTGGAGGACAGCGAATAAAGTGTTGCGCAATGTGCTGTTGCGCACTGGATTTACGTGGCATGTATGTAAACAAGAGTTTTTTGCTGTCGATTTTGGTGAGTCCAGTTACTGTTTGTTATTTACTCAGCCATGTAACACAAATTAAAATGCAGTGTTTAATGTTACTGTATGAGTTCCAATAGAAAATACAGTTGTAAACCTCTCTTTGTGTGTCTTTATTATGACGTAACGACTAGTCGACTAGTCGACTACTATTTTGAAAAACGTGTCGACTAGTAAATATTGGTAGTTGTGAAACCCCTAATAGGTCACCTTTAAACTTGATGCGCTCTGAAACCACTGGGCGGCCGAGGACAAAAAATACACATGCGTTAATTGCGTTAAAATAATTAGTGGCGTTATTTTTTTTTTGCGTTAACGCGTTATTAACGCCCTAGTTGAAATATGTTTGTCTCGGCCAAAATGTTCTACGCAACACAGTCTGACTCCCTGATAGTCCAATAGCGACGCTTGGTCAGGGTCCTTTGGCATGCAGTTGTGACGCGCCGAATCTCCTTCAGCTTCATAAACGGACGCAAAGAGCTTTCAACTGATTGCAATGTAATGAAAGCTTTGGCGCAAGTTCAATAAGGAAGACCTAACAATGAGTCACTTACACGTCATTCTATTGCTCTCTCCCCCCTCATTAAACATGTGGGCGTCACCCCTCAGCAGCCAATTGATGCACACGTTAAATTCCTTAAAAGCCTGCACTTCCCTCCTGTCAGCTGTCATTTCAGGTGACTACATGCAACCCTCTTCCACCCCTTTCGCCTCCCGTCTCCTCCAGGACAAAGCTAAACCTTCCTCCTCCAGACCGGTTCCACCTACTTATCACCACCAACAGTATCTAGACCCCGGGGACTTTCATCGGAGCGGTTCTTTCCCTCCCGAATGATTATCCTGCAAACCGGGGCCTAATCGCCAAAACACCATTCCATTCTCCTGTTGTATTATCATGGCAATCATTTCATTTATATGACGTGTAACAATAAACGTGCATTCCATACATCACGTCTCTCCGGTTTGAATTCCCATCGGCGGCGGTATTTGACGCTCAAGTAAGCACCGCATCCGTCCATGTCGGCGGCAGTTAAAGGCAATGTGATTTCATTCCATTCCCATTGGATAACGGAGGATTTTACAACCGGAACTAAGTATTCTCCTTACTTTCGATTGATTTTACGGTGATATCTGCACTACTCATCAACTCAAACACACCAGATTATCCTTGTTAATTACACAACATTGATTGGTTTAAATTGTGTACAATGTTTTTGTGTTTTTCCCCTTCGATTCGGAGAAACACATGTTTTTTCGGAGTTTAGGATGGTAGTGATGATTACATGATTAAATCACGGGGTTTGTCAACGGGACTGTAGTCCCAAACGATAGCTGGGGATTATGGGTAGTGTAGTGTCTTCGGCCATCCTAAACTGAATTTTTTTTTGGATATCATATCGCATTAACAACACCACATCTTGCATCACAGAGACCTTCTGTTACTGTCCTTTCTTCTTAGAGGAAGTACAGAAATGCGTAACTCTGGATTTGTCTTAATGTTTGAGGTCCAATAAACGACACAGCAGCTTTTTGGCATGTTAAAACTATTATGTTCTGCCTCGCTCATGAGAGTAACAGCAGGCGAAATTACAGCCTCGCCTACTGATTTCAAAAGTGTGCTCTAAAATGATATTTATAAATGACTATTATCATTATTATAAGCAAGACAATAAATGGCAAAGATATGTAGAAAATAAACGCCTTTAAGATACGTTCATAAGAAACGTAACGTGGGAGAAAATACGTTTCTAGAAGATATGTAGAAAATAAACGTATTTGAGATACGTTCATAGCGAACGTAACATGGGAGAAAATACGTTTCTTGCTAAATGTAATTGAGAATGCAGTTTAGTTCTGTGGGAACGTACTTTTTAGGAGACAGGGTTGCTTCAGTGGTTAATTAATAAAACAGATATTTCAACGTGTGCCTACTTTGTTCATGTACTGTTGAGGTTAATTTCAGTAGTTGTGTGCTATAATGTATTTACAAAGTGTGAAGAGAAGGCAACTTTAGAATAGGGAACCTGTTCAGGTCCTTTAGAGTCAAACTACTAGCTTATTGGTTAGGAACAAGACTTCACTTTAAAACAGGGAACATATTCTTAGATAGAAATACCTAATTTTGAGTTATTGAGACACAATTAACACTTATAGTTTCATGTCTTGTTACATAAGAAGAGATCATATTTGTTAAGTGTTATTATGGGAGAATAACTATTCTTGTGCTACTGCCTTGTTAGGCCCATATTGAGCAGAGCATATTAAGACTAAAACTCATGTACAACAACTTCCTTACTTGCAACCAATAAGCAAGAGGGTTATTGAGTAAAAACTCTCA
Organism: Notothenia rossii; assembly: GCF_949606895.1. NCBI lineage: Eukaryota > Metazoa > Chordata > Actinopteri > Perciformes > Nototheniidae > Notothenia > Notothenia rossii. Next base: position 63,270,937 of record NC_136909.1, on the reverse strand, counting down.
ACTAATGGCTTATTACTTGTAGAATATGGTCATGTAGAATAAGGCACTAATAAGTGTTTTATAATGACTAAAGCAGTGGTTCTCAACTGGTGGGTCACGACCCAGAAGTGGGTCGCGGACCCGTTTCGAGTGGTTCGCGGATGTGTGAGTGAAGAAAAACATTTTGAAAAAGAAAGTTGGAATTTCTTTTTTTTTTTTGGGGGGAAAAAGTCAAACTTTTATTTTGAAGACCCAATTTTCTAACGCTGTGCATGCAGTAGGCGTTGGACTGGAAGTACCGGGGAACATAAACGGTTTTTGAAAACTTCTGTCACGTACAGTAGTGATCCTCTTCTCAATAAAATATCTTTGCTGATGTTTTTTCGAGTCTTCTGGCCAATCAGAATCAAGATTGTAGCCGGAAGTCCCCACGGAGAATAACTTTGCGGTAGAACTATTCTTTATACATCCATGGGTACAACTTCAGATAAAAATGAACACATAATGAAATAGGACCCCCGGTTTGATGATTGACAGGTCACAGAACAATCTATCTACCCTTACCCGCAATTTAAAGTAAGTCACACAGACTATCTCCTCTTTACTCTTCTCTCTGTGATGATCAGCAAGTTCAGCTGTCAGAATAAAGTGAAAAACAAACAATGGCATAAAATATTATTAATATGTCGGGTAGTAATAGATGTAATTATTTTCTTCTCAGAGTGTACCAGAATGCATAGTTTGTTAGTATTTCTAAAAATCTCCTGGGGGAGAATTCTCCCAGACCCCCCTGCTGGGGTTGGGTTTACAGCATGTGTGCCTTGTTATATAGTTCAGCTTTGATTCCATCATCTCATTAAACCTTTTTTAAAAGCATACTTTAGTTCTGTGAAGGGATATAAGGGATATGCACTGTACTTCAATGTTATTAATATTGTATGCTGAAAGCGTATATATTACAGCACAAATTTTTGTTGAATAGATTTGAGTGCTTCAAAATGTTGGGTCGCGATGTATTGACCAAGTAAAAAGTGGGTCCAGAGGCCTGACCAGTTGAGAACCACTGGACTAAAGAGCCAATATACTGCTAATATGCATGTTAATTAACAACTAATTGATGGTTAATTTGTGTACCTTCATATAAAGTGTTACCAAACATGAAATAATACTTTAGGTTAAGGTCTTCTTTTGAATACAGGCAAGCAAAAAGCTCTGGGGGTATCTACAGATAAATATTAAGCCTGACAAAGTACTTAAAGTCTAATATATTGCATGGTTGCATGGCCAATGGGTACACACCCCTGAAAGTCCCACCCACCTGGGATGTTTGTGTCAAAATCGAAAACAAAAAATGAGGGAGCGCAAACGAGAAGAGCTGCAGCGAGAGCAAAAGTCTGATCATTGAGAAAGCAGCAAAGAGAACTGCAAACAAAAATATATGTTTCCACAAATAAAAGGGACTTATAGTTTACATGATTAAACAAATGATTTGTTTGCAACTTATAGTATTATTTTTGAAATTACATTTATTTTGCTTGACTTCTTTTTCTCTTAAACTCTGAGAAATTCTGAGAAAGTGTTGCTTTATCTTTATGAAACAAAACTAATCCCATTGGGGGGGGGGGGGGGGGGGGGTGTAGGACACGTTCGAGTCCTGTTTTGGATAGTGTGCCGTCGATGGGTTTCATTCCATTTGAGCTCTGTGTAAACTTTGCGCACTGCCACTCCAACATCCAATCACAGAGCTTGAGTACTAATCCCGGGGTTTGTCAAGCAAAGCACATGGTGTAGTCCCAAGCAATAGCTGAGGATTCTGGGTAGTGTAGTGTCTTCTGCCATCCTAAACTCAGAAAAAATATTTGTTTCTCCGAATCAAAGGGTAAAAATACAAAAGCATTGCACACAATTCAAACCAATCAATGTTATGTAATTAACAAGGATAATCTGGTGTTTTTTAGTTGATGAGTAGTGCAGATATCACTGTAAAATCAATCTACAGTAAGGAGAATACTTATTTCCGGGTCTAAAATCCTCCGTTATCCTTTGGGAATGGACGCTCACATTGCCTTTAACTGCCGCCAACATGGACCGATGCGGTGCTTACTTGAGTGTCAAATACCGCTGCCGATGGGAATACATTGCAATCAGTTGAAAGCTCTTTGCATCCGTTTATGAAGCTGAAGGAGGCTAGGTGAGTCACAACCGCACGCCAAAGGACCCTGACCAAGCGTCGCTATTGGACTATCAGGGAGTGAGGCTGTTGTTCTACGATGCTAGCATGACAAATACAAAAATGTTGAATGCAATTAAAATTCACTCTCAACATACAAATCAATGCTGGAATTCATTTGTGGATGCGCACCAATAGCATACTGAAGCCAGTCTATCTGAGATGAAGTCTCCATGATGAAATGACTCCAGTATTAACACATCAAAAGTTGAGCACCTCAATTATTTAAAAGCACAGCGAGTGCATCGTTAAGGACATAGTAATTATCCTCCATCTTAATGAAGTTTTCATTAGGACATCTGCATTATGCTATCTGTCTCCACAGAGATTTAACATATCCACTGTAGACAGGTAATGCCAATGCTCCCGTCATTCATAATAGAAAAAGCACAGTGAACTTGTGAAAAGGTGTACTTTTAATCAGAGGCTGACAAAGTGGGGCATTGAGACCCAAGGCAAGATTGATTTCACTGCTATTCATTTTTAAGTGCTTTCTTTTGAATGAACATTGTACATTTATATAGTAAGGGATCTTGACCATCATTCAGCAGTAAAAGCTTGGGGGACTAGCTTGAAAACATTCTAAGCTCACAAAAAAATCTGTAAGGTCGCATTCAGGGGCGCCGCCAGGGATTTTGGGCCCCATGAAAAGATATCACATTGGGCCCCACCACCAGGCACAGGCCACGCCAACCAAGCACAATTGCTGTAACCACACCTCCAGAACCCAACCCACCCATTTATGGTTTAAATAACTCTACCTGTACAGGCTTGCATCTATCTTGTAGTCCAATACTAACTGCACAATATTTACTGACACTGAGCTGTGAAACTATAACACTGTGCAGGCGTGCAACATTCTGCTGCAGTATAATTCACTATTTGATATAAGACTAACATTCCTAGATCTCAATAGTAATCTTTCATGGTGTAAATGCCTTTTCAATAATAACATTTTTGAATGGAACATTCTCAACATGAATGCATAAATCCAAATAAATATAACTTAAATATGTGGAAAAATACTGTGTTTGAAATGTATAATTGAAATGAGATGTTAGCTTTTTGTTTTGATATATATACGTATATATATGTTGTATTCCATTCAAGTGCCGGTGCAGCACCGTGTTTGGAGGCAGGACCAAACCATTACATGTAAATAGAAGGGGGTGTACAGAGGCTTTGGATAATTAACTTTTGGAAGAAAATAAGTTAAATCAATCGTAAGTTTAGGGAGTACATTATCAATACAACGTTCTATTAATGTTAATTATTTAGGAATGATGAAAGGTTATTTAAAAAATGTTTTCTTAATGTTCTAAAATAGTTTGGGCCCCTGTCAGTCACGGGCCCTTAGTCGTCCTAACTTTTCAACCCTTTGGCGCCCCTGGTCGCATTCACACCTAATAGTCCGTTTTGAGGTGCGCACCAGCCGACAATTTGTTACATTGTTTCATTTTCCAGAAGGTTCGGTTTGCGTTCACACGGGCAAATAAACGGACTATAAACTTTAAACTAGGGCTGTCAGTCGATTAAAATATTTAATCGTGATTAATCGCATGATTGTCCATGGTTAATCGCGAATAATCGCAAATTAATCGCACATTTTTAATCTGTTCTAAATTTACTTTAGAGGGCTATTTTTCAAGTTTTTAATACTCTTATCATCATATGAGTGGACAAATATGCTTTACGCAAATGTTTGTTTATCATTTGAACAATGACAAATATTCTAATGAATATTCTCAACACAACAACCTCTGAACATTAAAAATATCCGCCTCAATTCAACCTGGAACCTCTCTCATACTGTGTGTGTGTGTGTGTGTGTGTGTGTGTGTGTGTGTGTGTGTGTGTGTGTGTGTGTGTGTGTGTGTGTGTGTGTGTGTGTGTGTGTGTGTGTGTGTGTGTGTGTGTGTGTACTGTGTACTGTGTACTGTGATGGATCGTTGGAGCTTTGTGCAACTCAAGGCATATTCTCGAACGGGAGCTGCCTGGACGCTGCAATCATGTTGCGCGCACTATCCGTGCTGAGTGAGCTGACTTTTCGTTCAATGTCTCACTGTCTGGCTACCTGCATAAAGTCAAGTGCTCTGCGCAGTTGTTGGCTGAATGTCGCTCCTCTATTTTCATTGAAACAGCTCCTTATATCCGTTAGTGCAGCTAGCTAGCACCAGATGCTAACAAAAACAATACACGTAAGGTGTGCACGTTCTCTCTCTCTCTCTCTCTCTCTTGCTCGCTCGCGCAACAGATACACACACCCTCCCGGTCCTCCCGATGTCCAGTCCGGGCCTGCTGGCGAGCGTGGAAGTGTGGTCTGCCACTAAGCGGGCGGCAGGAGCGGGGCTGTCAGCATCAGCTTGTAGATGGTATTTTAAACTCGATGCGCTCTGAAACTACGGGGCGGCCGAGGACAAAAAATACACATGCGTTAATCGCGTTAAAATAATTAGTGGCGTTAATCAGCCCTACTTTAAACACAAGTCATGTGCAAGGAAATGCTGTTCAACCATTGGTCAGACATTAAGGGGGTAAAACCGGAAATCCTGGTAATTTCTACCAGAGCCTCCGCCATAGAGCATCAGCACTTTCAGGGGGTTATTTTCATGCTGCTGTTAATCTGGAGATCAACAGACACTAGCGGCCCGTGCATATGATTATATAATCAGACAACATCCGTTAAAAAATATTATAACACATATACAGATGTAGCGCTTCATTTCAGACAGTTTGAAACGCGAGGGCCGTGATTGGTACGTGATCTGCCCTCGCTCAAGGGAAAACCTCCAGCTTGACTTGAGACCGCCCCCGTGATAGATAAATGTAATTATAATGAAGCCAGCTGCAATGGATCATTGCTCCACCAGGGGGTACAGTGGGGTTCCACACTGGAGCTCAGGCCTTTGACTTTGTTAACCCTTTGGAGTCGACCGTCACGCCGGCGTAATCAGATCACATGACCTGTTCAAGCCGGTGCCGCATAAAAACAACAGTCCGGACAACATTGCCCTGTGTTTCGGTCGAAAGTACTGGCTTGAAACTATATCACAGTCTTTGTTTCATGCAAAAGACCCAGTAAACACGGAGATACAATGATATAAAGTTAATACATTTCAAAAGTATGAAAAATGGAAGCACATATTTGAATATCTTCGCCGTATTTGATCATTTTACGAAACAGAAAATACTGGAAACTGTAGATCCTGCTCAACAGGATTTATATGTGTATTTCTGTCGAAAGTACTGGCTTGAAACTATATGCCAGTCTTTGTTTCATGCAAAAAGACCCAATAAACAAGGAGATACAATGATATAAAGTTAATACAAATATATTTCAAAAGTATGATATTTTAATATCTTCGCCTTATTTTATCATTTTACGAAAGGGAAAATACTGGAAACTGTAGATTCTGCTCAACAGGATGTATTTACCAGGGAGGGGGTGAGGTAATCAGGTAAACGGAGTGATACGAAGCGAGACGAAAAGAGACGAAGAGGGACGGCGGGAACCGAAGAGAGACGGCGGGAAATGGAGAGAGACGAAGATATACGAAGACAGGCGGCGGGAGACGAAGAGAGACGACGGGAGAGTCCGATTGAAGTAAAGTGACAGACAAACATTGAGAATTTAGATATAGTTAGATAGATTTAGAGTTTTTAAGATTCAACTATGATGAAGAGAACTCTGAACGTGAGTCAAGCTATGAGCTTGTTTTTTGACATGGAGGAGGAGGAGGAGGAGCCTGTGATGTTGCCCTCTGTGTCGTAGTTGACAGAAACTGCTTTGAAGCGTAGCACAGATAAAGACAAAAAAAACAGATTTTTGTACATAATGTGTATATATATATTTGTATTATATTTATAATAACACTTTTGCCTTATCAGAATGAAATCCCATGTACATTATTTAAGCTTTTAAATGTTTTGTTGTGCCTACTGTGTCACTGCTGACAGAACTTGAGAAATTAGGAAAAAAAGCCTGTGGATACACCTGTTATTTGTTCATAAAATGTGTATATAGGTTCATGCTACCTCAATAAAACTTTCACATTATCATAGTGACATCCCATGTATATATTTCCAGCTATCAAATGGTTTCATTGTGTATGTTTGTGTTACCTATATGAAAAATAATATCATTTTCAAAATCTGTTTTTACGTTTCTTTTGTGATTTTGGGTCCAAAATGTTCATATAGTATCTCAAAATGAAAGAAATAACTATCAGGTTATATAGGTGAGGCTGTCCTTAAAAAGAAGATACCAAACCATGACATGCCAAACATTTCTTAATGGGGTTTAGTAAGACAAATCAAAAGTATGCGAAAATGGCCAAATTAGCCCAGGACTCCAAAGGGTTAAGATCCATATGTCACGGATATCATACTCTGTGCTAAATAAGAGACATGTAATCATTTACAAAACATCAGCATGTTGTTATTTAACAAAATAATGTTGTTTAGTTGAAAAAAACGAACGGGAGGAAATGCAGCCCGGCTCTCGATTTTTAATCCTAATTTAATCATCATCTTCACCACGATCATTTATGTTTATGTTCGCCGAATTTACATGAAATCACTGACACATATGAATAAACTGTAATCAACTTCATTACAATTTTATTAACGTGCCTAAACTCAGTAATTCACTAAAAATATTTATATTTTAATGGGGCCTCGTCGGCAGAACAGGATCCCAAAGCGTAGCGGAGGGATCCTGATCTGCATGAAGGGTGTTATTTTCCCCATAAGGAACAAGTCGCTGCAAATTATCCCGCTTATTACATGGCCAGATTCTCAACAAAGTAATGACATGACTCCCAATATTAATTTAAATGCTTTTATGGATTTAGAAAATGTTTTTATTGATTTAAAAAATAGTTGTATGTATTGATTTAAATTGATATTCATCCGCTAAGAAAAATAGTCTGTTGTTACCGTTTTTTAAACAGTCTGAATGAAACGGCAGCTCTCTACCCCCTCCTCCCCTGATCTTTCTTCTCAAGCAGCTAAATTAACTGTAGGTTATGATCGACCATAGACTGTATGTGACAAGCTTACAGTTAGTGACGTAACAACACCATAAAAGCTGGTGGGTTGAAAGCAATACGGGAGGTAAAAATAACTAGAATAATTGTGATTTATTTATATTGGCTTTTATGTTTTTAGGTATAAAATGTTATGTAATTCAGGCTTATACTCTGCACACTAGGTACACGGACCACTATTGCGGTAAGCATGTTGTAACTTCCGGTTGTTGTTGTCATCTCCGGGTATCCCGTGTGCCTGTTCTGTTGCTGATAGCTTGTTATCTTAACTTAATCGATCGTTTTAAAACTCTTGATCACGGCAACTGCCTGACGTTGTAATCACACGTTACTACAGCTTAAGCACTCACAAACTCTCCTTCTCTTAGCGACTGTAACTCCACAGTTGCCTACACTCTTTTCGGGTTTGCTAACGGTAGCTACTTTAGCTTGATAGCTAGCCATGGCTCTTTCCCCACCCTCGGGTGCTATTTCCTGCTCTAACTGTCTCATGTTTGGTTACTCCCCTACCTCCTTTACTGGTACCGATACATGTGTTAAATGTAGTATAGTTGTTAGGTTGGAGGCGGGAATCATAGCCATAGAAGCCCGGCTCCGCATCTTAGAAAATAACTCAGCTACAGTAAAGCCCATGTTAGCCGGTGCGGACCGGCAAAAGGTAGCTCCTCTTAGCCGTCCCCCGGCAACTCCCGAGCAGCAGGGAGAATGGGTGACTGTTCAGAAGGGGCATAACGCGAAACCCGCAGGTCCCCACCAACCCGTTCACGTATCTAACAGATATTCCCCACTCAGCGAGACACCCGCTGAGAAGCCAACTCTGGTTATTGGTAGCTCTATTATGAGACACGTGAATTTAGAAACCGAAGCGTCCACAGTCACATGCATTCCGGGGGCCAGAGCGGGCGACGTTGAGGCGCATCTTAGACTGCTGGCTAAAAATAAACGTAAATACAGTAGGATTGTTATTCACGTCGGTGGTAATGATGTTCGTTTACGCCAATCAGAATGCACCAAACTTAATGTGGCGTCGGTGTGTAGTTATGCTAAAACAATGTCGGACACCGTAATCTTCTCTGGTCCCCTCCCCAATCTGATCAATGATGACATGTATAGCCGCATGTCATCATTTCAGCGCTGGTTGTCTTGGTGGTGCCCAGCAAACAATGTGGGCTTCGTGAATAATTGGACAGCCTTCTGGGGAAAACCTGGTCTGATTAAGAGAGACGGCATTCATCCTACTTTGGAAGGTGCAAATCTCATTTCGGCAAACATTTCAGGGCTGGCTCTGTGGACTTAATCCATGACAAACTGGAGTTGAGACCAGGAGGCAGAGTCGCAGTCTTACACGCTTCTCTGCGCTCTCTCCTAGGCAGTCATCCATAGGAATCCCGACCCCAATAAAATACCCAATATTAACGGTGTGTGTGTCTGCCCAAGGACAATTTAAGGTAAAACCTAATAGAGGTGTCATACATAATAACCTAATAAAAGTAAATGTAACAACTACTACAGTGCAACAAAACAGGAAGATTAAATGTGGTCTCTTAAACATAAGATCTCTAGCATCTAAAGCAATACTGGTAAATGATTTAATATCAGATTATAATATTGATATATGCTGTCTCACTGAAACTTGGTTGAGACATGAAGAATATGTCAGCATAAATGAGGCCACTCCACCCAGCCATATCAATACTCATATTGCCCGAGGCACGGGCCGAGGAGGTGGAGTTGCAGCAATCTTTGACTCAAGTTTACTTATCAATACTAAACAAAAATTAAATTATACCTCCTTTGAAAGCCTCATTTTCAGTCTTACGCATCCGACCTGGAAAACTTTGCAGCCAATCTTATTTGTCACAGTGTACCGTGCACCAGGTCCTTATTCAGAATTCTTATCAGAATTCTCTGAGTTTTTATCAGCTTTGGTACTTAAAACAGATAAAGTAATTATCGTAGGTGACTTTAATATTCATGTTGACGATGATAAAAATAGCCTTACTGTTGCATTTAACTCTATATTAGATTCTGTTGGTTTCTGTCAGAGTGTAAATAAACCAACCCACTGCTATAATCACACTCTTGACCTTGTTCTGACTTATGGTATTGAAATTGAGCAACTATTAGTCGAACCGCATAATCCTGCTTTATCCGACCATTTCTTAGTAACTTTTGAAGTACTGTTACTAGACTACAAAGCATTAGCCAAAAGCTCCTGCAGCAGAAACCTATCTGTTAGTGCTATAACCAAATTTAAGGAAGAGATTCCACCAATACTTAACTCGATAGCATGTCTGCATGTAGGGGAGGAAACTTATACAAAATGTACACCACCCCAAATTGATCATGTTGTTGATAGTGCTACAGATGCGCTGCGAATAAAATTAGACTCTGTTGCTCCTTTGAAAAAGAAGAAAATAAAACAACATAGATTAGCTCCATGGCATAATGCCGAAACCCGCAAAATAAAGCAAAAGTCGAGACAACTTGAAAGGATATGGCGTTCCACTAAACTTGAAGAATCTCGTTTAATTTGGCATATTACTCTCAATGAATATAAGAAAGCACTGCGTAAAGCGAGAGCAGCATACTACTCTTCATTAATAGATGAGAATAAGAATAATGCAAGATTTCTTTTCAGCACTGTAGCCAGGCTGACAGAGAGCCACAGCTCGACTGAGCCTTCTATTCCCATAGCACTCAGTAGTATTGATTTTATGTGCTTTTTTAACGATAAAATTGTTACTCTTAGAAACAAAATCAATGACCTCTTGCCTTTGACCAGTATAGTGTTATCAACAGCTCCCGGAAACGTAAGTTCTAATAATATTACACTAGATAGTAAACTAGAATGCTTTTCAGCCATAAACCTTGAACAATTAAATTCAATGATTCTCTCTTCTAAACCATCAACGTGTATCTTAGACCCGATTCCAACTAAGCTGTTAAAAGAAGTTTTTCCATTAATTAGCACTTCTTTATTAAATATTATGAATATGTCTTTATTATCAGGCTATGTTCCAAAATCATTCAAAGTAGCAGTGATAAAACCGCTTCTTAAAAAGCACAACCTCGATCCAGAGGTTTTAGCCAACTATAGACCTATTTCTAATCTTCCGTTCCTCTCAAAAATTCTTGAGAAAGCAGTCGCAAAACAGCTGTGTGATTACTTAAGAAACTATGATTTATTTGAAGATTTTCAGTCTGGCTTTAGAACACAACATAGCACAGAGACAGCTCTGGTTAAAGTCACAAATGACATTCTAATAGCCTCTGACAAGGGACTTGTCTCTATTCTTGTCTTGCTCGATCTTAGTGCTGCATTTGATACTATCGACCATGATATCCTATTGCAAAGACTAGAGCACTTAGTTGGCATACAGGGAACTGCTTTAGGCTGGTTTAGGTCTTATCTATCTGAACGCTCTCAGTTTGTACGTGTCAACGATGAATCTTCCATGCAAACCAAAGTTAGCCATGGAGTGCCACAGGGCTCAGTGCTTGGACCTATTTTGTTCACCCTATATATGCTTCCGTTAGGCAATATTATAAGGAATCATTCTGTAAACTTTCATTGTTATGCGGATGATACTCAACTATATTTATCAATCAAGCCTGATGAAATTAATCATCTAAATAAAATTCAAGACTGCCTCAAGGACTTAAAAACGTGGATGACCTTAAATTTTTTGATGTTAAACACGACCAAAACTGAAGTTATTGTACTTGGCCCGAAGAATCTACGAAACAAATTATCTAAAGATATATTAACTATGGATGGCATTAATTTGGCCTCCAGTGAGACTGTAAGGAATCTTGGTGTTATATTTGATCAGGATTTATCCTTTAACACCCACATAAAATCCATTTCAAGGACCGCCTACTTCCATCTACGTAACATTGCAAAAATCAGGCATATCTTGCCTCAAAACGATGCAGAGAAACTAGTCCATGCATTTGTTACTTCAAGGCTGGATTATTGTAACTCCTTATTATCAGGGTGTACCAAGAAGTCAGTCAAGTCGCTTCAGCTGATTCAAAATGCTGCAGCTCGTGTACTAACCAGAGTTAGGAAAAGGGACCACATTACTCCTGTTCTGGCTGCCTTACACTGGCTCCCTATAGAACACAGGATAGAATTTAAAATTCTTCTTCTCGCCTACAAAGCCCTTAATGGGCAGGCGCCATCTTACCTTAAAGAACTCATTATACCCTATTGTCCTACTAGGGCATTGCGTTCCAAGAATGCAGGGTTGTTGGTTGTTCCTAGAGTCTCTAAAAGTACAATGGGAGCCAGAGCCTTTTCTTATCAAGCTCCACTTTTGTGGAATCAGCTTCCAGTTTGTGTTCGGACGGCAGACACCCTATCCGTTTTTAAGAGTGCGCTTAAGACCTTCCTTTTTGATAAAGCTTATAGTTAGGGCTGATTAGATTCAGCCCCTAGTTTTGCTGATATAGGCTTAGTTTGTCGGGGGACATCTTACTTCTTCCTTCTCTCTGTCTATACCTGTGTACTCTCATGTTCCGATTAACCCAGCTTCCCCAAATTTCTTTCTTTTTGGTGTCTATATACGCCGGGATCCGGAGTCATGGATGATCCTGCGGTCCTGTGTCATGGATTGCGAGTCCTGGATCTTGAGTCGTGGCTGTGGTCCTGGATCATAAGTCCTGGATGGATATCCTCGTGGATTCATCTTCTTATTATACACACATGCATTTCAAAACATTTGGACTACCTATGTTGCAAATGTATTATCTTTTCAATTTACACACGGCATCTATTGCACGTCTGTCCGTCCTGGGAGAGGGATCCCTCCTCTGTTGCTCTCCCTGAGGTTTCTCCCATTTTTCCCTTTAAACTGTGGGGTTTTCTCTGGAAGTTTTTCCTTGTACGATGTGAGGGTCTAAGGACAGAGGGTGTCGTATTGTCATACTGATATTCTGTACAAACTGTGAAGTCCACTGAGACAAATGTAACATTTGTGATATTGGGCTATATAAATAAACATTGATTGATTGATTGATTGATAGTTCACCCTTCTCTAAAAGCCTTCAACAATGACAATATTCATAGTAATTTAATAAATCCTTCCAACACACATTGTAAAAAATAGCCTATACTGTAAGTTAAGAAATCATTCAAATATGTACATCTTCTGATGTAAAAACAATAACATTATAAATAGTAACATAGCTGAACATGGTATTGCACATTTAGCTTTGAGTGTTACTTACCTGAGATGTTTTTATTACATGAATTAAGGTGACTGAGGCTTTTTAACATACAGGGACGCAAAAAGGTGACAAGGATCCGAGCCCCCGGCTCCCCCACCCCACGGAATATCGGCTTTAAAATGAGGAATAACAGAGGATTTTAGCAGTCAGAACAACTAAAGCAGCAGTGTTAATAATAACAGAAACGCCAGAGAGTCACATCTAATAGAAATATATAAAAGCATTTATTTTAATTGTGTAGTCAGTTTATCATTTTGGCAGCACTGTTGAGCATTTTGAAAATGTATTTTCATGCCTCTGTGCAAGGCTTACGGCCCGTCTACACTACAGGCATGAAAAAATCTTGAAGCTGGGCGTGTCTGAAGCTTGGCGATTTTTTGCGAGCAACCAATCACATGAATCTCCCGCCCCCGACATACAAAGCAATAGCAATGTTAAAACGAAGTAAACTGGATATAAACTCTCCAAACAGGCGAAAAAAACTATCAGTTTCACCCACTGTCTCTGCCACCTCCCTCCATGTCTGGTTCCTCCGGTTTGTATCCCGGTAAATAGTTCCGGTCGTAAAGAACCGGGTGATTTGCTACCGTAATATCTCGTTTGGAATATGAGGAAATGAACTGCGGTCTGGCTCTCCCTGCTTGCACGCGGTTTGATTGGCTGCGCTTGCACTGGCGGGATTTGCATAAACGGGATTTGATTGGCTGATGCCAAGCATCGAGCCTCAAAAGTTAAACATTGTTCAACTTTTGATGCCGATAGATGCTCGTGATGCTTGCAAAGCCATGCCATGCTCCCCACAATGCAGTTCGGCGAAGATTCAAAATCTTCTACGTCACCCCATTCAAGTGAATGGGCGAAGCGTTGAAAGCATTTTTTGATGCCTGTAGTGTAGACGTACCGTTAGACTTTCTATCTTTTATCTATAAAGTAACTAAGTTCATAAACTCAACAAGAACTATACTTGGGCACAATTTTGAGATACTTGTACTTTATTTAAGTATTTCAATGTTTTGCTACTTTGTTCTTCTACTCCACTACAGTTCAGAGCTACATGGTGTACTTCTACTCCCCTACATGTATTTAATACCTTTAGTTAGTTTACCGATCTGGATGAATGATGTGAAATATAATCAAGTGTTAAATCAGACTTTAGTTCCACCTGGAGTAAATCCACAAGCTACCCTTTAGTATACAAGTTATTCAAACTAGCTGCACCTTTACCAGCTTTGAGAACACTTTCATGATCAATCATTATAAAACATATCATATATATTATTCTGAAATGGACCAATCTGCACAATCCCTACTTTTACTGTGGATACTTTCACTATATTTTGATGATAATACTTTTCTACTTTTACTTGAGGAACATATTGAATGCAGGACTTTTACTGTAACAGAGTATTCCTACAGTCTGG
>NC_136909.1:63167087-63256824 GCF_949606895.1 Notothenia rossii | reverse complement strand
ATAGGGTGCTACATAACACACTTTCAGGAAAAGTCACAGACTGGGAGACTTTAATATTTTATTGAAAAAAAGTTACATTGCACATACACAACACACATCACACAAATTGACCCAATTGGCGGTTCTAGTGTTAAATAAACTCACTAATTAATGAAACCAGTTCAATACGCATTATTCTTATTCTTATAATTCTTTATGAGTGCAGAAATAGTCTTAAAATCAGATCTGTTTTTTAAATGAAATCTGACGGCAGGCAGTTAGCTCTGATCACCTATGATAAATGCGCCACACCTAATCGCTGGCCATTCAGCCACAGAGCTCTCTCTATACAAATGAAACTGTAGACGGTGTGAAAGCACCTATTGTTTTAAATAATGGTCGGAATGTGACTTGTGAGCCTTCTGAATTACCGTGGGACAGCACATTCTAAACTAAAATGTTCAATCAATAAAGTAACATCTTATCTTATCTTAATAATATCTTCATATTAATAATAATAATAAATCATACAGTATGTGTCGGAAAGGGAGCAGGAGGAAGCAAACACAAAAATATACAAAAATATACTGCATATTAAAGCAAACGATTGTAAAGGTAAAAGTATGAGAATAACAAATAAAGAAGTGTAATGTAAACATTTACATTTTTATTATGATTATTTAATATATAAAGACTATATATTATTGAATTACAAGATTAGATATACTTTAGTTAATCTAAAATATTGATGTGTTCAAATGCTCTTCAAAACACAACTGAAAGTCCATGAAACTTGTCTTTCTGTATTTGTGAATGAAGCGCCATCTCCTGGTTAAAACCTGAAATTGAAAATCTGACAACGCCCTCTTGGAAAATAGTGGGAGGGCTTAACATTCCTCTATACTGGTTTTAGGAAGGTCGTAGGCAGGAAGCTGTAAGCTGGAGTCTGAAATGAGGTGCTACATCTGTAATGAGACGTTCTGCATTAGGGCTGCACAATATTAAAAAAAACTGACATTGCGATTTTTTCCCCCTGTGGTCAGGAGACGTATTTCCAAAATGTGCAGGAAGATTTTTTTTTTTTTACAACCAATGCAAAGTTATTTCTTTGTTTTTAATTACTGTCTTCTGTTGTTGCATTGTTTGGGCTGTCATCACAATTAGCTGCATTGATCTACAACGAGCTGTAAACACATAGTCATGCGATATATATTGCGTTTTTTTTAACTATATTTAACCGGATGAAGGTATTGTCCTCCTGTGCCTCGTAAATTTTTTACCGGTGTTTTGATGGTCTGCAAACTAGCGGGGCGGGGCCTGCTGTGATCTGATCAAGAATTATTGTGATTGGTGGTTTGCTGTGCATGCAGAGCCTGCATGTCACTCACTCAAGTACCCCTGACATGAGAGCCGCGCAAGTTTTCCTTTTGTAGCAAGCAGCAAAAATAATTGTAACATGTTTGAGTTAATTCACCTACTTAAGCACTGAGCCTGTTTTCAGGTCTCAGGCTCAAAAATGACATTCCCAGAACAAATGACCATATCTTCCCTTATAAAAGGGTTACATTAATAATCTTTTTTCTCAAAGTAATGATAAACCTGTGAGTTGGATGTAGACAAGTCAGAATATATGGGCTCAGAACAGTCTCATAATACACACATGCAAACAGAAGGATTCACACTTGTATTTCATGATCCACAAAAGGATTCACACTTGTATTTCCGGATCCACACTTGTGTTTTTCAATGCACACACAAATGTGTTCCGTTTCATATACATGTATATAAAATCCAAACACAGAAAAAAGTTTTACATATGTATTTTTGATCCACACATATTTGTTTTCGTTTAAAACCTCTGAACCTGCAAACACAAACCGCTTTCTCTGCACGGATCGCTGTGCATTTGTGTGTGGGTTTTTTGAGACTCCCCTGACGATCAGCCGATTCGTACTTGTAATTTTTTCTATCTAGCCAATCAGATGTCTCCTCAATTCTAAGCCAATCACATGAGCGCGCCCCAACGAGGGTAGATTTATTGCGTTCAATATAGATGTTTTTCATTTTAAAGAAAATTCAGATTGAACATAGTAAAAAACTGTAAATTATATTGTCCGTCAAAATATTCGTTTTTACTTATAGTGAAAATTATGGGTTAGTAGACTAAAAGCTTTAGGAATCCAAAGTACAATAATAAGTACCCTGTATCAAGATTGATGCAAAACAAGTGACATTTGACCTTTTTAGAGAGATTTAGCACCAAAAAACCCACTTCTGGGATCATTTGGGTGGATTTTCCATATCTCTGGTCCCCCTTGGTCGATTTTGACGAATGAAATCTCTTTATAACCGCTAGAACCAATGGAATCGAGGGGAAGTTCTACACATACCAACACATGAACAAATAAGGAGTGAGAGTGACTCGTAGCCCAAACCGGAAGCTGCGTACACTCTGGTGGCTACCATTAGCAGCTAACTTTTGTGCTCCGATTTGTACATAAAAATGGAATTATGGATTATAAACAATTGCTTCAAAGCCACAGATACATTATTAACCTATGGATCAACCGATTCAGCCGCGTTTTTTCTCGTTTTAATGCCATTGAACACGTCTTTTGATCAGATTGACAGCTACGGTGAGACGATCTCCAGTAAAAGCTCCGTAAAGGTACGTGTTGTGATGTCTGTGTTTGCTTCCCCTGTCGCGAGATCGGATCGCTTAGTGATGATACTATGCTTAAATAATCTGTGGAGTCTCAGCTATAATCGGATATATTGTATGTGCAGTTTCGATAAGTAATAAGGGTATCTTTATTTTGAATTCTGTGCTAAAGTGCGTAACAATTTAAAAAAAAAAATGAATAAAACCGCACGTCCCTGCGGTTTGAATATCGTGCATGCGCATATCGCGGTTATCGCGATGACACGATATATCGTTCAGCCCTATTCTGCAGTAAAGAGGGGAGTTTCACCGACGACAGGTGTTCTTACTTTTAAGTAGTTGACGGAGCATTTTTACTTTACACGACACTCTTCAACACTTAATTCTGCTTCACTCTTTAACTAAACAACCGCAGATGTTTTTAAAGACTCTTTCGCTAAAGATTTGGAAGACATCCGTGATCTTGTGACTCCTAAATACTATGCTTCCTATGTTTTGGTGTGGACTGCGTTCACACCAGCGATGAACCGCTCCAGAGTTCACTTGCAAGCGGTCCGAGACCGCCTCTTTTAGGTGGACCAGAATCCGGTTGTTTAGTTCACTTCAGAGTTCTCGGACTGTGTTCACACCGACCCAAATGAACCACCAAGTGGGTAAACGCACCAGGGTTCGATTCAACCGGTCTATACAAGGCTGGTGTGAATGCGACCTAAATACCATTATATTGTCACTGATGCAATTGCTTTGATCTGGAACCATGGTAATGTTGCTGTAACAATGTGACACTTTGCTAAACAACTTTGTAGGACACTAGTCCACACAACTAGGCAGGTACATTAGCAACAACCAATCCGGTCGCTACTCCCTCACTAGGGACCCAGGTACCCTTTAACCCAGGGGTGGGGAACCTCCGGCCCCCCGGGCCGTATACGGCCCGTGAGACCATTTGGTACGGCCCTCGAGGTCATTTATAAACACACGCAAAAAAGAAAGATATTCAAGAGATCTAGACTGCAAAATAATTAAACAAGCGAGTTCCTGTTTTTCCAGGCCGTCAGGGTCCTTGAACACAACACGTTAGTGTCATCACGTGGTATATGTCTCCAGTGTTTCCCCTAGGATGGAGTCATAGCAGCGGTGCTAAGGCACGCGGGCCCAGCAAAATGTGAGCGCGGCGCGCGTGGACATTTTAAGTGTGTGCGCGTGCGAAGTGCTTCCCGCCATTATGTTTCTATTTGTCTGCCAGCACAAGAAAGACACATACATCATTAAAGGCTTCAAATGTATTCAGTATTGTATGAACATAATTGGTGGTTGGACATCACATCCTCTAGGGGGGTCCGGGGGTATGCCCCCCCGGGAAGATTTGTTTTTACATTTTAATATAAAATGCTTCAATCTGGTGCACTTCGAGCACACAATGACTAGAGACTAGATCTAACTCTAAACACCCATATGAAAAAGATCGTTTTACATTTTAATAATCAAATAATTGAACATACCAATAAACTACCATAGCCAATAACACATATGTAACTTATTTTATTTTTGTTGTTCATTTACATCACTTTCATCAGGCAATTTTTTAGTTTAATATCAGGTGTCAAAAGAGCATGGCACCTAGTAATGAATGTGCCAAATGTCTCCACTTCGTTCCACTGCCCCAGTGACTTGAATATCTTGGGTTCTGCCACCCTTCATGCAGATCTAGATCCCTCCGCTTCGCGTCGGGATCCTGATCAGCCTGTCGGGTGTTCTTTTCCCCATAATGACCGCGTCGCTGCACGTTATCCCTTACAAACTAACTAAGTTAGCTAGATGTAATTCATTCTTAACTGTAGGCTTTTATCAAAGTATTAATTTACTTAATCTAAATGTAACAACATTTTAAATTATAATAACTTACATTTATGGCGTTATGACCTTCTTCTTGAGGTGATTGTGTCCAAATAAAGTTATGTCTGCTTCAACTTGCTGTTGTCTGTCTTGTCAGGCAGTTTTCCTTCAGCTCTGAAAATGACAGCTTTCCCGCGTATCGGTGGCTCGAAGTTGCCGCGAGCGCTAGGGGGCAGCACTTATAATTATTTTAATTAAAAAAAAAAAAATTTTTTTTTTTTTTTTTTATCTGCTTGGGGGCTTGCGCCCCCTAGCAGCGGCGCGCATATTTCAGCAGCGGCGCAGCGCCGCTGCTGAAAACATATAGGGGAAACACTGTGTCTCGTCTGACAGGGGTGCAGTTCGGACGGAGAGCACCAGAACGCGGCTCAGGGCCTGGGAATTCACAAATTGCAATACCCATAAGGAGCCGTACACATGCTGCAGTTTTTGCGTGGCTGTGTTGAAAGCGCAGTGGTGATCTGTTCATCTGTCATAATGATCATACAGTCAATAACTTTGTTGTTATTAGCATCTGATTAGCTAGCTATGCTAACGAATATAAGAAGCTTTTTCTCCAACCAGAGGTAAAGACACATCTTTATATGATCATTATAGTTATAAAAAAATAAGAGAATAAAGTAAACAGGTATAAAATACTAATATGACAGTAAAAAGTAAAAAAAAGTTATTAATAAACAAGAATACAGTTTAAAAGGGGAGTGATTTGTAAAATATCCATAAAGAAACAAATCTGCTTACGGTTCTGTTTCATATGGGTGTTGAGAGATGTATCCATAGATCTCTTAATGTTGCTCTCAAAGTGCACCAGATTGATGCTTTTAACTTCAACATTTAAAAACAATCTTCATGGTGGTGCATTCCCCCAAACCCCCCTAGATGAGGTTAGATCCCCCCCCCACACTTAAATCATGTCCACATGGATATGAAACTAAATACATTTGCAAACATCTTGTGTCCATATATTTCTGTTTTGGTGGTCATGCTACTGTGCATGCATGCGCGGGTCATGGTCAAATATCCGGATTAAGAGGTTGCTTTTTCTTTGCACAACATGAAAGAAAGGCGAAATGAATGGGCTGTGATTTTAGTTTTTTAAGCAGACGTTGAGTTCAATAATTTGCACGGCTCTCGGAGGATGTTGTAAAAATTTTAATGGCCCTTGAGAGGAAAAAGGTTCCCCACCCCTGCTTTAACCAGTTAAGCCCCATGCCCCCGGCTTCTTAACATTCAACAAACCACGAAACAAAACACAACTCTAACGCCAAGCCTCTGAATTAGCCCGCAGTTACTATTCCCATATTTTCAACACTAAGGTTGAAGTTAAACGGTGCTAGCTTTGTTATGTTATGTGGAAACAAACATAGAGAACATGGACATGGGCCTAAATGGTAAGCGTCTTTTATCTGCGCCCTCTGTGGATTGCCCCGTTTTTTATCTCAAATGTATTCCAGAATAGTAGAGAATAATTCTGCCTTCCCTCCTAAATTAGTACAAAAGTTGTGCTGCTGCGGTCCTGGGAGGCAAACAATGCTTGGAGGAGGAAAAAGAGATGAGAGAAACCCAACGGAAGCCTTTGATCCTTGAAGATGTTAGCAAGAACCAAAGGAAAAAATACATGTTGAATAAATACAACTTAGAATCAAAATGCAAATCACAATGAAAATGCATGAGTGTTATTTGTGTTTCTTTTGGTCCTTTTCTCAATCTCCCACTGTAATTAGCAACACTAGTGATGTTTGTATTGCATGTATTCCCTCTAACTTTATATTTTTTTTTTTTTCTTGGAGCACAGGTGTCACGGAATAATTAGATCAAGGGAAAATGAGAAATATCTTTTCAAAGTTGATTCAATAGTATGTCTCAAAATGTATTATAAAAGGAAAAAAACGATCAAATGAGTTATGGTACAAGGGCACGGAACAGAGCATGGAGAATAAAAGAGCGAATTAGATTGAAGTGTTTTATGTCTTTTTGTAGGGGATTTTTTTTCTTTTATACATTGCTAATTTTTTCATCTTTACACATTATTGAGTTGTTTCCTGAGGGGTGATAGAGAAGTGAGGGTGTCTATTGCTGGGCCCCAGCCCCTCTAATGATGCCTTTGTGGGGACGTCAGCACTGTGTTCAAAAGCAGAACTCCAGCCAGCTGACCCAGCCATTTACAACCTAACAATGAGCAGCTGTAATTGAAAAATGTTGGAGGAAACACACACACACACACATACACACACACACACACACACACACACACACACACACACACACACCCCCCCCCCCCCCCCCACCCCCCACACACACACACACACACACACTTTGAGATTATGGTAACTACCTAACACTGTAGCGGCACGTTCCAGTGCTCTTAAACAGGCTCTAATGCCACTCACAGCCCCCTACCTGTTTAGCATGCCAACAAGCTAACAAAGCCTTTCCATTACTGTAGCACGGGCTGCTGCACCACACACCCCCTTGTCCATCTAATAGGGGGTTATGCTAATAAGCTAACAAGTGTCATTGCGTTGTGGTAATGTAACATGGCCTAATGCCATATTAGCTCCCATAGCATAAGTTCATGCTAACAAGCTAACGAGCTCAATCTGCTACTGTGATAAGGGCCTAAAGGGGCACATTGCCTCCTATTCAAACACAACGTAAAATGTTAATGAGCTAGCGCTTCAGTCCATTACTGGAACATGAACTGCTGCTAATCAAACCGACCCCATCACTGACATTAAAACTGGGTGATAATAGAGTGAGGTTTTTCAAAGCCATGGTGCTGACATTTTGTGTTTAGAGCCACCCATTTTCAGGGATTTCATTACACTTAAAAAATGGAAATTATTAAATCAACCATAACAATATTCAGACATGACATTGAAGCCATTTAAATAATGAGAAGCTTTACCATTTAGTTTACACCTTTAGTTTGCCTCATCAAATATCTATGGTTATGTATTGGTAACTTAGGGTTACGGCCCCTACACACGGCGGCGTGTGTTGCCGCTTCAACGCTTCTGCCCATTCACTTTGAATGGGGTGACGTCACGATTCGTGACGTCAACTGCATTGTGGGAGCAAAGCGTAGCTTCTCTCGCGGTGCTCGCTGCAAAAGTAGAGCAATGTTCTACTTTTGACGCCTCGACGGAGGTGTCAGCCAATCGAATCATATGCCAGTCCAAGCTCTAGCCAATCAAACCGCGTGCTTGTGTGTCTGGGGCGGGAGATTCATGTGATTGGTTGTTGGTCGAGTTTCAGCCCCCCCCGCCGGCAAGCGACAACGCACGCCGCCATGTGTAGGGGCCGTTAGGGTGAGCCTCCAAAGAAAATATATAGCATGATGACCAAAACAGAAACCTTCCTTTTTATATTTTGCACTAAAACGTTTTTCTAGATTTAATTAGTAATACATAAATTGATAAAAATGCCCTTGTGATATTTAGACATGCAAACCAGGGCTGTTGTCATTTAGTGCCAGGCTAACTAAACAGTGCATGGAAATAAAGTGTAATAAACGTATTAGCCGAACAACATCAGCTAATAATTTCCACTTCATTTAAATGAAACAAGTACCACTTGAATATTGTTTTAATATCTTTTGACCAGGAGACTTCTATGTCAACAACAGTGCATTCGTTCAACTGTAAATTAAGTGGTTTTTATGTTTTACTATTCAATTAGAGATAAAACAATTCAAGTGGAGATCAAATCGATTCTAAATCAATTATATCTTACAAATATGCTTATTAGCCTTAAAACAAGCTACCATGGATAATTGTTTAATAAAACAGATGTAAAAAAAAAACAAATGTATTAAAATAAATTAAAATGTGTCAAACAGTAGTTTTACAATCAACACTGCTAAGAAAATCCCCCAAAATATCATCCCATTGAATGTCTGACATCAGAAGAAAAAAAAAACGGAATTTGTTTAGTCTCTATGACAGAGGTTTGTAAAAAGTTTAATTTAATTTCAATCTTTTATTTTTAACAGATTTAATAAAACTAAAAACAAATATTAAACAGAATACCGTATTGGTAGAACACTTGTTAAACAACATTTATATATTCAACAATATTTATATATTTAACATAAAAGTATAATAATAGTGTCCGAAAAGGAGCAGGAGAAAGCAAATGCTTCTTTATAACTGCAGCTAGCTGTGTCCTTTCATAAAGCTTTCTTAAGTTCCGCCTGACCGAGGGAAGGGCTATCATGCAGCAGACTCCTTGCCCTAGGAGTAGATAGATGTGTGTATTTGGCATCACATCCACCCATCCCTTCATCCTTTCCACCCCCGCCCCCCACACACACCCCCAGCTATCCAAATAGAGAGATCTGGAGGAGGAGGGGTGGCAAGGTGGCAGGCACCCCAAATGTAAAGCGTACGCAATCACTCAGATACAAGTGGCACCGCTAAAAATTGCCTTCATATATCAGCCTATGGTTTACGGGCTGTGGCAGAAAGGACGGCAAAAGGTCAGCTGGAAAAACATATAGACGTGTCAGAGCCACTGCTCGGGGCGCCGGAGCTCTGGGCTGATGGCTGAGGAGATGGGCTTGCTATGTGTGTGTGTTTATGTGCGTGTGTGTGACACACTCAGGGACACATGAAGGCAGCATACAATAACTGAAGGTTAGTTTGCCACTAACAAAGTTGCAGTGGCGAGCCGTCAGGGCCCTCTAGGACACTCTTTGAGGGCCTAAGATATATTTTTTAATATTTTTAAAAGAATATGTTATTAGTTTTACCAAAATAACTTGATTTAATTGTATTTTAAATAACTTTTCCAAATAAATAAATCCATTGAATCTGCCTATTCAGTTTCTGTTGGAATGTGAAGGGTTAAATGAAAGAAGCTCCTTTGGCCGTCTCTGCGAGTTACTGTGAAGATAGGAGCTGATTGGTGGTCCAGCTATGAATTCACAGAAGGCCCACTATAGTAACTCAACGAGAGAGTAATGTCAAATGACACAATTGACCAATAATTTCTTCCCTCTAAATGGGTGCGGCTTTATTATCGCGGACTTTATGACAAGTTCCGCCCGCTGTGAAGTTTATGCATGTGTTATAACAACGGGTCAAGCTAGGCGGAAGTAGCTAATTAGCATAAGTTCGTTCATGATGGCTCACGTCACGTCAGTGATAGTGATGACATTGTTGCGAAATTATTAATCGAGTCATTTTCAAGATTGAGTTACAATGATAAACTGGAGTGGCAAAGGATCAGCTGCATGACCCCGCCATCAAGTGCTTCATCCAAAAGGACAGGAGGATGGACTTTGTGTTTGAGTGATTTGATCATCAGAGGTAGGCCTAAGTCATTTTCAATGTGGGCCGCCGTGCCGACTTAATTCATTTGTAATTGTTACTTGGCTGTGGGTGCCCTGTCATGCTAGGTGTTTATATAAATGGTGTTGTTTTGTGTGGTAGAGGGTCGCTGTTATTGATGCCTTTTGCCGTTGTTTTGATATTCCGCTGAAGTATGCTGTGACGTAATAACTCTTTTAATAACTTTTTTCGAGCGAAGGGGGGGGGGTTAGAGGGCCCTGATGGAACCTCCTGATGGAGGTTGATATACACCTCACATGGCCCTCTAACCCCCCCCCCCCCCCCCCCCCCCTTCCACACGCATGTATACCTCCATATATACCTCCATGTGGGTATTAAAGTGACGGCTCACCACTGCAAAGTTGTATTTAAAAGGAAGAAAATCTATATTATATCCAGATGCTCAGCCCGCTCATGTAGGTTGTTGTTGATGTAGATATTGTTCTTCCTTGTTGCCTAGGTTTTTGAGGAATTGTGATGGTCATTCCTCACTGTTTTCTGACAATATATCACCATAAAATTGTTCTCAGAAAAAAATGGTTACATAACCCTAATACTAGTCCCTAAAGCTGACTTCACGTCATGATACAGGATTTGAGTTTATTTGGTTACGTCCACTGCTAGCTTGTGGCACCTAATACAGCTGTTATCTGATTGGTTGAGCCGCAAAAGGTCATCGGTACAAAAGGTAGAGATGTTTTACCGTTGATCATGTGAAGGCATCTTGACCCTAACCCTTGACCCAATATGTACAAAGTAATTTTTTCCCCAGACAAGAAGTCGAACCCAAATCATGAGATTGCGCCTCTTTTTGTTGGGAATAGAAACCAAAGATGTCGTCGATGTGATGGATGTATGGATTTTATTTTCAAAAGTGTGTATCTTTATTGCTGTTTTTCTGCAATCAGGTCTGGGGATGTGATTTAAGTTGGAGACGACAGTCTAATGCTGCTATCACTGTGCTGCAACCCTCAGCAGCTGCCTATATACCAGATTAATGATTAATACATTGATATGAGACCTTACATCTAGCAAACAACTGCTTCAATAGAGAAAATGTTCAATTGTTATTGAGCTAAGAGTTGATGAAGATGGATAATGCATGTATGTATATGGTATGTTTCCGGGATGAGGCTATGTCTAACTAGACTACAGTAAGAGAAAAGTGTTTGTGGGGTTTTACTGTAGACGAGCATACTTCATTGTGATCATCCGTGTTTGTCATGGTTTCTTACTTTGTGTGTGTGTGGCGTGCTTTAGCAAGTTTCCGCAGTCAGCAAACACACGGACACACACGCACGCACCCACACACACAAACACACAGGTATATGCTGGATACTGTAACCTCTCGGTCGACCTCCGCTGACAAGATAGATCGCTCCATTCATCTATGGGTGAGTGCACCGAGCGCTCCATTCATCTGCGGCTGAGTGGATCAGGCCGACTAGCATTTTTCACACCGCTGGCCCATGATGCATCTGGGGCTCTGGAGGAATGTCACTGGCCTGAATGCCCTGATCTGTCATGAGGCACTGGCTGCCACACCACTCTATACACAGTGACAAACACACATACACACATGGACACATACTGCATTCAATTTGAAGGCCAGTTGGCTAAAAGTGACACTTTCATTACACTGAGAGGTTGTAGGTTTGACTCCCTTGAGCCCATGTCTTATGGATGTTTGAGCATCAAGCCTCATTCGTGTAAAAATGGTACGTCTTCTCTCATCTCACCAGAGTCCTGCACTCTATTGTGCTCTCCGACCTCCATCACAACAGCTTGAACTGGGATGCCACAATGGAACAAGGTCCAGTTGCTGGGTCAGCAAGAGTCTTATTGTCCTGCAACCAGACATCAGCTGAGAGCAGACTGTGTAGTGGAATAGCATCATAGCTCCTTGCTGGGTTAGCTTAGCCCCAGTCTTTCCTCTCCTTAACGGATGTTAATGTTTTGCACTTGGTGGTTTTTGGTATGAAGTTCTGGCTCCCTGGTAGGGTGGTCCAAAAGCGGCAGCTGTGGCGAAACAAAAAAAACAGCTGAAAATGGATGGCTGTGGATCAAGGGGTACAGTGGTCGTCTAATAGTTGTAAGATTGATGGTTCAAACCCCATATGGCATAGCCATTTACTGTATATATTATTGACGAAGCTGAATTCCTGTGGGACTTCCAGATCCAGACTGATAAAATGGTGATTGCTAATCAAATGGAAAATGTGGTAGACGACAAACAGCAAAACAAGGCAGTTGTGATATACGTAACAATCCGATGCGATAGCAACCTCCGGAAGAAGGAACACAAAAGATTGAAAATATAAAGGGCTCAGAGGAGCTAGAGAAGATGGGGAAGGTAGTGCAATAGTAGCTCTAGCAAAATCCCCAAAACAACTTCAGTGATCTCTGTCCAGAAAAAAAGCAGTCCTAGGAACCACTGCTCCAGGACACGAGCCTGGAGTAAGGAAGAATAACAGACTGTCCAGTGAGCATTAGGGTACTCAACATCAAATACAACATAAAAAGTTGAACGTGGGGAGAACAGGTGAGTTGTGGCTTAACTTAAGTTCTTGTCAACATTGATTTACGGTATATCAGTCCATTTTGATGAACGCAGAATATCTTGAAGTAACACACACACACGCCTCATAAAACATCATGCAAAAACCCCATATAAGTTGTCAGACCCAAAGTCAATAATGATGGATGCAAAACCAAAGTGTAAAATATACAATAAGGACAAATGCTAATCATATGATTTTGATTATATAATATGATATGTATTGCATCTAATTTCCTCCCCAGACAGTTATATATGTTTGAGAATTAGGCAATGGAATAGCAAAACATCCAATTGGCATTTATGTTATTGGACTATGCTGTTCTTCTGACATGTGGTTCAATATTTGAACACCCAAAGGGATAGGGCTTCATCACAGGCCCATAATCCAGCCACCCTTTATAATATATCAGTTAAAATGTTCACAAATTCAAGGTCCAAATCTGTAATCCAATGCAAAGTACTTGTGTTATAAATAACCACACATACTCCCTTATAAATGCTCTGATGTAAGTACTATATGTTGTTGCAAAGCCCAATAAACAAAGTGAAAAAAGATTTTTCAAGAAAATAAATTAGTGGATGAAATGACTGTAGAGTAAACCAGTGATCTAGTATATCTGCTTGACCTAATTGGACCAACCAACGTTTTTTAATGACTATCATTTTGGATGTTTATTTAGCAAAAGCTAGGTGTCAAACAGAGGAAATTGCCCAACGGGTGAGTTATCAACACCTCAGTGGACGGAGGAGAATAACCTCTGGAGACCGACTGACCTCCAGGTGACCTCCAGCTTCACCCTGGACAATTTGAGCGTTCTCTGTAACCTGCTGTCACCAGCCTCTGAGACGGAGATAAATGAACGACCTGAACATGGCAGTGTGTAATGAATTCCCAGCTTCTTACCTATTTCGAAGACACATTTGAATATATCTGATACTGCTGCATTGATTTGTATTCTATCAAGGAGTTTTAAGCTGCCTAAGGTGGCATAGTTGTTATCTTGACAATATGGAACTTTGGTTACGTGACAACAGGCCTTAGATGAGGGGCTGACTTGATATTTCTCTGGCCTCTGACCAAGCCCTTCCCATTCATTGCTGTGACTGCTGCTGCTTGTTCAGGGTATTTGCTTCTTCATTGTATTGTGCCCCAAATTGGTTGAAAATGTTCTATACACCAATCCAGTCTTTTTCTTGGGTTAGCGTTAGGGTTAGCTTTAAAGAACATGTTGAAGAACCAACTAAAGTTTGGAAGAAACAAATGTTGGCTTTAAGGAGAGAATAAAGGATCTAAAAATGTCCTTGTCATGAACCCTTATCAGCTCATGTCAATGCTTGAGCACAACTGGGCTTGGATGTTGCCATGTATACAGTAGCTGTTGGCTTTGTTTTAGTTTATCATAGACCATTAGACCAGCCAATATGTCCACAAAGATCTTCCTTCTTCTCCCGTCAAGAGTTTCTTTGGTCCTTAAAAATTATAGAAAAACTTTTAGATTTAATGAATTCTACAAGGAGGGGAGGTAGAGATGCATGGTGGGGTTGGACTGATGAGGGCGGCCGGTCGGGGCAGGGTGTGTAGCTGAAATAATGATGATGCTGATGAAGTGCAGAACGGGCATCCAGTGGCACAGCTGGCAGAGGTGGCCCAGTTAGCCCAGTTAGCCGGCTGGCTTTCACTGGACCACGCACAGATGCCCATTAACTGCCCCGCTGATGACACCCCTGGGGCATAATACACACACACACACACACAAACACACACACATTTGTAAAGATATTTTTACACATATTACACCGGGACAAAGATATAACCACACATGCAAGAGACAACCCCGAACACTATTTTGATATACAGCACATGCAGACACACACACACATGCACACCAACACACGTACACAGAAACACACACGACATGTGTTAATATATACTGTATATACACATTATAAATGCCAAGACAAGGATATAACTACACATGGTAGAGACGCAATTGAACAATATTTTGATATAAAGCACATACAGACACACACACCCATGCCTAAACACACACACACACACACACACACACACACACACACACACACACACACACACACACACACACACACACACACACACACACACACACACACACACACACAAACACACTGAAAACATTTCTCACCCAAGTCCAAACATCCCTAAACAAATATTTTCCGCAAAAATATGTCCCAACACACGGATGTACAAACCAACACACATATCATGCTGCTTAGCCACTATGGTCCAGCTATTCCCACCCACATACACACACACACACACGCACGCACGCACGCACACACACACACACACACACACACACACACACACACACACACACACACACACACACACACACACACACACACACACACACACACACACACACACACACACACACACACACACACACACAGTGCAATTCTCACCTCAGGGCAGAGATGTGCTCTGATGTTTCCGGGGCAGTGGGCAGTCACGAGTGTGTGTGTGTGTGTGTGTGTGTGTGTGTGTGTGTGTGTGTGTGTGTGTGTGTGTGTGTGTGTGTGTGTGTGTGTGTGTGTGTGTGTGTGTGTGTGTGTGTGTGTGTGCCTGACAGCTGTTTGTGTGCATGTCCGTGTGTCCGTGTGTGTTTGTGTGTGTTGGCGCGGTGCCCTAATTTGACAGAGCCAGAGCAGTGGTTGATCCCCTGTGCAGTTGATTTGGCTTGATGTTGACCCTACAGGCATTGTCAGCTCCAACATGCTCCCTGTCTCCTCATGTAGCCCAGCACGACACTGAGTGGAAACACACACACACACACACACACACACACACACACACACACACACACACACACACACACACACACACACACACACACACACACACACACACACACACACACACACACACACGCACACACACACATACGGACACACACCATGCGCAACAAAGTGCACAAACATTCATTTATTCCAATAAAACAAGTCCCACCTTTTACCTATTTTAATATTTCTTTATTCTTCTATTTTTATTTTTAAATTTGTGATACTTATCATTTTTCTTTTAGGACTTATTTAATTGTGTTTTTTATTTGTATTGAAGGATTTATGAAATTATCTGTTATTTTTTATTTCCGTTCACTTTCTTTTTTATATTTAATTTGAAGTGATTAAAACAGTTGTCTGTAAATGATATAATGGTATGTATTTTTTATTAGATTTGTAGCATTTAGGATGTTGTTTAAATACTTCATAGTTGTTCTTTATAACTATCTTTTTTCCACCAAAGTTTGTAAATGCAAATTGATGCAAAATATAAAAAAACAATACAGATCTGCTTTATACATTTTCAAAAGTAGAGGAAAACCGTTACCATAAGAGAAAAAATGAAATATTATAATATATTCTTATAATCTTCTGCGTGTCTCTGCGTCAGAGTGCCAAATGTTGTCTCTTTACCTAGACAGAAGATATCTTAAAAATACATAAAATCAAATAATTCTACATTTCTATACATCTGTTACTCTCAGTCCCTCAGAATGATTCTCTATCATTGGTTGATGGCACTGTATAACAGCCGTGCTGAGGCCAGAAACACAGAGTGGCGGACTAAAAATCTAAAGCATAGAAACATAATGCATAATATACTCCAATAATATATTTTTGTTTTGTCGAAGAGCTTTATTTCCCTGCAGTGAGTGCAGAAAAAACCCTTTCCACATGACTTGTGACTGCGGAAAGAGATTATGTTTCTAATAGAGTTGGACTTGGATATTTATACATAGCCTTTTGATTTGTGAGTTACAGTGTCAGCACTTGTTGTGTGTTTGAAACCATGTGAGTGTGAGTCTTCATTGATAAAAAAACAACAAAAGTTAATGTTTTACTGCAACGTCATTGTGTTTGTGCGCTATGTGTGTATGTGTGTGTGTCACTTTCTTTCCCTTTCCATCATTCCTACACTCCCATCTGTCTTTCATTCTCTCCTTGTATGTTAGAAATACATATTATGTGCTTTCTCTGGTTACTCGTTTGTGTGCTTTGATCCAAACATTTCTCTTTGTTTGGACCTTTCAGAGTGGCGTGTGTGTGTGTGTGTGTGTGTGTGTGTGTGTGTGTGTGTGTGTGTGTGTGTGTGTGTGTGTGTGTGTGTGTGTGTGTGTGTGTGTGTGTGTGTGTGTGTGTGTGTGTGTGTGTGTGTGTGTGTGTGTGTGTGTGTGTGTGTGTGTGTGAGTCCATCAGGCTGTCCCTGCTGGAACAGATCCTCTGAGGTAAAGGCCATATTTTAATCCCTGGGTCCATCTAATCTCCTCATATTCACATCTCAGATTAACACACACAGACATAGCGGTTTGATGCCTGTCATCATCAGTCGGTGTGTGTGTGTGTGTGTGTGTGTGTGTGTGTGTGTGTGTGTGTGTGTGTGTGTGTGTGTGTGTGTGTGTGTGTGTGTGTGTGTGTGTGTGTGTGTGTGTGTGTGTGTGTGTGTGAGATGAGGTGCGTGAAAGAATGATTCTGATGGTCCTGGCTGAGAGAGATTAATTGTTAAAAAATTAAGCTTGTCTAGGGCCGGCGACCCGTGGGTCAACTGTTTTCCTCGCTATATTGAAACACACACACACACATATCCTGATGCCATCTGCCCTGGGGCTGCTGGCCGGCGATGTCAGCGTTGTAAGAAGGGTGGGATCAGAAATGAGAACAGCATGTACTATGTGTTTTAACATCAGAGGTGACTCAGTGCCCTCACACACACACACACACACACACACACACACACACACACACACACACACACACACACACACACACACACACACACACACACACACACACACACACACACACACACACACACACACACACACACACACACACACACACACACACACACACACACACACACACACACATACATACAAGCTGTCCACACATGAAACGTTGATTGTGGTCACTCTCTCTCCGTGCTTTTTGCTCAGGGTAAAAAAAAAAAAACAACCAAAGAGGGCAGTGGAACGGGGGAGATTCCTCCGCCAGGCCGCATGAACGCAGACATAAACACACTGACTAATGAAACTCAAGCGTGGAAAGTGTGTGTGTATGCGAATGTGTGGCGTGTTCTAAGTAGCTCCATCTGGGTAGAGGTGGCAGCGGAGATGTTTACTTGAGGCTTTAGCCCATCAACTTATTGTCAACAGTTCAAGGGACTGTCAGCGCTCAGTGTGTGTGTGTGTGTGTGTGTGTGTGTGTGTGTGTGTGTGTGTGTGTGTGTGTGTGTGTGTGTGTGTGTGTGTGTGTGTGTGTGTGTGTGCGTGCGTGCGTGCGTGCGTGCGTGCGTGCGTGCGTGCGTGCGTGCGTGCGTGCGTGCGTGCGTGCGTGCGTGCGTGCGTGCGTGCGTGCGTGCGTGTGTGTGTGTGTGTGTGTGTGTGAGAGAGGCAGAAGGAGAGTGTGTCTGGAGGGGGTTCGTGGTTTGGGGCACGGAGCGAGCAGGGAACAGAAAACAGAGTGTATGTCTAAAATTTGAAATTGACCTTAATGGTTGCAAAATGTGAAGTAAGAATGTGAAAAAGGATTATAATTGAGATCTTGGTTGAAGCAATTAACCAGTTCTGGCTGGACAAATACAAAACGATCAATATCTTAATATATACGGTTACCACTTTACTGTGAAGGCCCTGACACACCAAGCTGACACCAAAGAACCAACAGTCTCACTCCCTGATAGTCCAATAGCGACGCTTGGTCAGGGTCCTTTGGCGTGCCGAGTCTCCTTCAGCTTCATAAACGGACGCAAAGAGCTTTCAACTGATTGTAATGTATTCCCATTGGCGGAGGTATTTGACGCTCAGGGAAGCACCGCATCGGTCCATGTCGGCGGCAGTTAAAGGCAATGTGAGCGTGCATTCCCATTGGATAACGGAGAATTTTACACCCGGAAGTAAGTATTCTCCTTACTGTAGATTGATTTTACAGTGATGTCTGCACTACTCATCGACTAAAAAACACCAGATTATCCTTGTTAATTACACAACATTGATTGGTTTAAATTGTGTGCAATGCTTTTTAGTTTTTCCTCTTCGATTCGGAGAAACAAATATTTTTTCTGAGTTTAGGATGGCAGAAGATACTACACTACCCATAAGTGTGTTTTCGTCATTCAAAAGAGGCAACCACTAGACAGACTGCGTGATATATACAAACTTCAGCTCTCTGAAGCAGAAAGAAACTAAGCATTTTGGCAACCTTAAAGTACTGCTGCTACCACATTCCATGCATCAGTAATTATAATCCAAGATTATATTAAAATACAACATCATAACACTGACAGGCAGCAGAACAGCCAATCAGAGTGATTTATTTTGCCGACAGCCTTTTGCCGACAGCTAAAGGCGGAAGGTGTCGGCGTGGCCAAAAATACACAACGGTGCGGGACACACCAATCTGAGTAAGGCGACAGGACGCTCATCGAAGGCCAGATATCTATCGACATCTATCGACGGCCGAAATCGGCTTGGTGTCTTAAGTCACCCAAGAGTTTCAATAAAGAAATATTTAAGAATAATGGCATGTTAACACTGGAAGCAAGCACATTTTGCATGCGGTGCATTTAGAGTAAATGCAAAGACATGGATAGATAGACGCACATAAAAAAATTATAAAATAACTCGAGCTGGAAATTGGCGTGGCGCTGTCTGTATCAGTATGTAGTTATTTAAGCATAATTTTGATACGTGTATTACAATTATATCATGGCAGAATGTTAATTATACTGTTGTTGTCAGTTTATTCTAGTCGAATGTTCTGGTATTCCTATCCTTCCAGATGGAGAGTAACATATTATCGCACATTCAAAGAGGCAAATTTGACCATGAGTCATTAAAACTAAACTGAAAAAACTACCTACTGTATGCAGATAAACCCTGATAAAATGGTCAAAAGTTCACCCAACGAAAGTGAGTAGGTAGACCTTGGGCGGAGACTGCTTTGTCAACTGGGGTTATAATGGTAAAATCAATCAACTATATAGGGTTAAGTATCTTACCCAAGGATCCATTGACATGTACACTGCAGGGGATTGGATAGAATCCACAACCTTCTGATTGTAAGACCTGGTGTATAGATTAAAAAACGTACATTTTAACTATACCTGAAAACAGGCGGTATCCAAAGCAACTCACATACACTTCAATACGGTAGACATGCCTACAGGATTTGGGGTGTAGTATCTTGCCCCATGGACAACTGACCATCCAATTGGTAGACGCCCATTAACCCCATGAGCCAGGGCCGCCCAAAGTCATTTTAACAATGTAAAAACAAGACATTGCACATTAACAAACCTGGGTAAAAATAATTATAGTAAAGTTGAAGTGTTCATTTCAAAATAAGTGATATGTTGCAGTTCATTCTGTCATTGGTAATTATTGAGAATGATTTACAAGTCCTTTACAGGGATGGTGTTCAGAACCACAGGAGGAACAGAGCAACAAAAAAACAACTTAAATCCTTTGGTCCGGTTAAGAAATGTGTGTTTTATCTTTGTCTTCAATAATTGTATATTCTCTAATTAAAACATGTTCGCAGTCTTGTCCCTCATTTCAGTTTTTCTTATCTTTAACCCACAATCCAAGCCTCTTCTCTGAAAAATAACTACAACCCAATTTATTAAAACCACCCAGCCAATGCACTTGCTTTTCTTCGAGTTACCAAGATGTATTTTTCAACGTGACAAATGTTCTGCTGTCTGTGCCATAGCTGGCAGTGGGGAATAGTGGTGTATCTGGATGGAAGGGATCCAAGACAAGCAGGGTGTAGTTTACAGTGGTGCCCTGGCAGACTAATGCCAAACACACATGGTGGAGCCAACCTCCAGCGTCACACAACACATGACACTGTGCCGGGCCACCCAGCTCCAAACACAGAAATACCATAATCTGTGCTGATAACTCTGCCAAGTTATTCTGTTTTTTTTACTTTGAACTTCTGGAACTGATATTGACAAATTGATGTAGAGGAAAATATGTATACCAAAATATACATAAAAAAATCTAATTTGGAACTATATCTTAGTCAATGGGGTGCTAGCATCATTTATGTTGTAGTTACTTTAAAGCATTTTAATTTAAACTGCTTAGGTAACTTGACACTTCAATTCTTTCAGTATTTTCATTATTACAGTATGTCCAATGTTTCCACTGCAAATTGTCAGTGTTTTATTGTCACATTTCCATCATATTTTGCCTTGAATTAATATTAGAAACCCAATTTGTGAATGTACAAAGCTTTTAGGTGTTTAATGTGTTTAATGTCATCCCACCGAACATTAGCCTTCTTTAGCTTAGCGTTGGTGGCCTAGCGTTAGCATTTCACTTCTGGCAATTGCATTTTTGATTGAAAAAACACAAAGTGTTGTGGAGATAACCCTGCTGAACAAAACGTGTTAAGTATTATAATGTACTTTTGACACAGAGCAAATCTTCCGCAGTATACCGAAACCCAATGGGGAAATCCATTGCTTTTTGTCAAAGGGAACCCTTTGCGATGCTAACTTCCGGGTCCGCCTACAAAAACACATCATCACTGCACCACTGTATTTTCGGTAAAAAATATGTGGAGACCATAAAGTACAAAAACAAGTATCGGTAGTTGCAGCTATTAGAGGTGTTTAATCGTACATTGTAGAGCTCTATTGTGGCTTTTAGACCTCTATTGGTTTCTCTGAGCAAGAGCCATTCACCTCCACTCTGAGCTGCAGAGGCCGCAGCTGTAGTGCCCTTCTCACACACACACACAAACACATACACACACTCCCCTGTGTCCCCCTGCCCTGGGTATTAACTTCCCTCTCTGTAGCAGCTGGAGTCACATTGTGTTGAAACCTCTCTGTACCTGAAGGCATCACACACGCACGCACACACACACACGCACGCACGCACGCACGCATGCACAAACACACACACACACACACACACACACACACACACACACACACACACACACACACACAGACGCAAATATCCCACACAGCACTACTTGCATAGTGTGTATTTGTCCCAAATCTCATCACATTCATACAGTGTAATATTTTATAAAGCTAAAGAAAGTGTTCGAACACCAGTAGGTATTGGCTAACTGGGAACCATTTTAAAATAGAAGAATATTTATCTGTACTACATGTGTGGGATATCCAAACAGGCCTTTCTGGTGTTAACACAGAGGTTGTTCATGTCCATTCCAGCCTGAGGCCGATCATGAGGGCTCGGCTGGTCGGTGCACATTCTGTTTCTGCTGTGTGTCTGCCAGCTGCTTCGGATAAATCTGACAGTGTGTCCTTTTAACATTTTGTACACCAACACTGCATATATGTATTGTGTCTTTTGACTTTCTCTGTGAACTCTGGAGGGCTAAATAATATGCAATGTATGCCTTTATCTTTGTAGCAAAATGGATGTTTGTTTTGATAATAGTACACTTATTTAATCGTCCATAGTAAGTCCAATCTTGAGGCGATATTTGGATTGTTTGGTACTTTATCAATATTTTAGAGGGTTGTATTGCAGTTCTTAACCACACTACATTTACAGCTTTAGCCACTTTGCAGTTTAAGATTTAAAAAAACATTAAATGAACACATACCATATCACGATTTTATTCTAAGTGAATATATGACAATTAAAACTCGTTCCATTTAAACTAGTTATAAACAAGGTACTTTCAGGGCTACAGTATTTAATAATTGGTAGAGCTGGAGGTCCATGTACAGGTCTCTACATTAAGGAATTGGCAAGTATACAGTATATATAACTACAATAGTAATAATACTTCCATACATAGCATCATTGAATATATCAATCACAGGGGCCATTCCACAGCACACATTTGTTTCATACATGAGTAAAATGTTTTTGAACCTAAGAGTATTATATAAGACAGGGGTGCCCAACCTTTTTTGAACTGAGAGCTGCTTTTAAAGTTGCCAGTCTGCCGAGATCTACCAGTCCAAATAGAGAGGCGTAGAAACAGTATTGTATCTTACCTCTTTCTAATCTACACACATACAAGTATTTAACTGAAGTTACACAACAGTGGTGTTGATACAGAGTTGGAGTTTATTCACATGTCACATACTACAGTGGGTAATGTTTTCAAGAAACATTGAACAGTGCTGCCACATATGACACAGGGAAAAAAGAAAAGACTCTGAACACTTTCTTTACCATTATATAAAAATAGTGTTGCTACAAAAGTATAAATTATGCTTACTAATAAGACAACTCAGATCTGAAGCTACACAGGAATCTGCTGCCAAAGTGCAATAAAAAAGACAAAATTAATAGAATCAAACCCTTTTCTTTTTTTTGCATTTTAGTAGAGTATAAAAAGAAATGCCTTTAAAATAGGATGCAAGCAACACTAGTTTCTTAACCTGAATTGATAATAGACTATAATCAATTTAAACAGAACAGATCTTAATGTTTGCATTCTTATAGCATTGTGTACAATAATTAAAATGAATAAGTTCAAACAAACTAAAACTTACAGCTGATTAATAACGGTATCTAACTTGAGTTTTTATTATATCAAAAACCTGTTGAAATGCTACTGTTATTTTTACTGTCCCTGAAAAAGTGCATCGGCAGCCTCCAGGAATGCTTCTTTCGCAACTTCGCCATCTTTTAAAGACTTCATGTGTTTCGCAAGAACGTGACTGACACGATAATGGCACATTTCCACTGCAGCGGGGTAGCCCCGTTTAAGCGTCCCTAAGCGTCCTCGCTCAGGCCTCGGGCTGCCTCGCTGGCCGTCCGAGGCCGTGGCGCATTTCCATTACAGTTTAGGACCTGGGGTAGCAACGCAGTGTAGGCGGGGCGATCGGCTGGAACACTTTCACATTTCGAATTGTTCCGTCAAGCTCCCGCTGGATTTTATCATCCCCAATGAGATGTAGGAACGTCGTCACCTCCTCGGGCGACCACGGTGTGCTTTTCTTTGACGTGGCCATTTTTGTAGCTCCTCCGTTTACAAAAATGCTGTGTATAAAAATGCTTCAAGCTTCCTTCTAGATATATATGCGACGCTAGGGATGATCTCGCGCGCGATCTTGTGACGATTCTCTCTGACCAATCAGCAGTCGAGAGTGTTGACGTCACTAGTTCAGCCCTGGCCCTGGCCTGATAGAACCACGATTTTATGGGGCCGGAAAAAGAGGGAAAAAGTACCCGCTAGCCGGTGCTACGCTATATGGAAAGGCCACCAAAAACTGGCCTGGCCGCTTGACGACGACTAAGGACGCTTAAACGGGGCTACCCGCTGCAGTGGAAATGCGCCATAAGATGCTATGCTGTTGCCATGGCGACAGACCACTCGCCATGAAGCACGATGTCGCTGTAAGTCCAATGGACACGGTCCAATCGTCCCCCAAACTTCGCTTGTATATCACCGGTGCAGCCCTCAACAGCTCTACTTCAATTATGGGGTTTGATCATATGCCATTTCCATGGAAACTGATCCCTCGCATTAAAAGACGATGTCGCTATAACTCCTATGAAAATGTTCAAAAAGTCCTCAAACTTCCCATAGGCCTATGTGCTAACAGTCCAGCCGTGAAGGCATCTAATAGGGATGGTAACGATTAATTGAATATTCAAATATTCGAAATTATTCAGGTATTCGAATAATTATTCATGTATTCGAATATGAGTTATGAATATTTTTTTATTTTTTTTGGGAGGGATGCCTAAGTTGATTACATATTATCAAATTGAATAATTCAATGTATATATACGACAGTGCCATAGCTAAATGTGTTAGTTGACGTCTAAAGGTGTGTTTTGCTCCGCTCACTGGTCCCTCACAGCGGGCAGAGCTGCAGGTGCTGATCTCTCTCTCTCGCGTCCGGTTATACTGATTGTGAATCGCCTCCGCACATGAAAGCTGTAGGCCTATAGCTGTCAAACTGTGATCACCAGTTCAATACATTTGACAAATTCGACTTGGTTTCTACACTTATTTGAACATGTATGTATTTATTTCCAAAAGTTATTGAAAAAAAAAATTTCAAATCTTTTTTTTTTTTCTTTTTTTTGTACCCAATTTTTTTTTATAGGATATGTACATTTCGGTTAACCGTTTTTTTGGGGGTCGAATATTCAAATATACATTTGCTTTCAAATTCCCATCCCTAGCATCTAATAGACAGTTTTGAGATTTCTTCAAATGCCGTTGCCATGGCAACGCAATGCTCGCCATGAAACACGGTTTTCTCATAACTTCAGTGAAAATGCTCCAAATGGCCCAAAACTACACCACAGGTTTGGTAACAATGCAGCCATCAACGCATCTAAGCATATTATGGGATGTCATCAAATGTTTTAATGGCCAAACTATCCTACAATTTAGGATTTTACAGAGAGGGTTATTTGTGAATAAACGACCATCTGTAACGTTTGTATTCAACGGGAGCACTAGAGGGCAAACACTTTAAAACGTAATTATAGGACGTATTAAGCGCTTGAACAAACAACATATTTGGTCGTAATAAGGGCCTGAACAATCAGCCCATTTGGTCGTATGAGTTGGAGGACTTGTTGGTTTATTGCCAAGTAGGGTAAAACATACAAGCAATGTGTCTCTGTGTACATGGTGCATACATAAACACAATTAAAAAAGATAAAAAGTACCAAAAAATGAAATAAAAACAATTGAGACTATCATATGTTAAGATAAAGAAAGCTATTTACATGTATTAACCCTCCCCTCCCTGGCTCTGGTGCAAAACGCTTAAGTATATGTATATTTTTATTTAGGATTATCACTTATTTCTTCTTTCAAAAGTAGCATTATCTCACTTTGAAATCCAATTTTTAAAGAATGATTAAAGATATTATATTATTAAGGCCACTTTTTGGCAGGAGGAACAATTACAGTCCTTCACTTTCATTTGTTGAAGAGTTTCGATATAATAAAATAAACACCATCTGGTATCTACTTTTATAATGCTAACTCCTCTGCTGTTTGAATGTGTGTCTGCTTCCAAGGTTAAATCTGTGAAGCTTGAGTGTGTGTGCATGTGTGAACAATACTGTAAGTGCGCACATACAGTAGAGTTCACAGAAACAGTGACCGAACAAATCCCACGAATGCACTGTGTGTTGCGCACACCAGTTTTAGCCACTGAAAATAAAGACGTCTGGATTTCATCCCCTCCTCTCTCCTCTCCTCTCCTCTCCTTCTCGGATATTGATCGGGCCGAGCGCTTTGAGTACAAAGAGTTAAGGCCTGAAAGGCGAAACAGCCGCGATTTCAGAGAAGTCATGAAAGTTTAAAATGCCTTCTCTTTCAGCCGGGTCCACGGAGACGTGTTCGCTGTGCGAGTGACCCCCAGGCGCATTTGGAGATCCAATGGTTGAACCTTGCTCATCCCACGTTGAACCAGTCAATACCTATTATTAGCTACTGCCTGCCCTCTGCTACAGGGCCTGATGAGGCAGAGAGAGATAGAGAGAGAAAATACCTTCTGAAGCGGGCCTAGAAGTGGAGCGAGCTGCGCCTCTTTAAGAGTGTGTGTGTGTTTTGCAAATGGAGGGCGAAAGTGTGAGCATGTTGTGGGTATGTGTGAGTCTGGCAGTAATAAGTGCGTGGAAGTTTATTCTGTGTTTGTATGGTTTGGGTTGGCATATCTTGCATGTGCAAGTATTTGTGTGAATACATGAGGCTTGGTGTTTGAATATTTGTGTATTTTTTTTAAGGGGGCCCTATTCTGCTCATTTTCAGCATTATATTGGCATCTTGTGCCACTACTGTGACATGTTTACATGCTTTGCTATGTCTTTATTTTTCTCATACTGTCTGTGCTGCAGCACCTCTTTTCCCCCTCTGTCTGAAACAAGAGCTCAGTCTGCTCTGATTGGTTGGCTGGCCGGCTCTGTTGTTATTGGTTAACCACTTATGTCACAGCCCTTAGCAAATCACATGCAATGTGTTGGAGCGCTAGCCAATAGAACCGCCAGTGTTACATAGTGATGTCACTATGTTTCAGAAGTAAACCAAAGAGTCCAATGGAGACGTTTCAGGCTGGGGGGGAGCTTTGGGATTTTAGCCTTTGCAGACAGAGCACTTATACTAATAAAGGACTGGCTTATCTAGAGCCAGTTGAGTAGCACTTGAAATGTTTGGCTCTATGAAACCTGATGTACTTATATGATTCTGTTTTCTTCAAGGTTGTATCTTCCTGGTCGAATGTACTTATTGTAAGTCGCTTTGGATAAAAACCTCAGCTAAATGCAATGTAATGTAATGTAATGTAATGCAGACCATTTAAATGCAAAAAAACCTATACACACTACAGGAAATGGGAAACCCCAACAAGCATAAGAGGGCTCCTAATAGGGATTATCTCTGCCCCCTTGTATGAAACGCCTCGACTACCTAGTGCTCCAACACATTGTACGTTATAGGCTAAGGGTTGGGACATCTCTAAGCGGTTGACCAATCACAACAGAGCTAACCAATCAGCCTCTTTGCGTGAAAAGAGGTGCTGCAGTATGAGACAAATAAAGACCTTGTTGAACACTACAGCAAGTAAACATGTCACAAAATACAAATATGAACCTGAAAATTAGCATAAAAGTGCCCCTTTAAATGTGAGCATTGCATAACTGCAGGTGTACCTATATCAAGTGTGTGTGTAAGAGGGAAAATGTGTTATGTGTTCCCAGCACTACCGTTAAAAGTCTATTTGTGCATTAACTAATGAAAGAGCAACCCTGCTTGTGACAGATATAGGCCACAAAGGGCTACTTTATTACTAATGGGAAACACACAATCTTATTCTTTTGAATAACTGACCTAATTACATAAACAGGAAATGGCAACACTTCCTTTACAAGTCTATAAGACGATAGACACACACAAAAACACACCATTTTGCAAATGGCAGTTTAATAAGCGATATTATGTTAACAGAGTTTTATAATGATTAAAATCCACACTTAATATGTTGTAAAGCACACAATGTGAAACTGAACGCTTCCCAGTTCTGACTGTCACAAAAACCCATAAACATCATCATTCACCTCACATTATGCTGTAAACACAACCAAGTTGTAAAATCACAATGTTTAATTCTGTATGTGTATTTCCTGTACTGTTTATTCCTGTACTGTTTATTAACAAACACTATGAATAAATCTCTGACACCTTATGCTTGAAATGTTCCCAATTGTTTTGCCTTGAGCGACATAATGCTAATGTGGTATATGGATTGAATAATTAATTAATTAGATACACTATAACTCACATTAATAATTGGTTTTGTCGACTTGATGTATACATTGATTTGTGTATGCATGTTAAAACCACGGCCATGTTTGGAAGGGTGTCTTGTATTCAGTTACAATTACCTGTTTATAAATGTAATCAGTAACATAATCTCAATATCAAAACATAAAAAAAGAGAGAGGGATCAGCTGCTGCTGCTGACGAGTCGATACAAATTAATACAAGCTAAGGGAACAATGTTTTTTTTTAACCATGTGCTAGGCATTACCTTAGCCAAATATTTGTGTCGTGCATGGTTAAAAGAAAACATTGACCAAGAGACGACAGAACCGGAAGTGTTTTTTGGAAAAAGTAGTAATCCCCCATATTTTTTATGTAACAGAAATACATCACATCTCTTTTTCATGTAACATAAGGGAATACAGTTGCCTTTTTTTGGTATCCTGATTCCCGTTATACATTCTAGTGAAATCAATACATTTGCAGATTATGTGCAGAATCGTTACAGCTGTATACAAAATAAATATGTTTGTCATTTCCTTGGACATGGCTGAATTCCCAACTTTATACTTGTTTCACCTCACTAAAACATGGTAGAAGTCTTCCTTTATGGAGCATAACAGGAAGAGGGTACTTAGTAGAACATTGCTATTACTCCACTTTAAAATGTAAAAGGTTTATAGAGAAATGACTAACAATATCTCACTTATTTTCTTGACACACAGATTATAGTTAAATGGCTAGGACAGAAAAACCAAAGTTTTCTTCAAACTTTTGCAACTCGCAAGACAGTATGTGCCTCTTGCCTCGTCTGTGGTCCTACTTTGTACACCTTTTATATGAAGTAAATTGGCAAAGATAAATTGTTATCGACAACAGCTTCACATAGCACAACGAAAGAGAGGAATATTTTCAAAAAAATAGTTTTCAATGGAGAGATGGTGTGAAGGTGTCGATTGGTGAAACAACAGCAAATGTGCTCACTGCAGGAAGTCAAACAAGTCAAAAATACATTCTGCACAGCGTGCTACAACATGCTCAAAGCGCCCAAAACAAAGCAGGAATCTTTTTCTCCTCTTGAGTCTGAATCTCCCCTAAAGAAATGAGTTAAGTTTGGCAGACTAAGTCTAGGCCAACTGAGCTGAGAGTCCCCTCTCAAGACAATCTGTAACAGTTAACTCAAAGGGCAGCAATTACCGCACATCAGATGCTCCCCAACACACATGCGTACAGAAATGCGGGGAGCACACACCCAACCTGTCACATCACGACACGCTCGCCGTTCAGCGTGTCGACATAACGCCACCTGGAGCGAGGCCCGGCGATACTGGATTAGAAAAGTCCAACTCACACTATGTCTGCCCTAAAACACACACACTCTTTCCCTCTAATTGCCCAGGACTGAGTGTGTCTCCCCCTCCCTTCCCCACCGCCTCCTCACCCTCTCTTCCCCTCTCCCTGGCCTGTCCCCAGCTTCAGGGGCCCATCCGTCAGCCCTGTCCTGTTGGCTCTGGTCATAAATAG
The DNA here is from genome assembly GCF_949606895.1 of Notothenia rossii. Lineage (NCBI taxonomy): Eukaryota > Metazoa > Chordata > Actinopteri > Perciformes > Nototheniidae > Notothenia > Notothenia rossii. The sequence continues at coordinate 63,227,591 of NC_136909.1, read as the reverse complement.
GCAGACGAGGCAGGCGGGCAGGGGCCTCCGTCCCACGGGCCCCCGAGGACAGAGAGACACAGCACCCAGCATATGCTCCCTAAGTACTGAGCTGGAGGGCGGGTGGGCGTGGGAGCTTTCAAACAGGGTACCCATGGGAATGTGTGTGTTCTAATGTGTCTGCCTACTTGTAGTGCCATGCTTATGAGGGACAAAAGGCAAAACAAGGATAAAGACCAAGAGGGAGTTCAGGATTAGGAGTTAGCTAAGCAAAATTAAATAGGGCCCTATTATGCTCTTTGGGGTTTTCCCTTTCCTGTGGTGTGTAATATACTGTAGGTTTTGTGCATGTTATTGGCCAACACAGTCTCACTCCCTGGTCTGAGCTGAGCGCATGGTGTAGTCTCAAACGATAGCTGAGGATTATGGGTAGTGTAGTGTCTTCTGCCATCCTAAACTCCGATACAACAATTTATTTCCCAGAATCAAAGGGGAAAAACAAAAAAGCATTGTACAAAATTTAAACCAATCAATGTTGTGTAATTAACAAGGATAATCTGGTGTTTTTGAGTTGATGAGTAGTGGAGATATCACTGTAAAATGAATCGAAAGTAAAGAGAATACTTACTCTCGGGTGTAAAATTCTCCGTTATCCAATGGGAATGGAGGCTCACATTGCCTTTAACTGCCACCGACATGGACGGATGCGGTGCTTCCCTGAGCGTCAAATACCGCCACCGATGGGAATACATTGCAATCAGTTGAAAGATCCTTGCGTCCGTTTATGAAGCTGAAGGAGACTTGGTGCGTCACAACTGCACGCCAAAGGACCCTGACCAAGCGTCGCTATTGGACTAACAGGTAGTGAGACTGTGTTGTATTGGTCTGCAAAGGCTGAAATCCCAAAGTTCCCTCCAGGTGGAGTTTCTCTCCTCACATACCCCCCTGCCCTTGCCTGAAACCTTTGGATTCCTTTGTTTACTTCTGTAACATAGTGAAATCACTGTGTAACCAGTGGCGTTTTTATATGTACACAAGTGGTGGGGCACGAACAACTTAGAGAGGGGGGGTATAAGGAAAACACAATACACTCATCACGAGGTCACAATATCAATCGATCCAGCAGAGCAATAGCCTAGGCAAAACACAGAAGATCAACAAAATATATGACATACAATGAACTTACCAAAGCTGGAGTAGATGGTGAACTTCAGCACACTTACTTACAGCCAATCAGCTCTCTGAATTATGAGATGACGTTTGGTGGGTATGGCAGTACAGTGCCCCTATGGTAATTATTTTTTTGCCAAACACAATGAATAGAAAAATACTCTGAGCATGCGCAGTGTAGTTTTTACAGTACACGTTAAGTTTAACAGCAAAGAGAGGGGCTTGCCCCACATCGCTCAACACGGCTCAATATGCACACTGTAGACACTTATTAAAAGAATGCAGACTAAAACAGCAATGTACAGACGAATCAGGTGACTAAACATGATCTTAAAATATATTTTAACATGTATTCTTTTTGCATATTTTGGGAATTATTATTTGCATTACTTTCTGCTGACACTAGGTGGGACTGCACCTGGCCCTAATAACAAGTAACCACTGCATGTAACATAGGCGCTTCAATTGGCTAGTGCTACAACCGATTGTACATGATAGACTAAGAGGCGGGACATCTCTTAGCAGTCGTCCAATCACAACAGAGCTGTCCGTAACCAATCAGACGTGGCTCTGGAGTTAAAGGGGTAAGTCCTCTTGGAGAATCCTTCACAAGGCAACATATCATGAAGATAGGGTTAGGGTTTAGGTAAATGGCAAACAATTTCTTTACTTTTTATGAATCAAATTGCTTTAATGTGGGAAATTATAGAGAACCATCTTCTCTGACCATTGCAGACATTACAGTAGGTTTAACTTTTGCTGTAGGAAAATGAACAAAGCCACAATGAGCAACGCTAAAACACAGTGCATTGTAAAAGTAGTTTCAATACAGTAATTTAGTAACTTTTGTTGTATGTAAACTGACTACTTAGTACTTACTTGGCTCTAGCACAATTCTTTTTGTCACCTTTGCACTTATGCACTTTGGGTTTGCCGTCAGATAATAAACACACTCCAAGAAAAGTGTGTGTGTGTTTTTGTGTCAGAAGGGACAGAGAACTGTTGCGGGCTATGTAATGCTCTGGCTCTCTGTTGATGTGGACAGAGCCGTGAAGAGGCTCCCAGGCAGCGCTCCGTGTCACCATCACTCGACATCACATCCTCCTCTTCTCCCTCTGCTTTAAGGAGGTGTACAACAAGTGGAGATTTGTGTGCATTATTTTGTTGTTGTCTCATCGGCACAAGTTGGAGGCAAGGAAGTGTTTAATGAGTAAACAATGAGGAGTTCAAAAGAGGATACAAACAAATAAACTTGAAAATAATATGCAATTAAGGTATAGGAAAAAAAGAAGGCAGGTAGAATGCTGTATGAATGACATTAAACCCAAGAAATAAAATATAAATAACAGCACACACATATACACACACACAAACACCTAAACCCAGTCCTGCGGGTGTATTGCCAGACGAGGCAGAGATGTCGCTCCTTCCATCTCTCTCTGGTGTGAGTGTGTCCAGTCCTCCGGGGGGAATCCCATCCTTTTTAATCCTATTAGTGGTGGAACTGGAGGCTTGGCGGTCTACTCCTCTGGACCTGTCCACAGTCATTATCCTGACCTCCGCTCCACAGCATCTTCATCCCTTCTACATTTATAAATCCAATTCTTCCTCTCTAACTCATTCTCTCTTTCTCTAATCTATTTTTCTTTCATTCGTCTAGCCACCCAATCCCTTTCACGTGCTGGACGTTAATCTAAATATCAAATAAGTTTGAGTTGTTATTGAAGTGAATGCTTGAAGGCTAAAAAAAAGAACATTTGATGGGCAGGTTTTTCCTGCGTAATTCTGTCCGGTGGGTGAGCTCACTATGAGAAAACATTGAACAGATGTTTGTTTTAACATAAAACACTCACTTGTGGAACGGCGTAAATCCCCAGGTCCCTCAGCCACTGCCGCACATGTAAGTGGGCAGAACCCTGCACACTAATTGTGCCGGTGCTTTACAATTTCTGCTGTTTCAGACTTTGTTTAATCCCTACCAGGGTTTGACCAATTATTTTGTTAAGAGTTGCTGGTGTTGATTCCAACTACTTTGTTTGAGATGCAACTAATCTGAAAATCACCAGAGCTCCAGAGCAATACCTACAAAACTCTGTCTTCAACAATTCAACTTGGTTTCACATTACTCACTTGGTAAAAAAGAAAGGCAGAAATATTCCCTGCTTGCAAGTTGACACTGAGGTGAAATAACTTTGATATTCCTATGGGTATTATGGGACAGTTTTTTTGCGAACTGTCCTGGGATTTCAATTATGTAGCCATATGGTGTATATTGCAGAGTCATTTCCCAAGGATCAGCCTCGAAAAGACTGCAATTTATTGGCAAGAAAATATATAAGATAAGATATATTGATATTGAATCTATAGACATACAATACACAAGCATAGAACTGTCATGTAGAAAAAAGAGGAAATTAGGTTATTAAGTTGGCCATATACAGTACTGATAGCTAAATTGCAAAACCCTATTTTAGGTGTTTTACCTATTATCTTTGCCATAACCTGCTTTCAAGCATTTATTTTCAGTATAATGCAGTAATTACTAGTTAGTGGAACAACATCTTTATGCTTGGTTTCATACACATTTTTCTACGAGGGGCATTTCGAAACATTGACAGCAAGCTAAGCTACTAATGTTTCAATATTGTCCTGTAAAAATGATCTTTGATATTTTTGGATTAAACAGCGGATTACACAAACACAATGGTTTATATCAGCCTCTATACTTGTGTCTATATACCAATATTTACAAATAAATCCAACTTTTTAGACCATGGCAGACAAAATACTAAATTTCCACAATGCATGTATTTATAGCCAATCTCTTGAGCTTGTGAGAAACATTGTTATCATAATGGCCTAGGTATATTAAAGGGTTAAAATATTTGTCCACGAGGGGGCCAATCAGAGCTAAATCTCCGACTGCTAGCACCGTAAGCTTCCGTGATAACCGACAATATAAAGCATAACATAAGCATCACTAATCTAGGTGGCATTCAAAGAGATTAATTATAACTTTATTCAGAGACATGTCAATGAATTGACATGCAGTACAATGGTTATACCCTTAGATTTGAAGAGGTCAAAACTTGTAGTATAGGCTACAGAACTGTATTATAGGAAAATGTTTGTTGCGTCATGGTCAAGTAAAACATGTTACAAAGAACATTTAAGTAGCATTGGTATTGCAGATTTGGCGACCCATTAGTCAATGTATAGGGGTATGTATTAGATCAGATGTTTTTTATGTTGAGTTTACACAAATGTTTTGACCAAGAAAAATCCGTCCCTCAACAAGACCCGGTAGTGAACATTCCACTAACAACCCAAAGTGAACACACTCACACACTAAAACACACACCTTTCTACCACACCTGAAGGTTTAGCCTGCTCTGAAAACGGCCAGCAGTTCTTTTTTTGTCCAAGTGTGTAAGTGCATGTGTATGTGTGTGTGGTTGGAGGTCCTTTCCTGTCACTTCAATGTTCTTTACCTGCTGGAGGAGATGATGATCAGTCCCCTGTGCTGTGCTCTGAGCCTGCTGGATGACAGGATCTAACAGAGCTGATAAACAAAGACGTCCCACAACCCGGTTGGCCTCGGCCCTGACAGTGACTGAACTGGCCTCAAATCGCCTTTGACAGGGAGCAGTGTCAACACACCTACAACACACACTCACACAAGCCTCAAGTGAGCAAGGACATACAACCACATGCTCAACAAGATATGAATTTCTGACCGGTCAATGACAAGCATTGGGTTAAGTACGAACACACCTGTTCATTTTTACACATACACCAGCTCAGCATGTCCAAACATATTCCAGCAGAGGTGACATAGCCTCAAAGACATGACTGTCACTTCACCTGCAAATCCATGAAAATGATTTGTGGCAAACACCAACGTGTACAAGGAATTCATGCCGTCAGGTTGGTAACTGTCCCGCTACACCTCCACAGAGGCTCAAATACACCCTCGAGCAGAGACAGGGAAACCAGAGGTGCTCATCACAGAGCAGGGCAACAAAACATTGGAGGCGTGGAGAAAGAAAAAGTAGGAACCTGTCAGGGTGAAGATGGGAAACCAAACTGGCAGCGGGCAGAACAAGCACAGATGAGACCCATCCCAGTGATTTCCTTCTACGTCATGGCCACGCCCCTTTTGGGGTGAATTTTGACTGGCCATAAATACACATTCTGGGGTGTTTGCTAATCAGATCAAAATAATTAAGAATATGGTACGTTCATGACCTGTTAAGCCCGGCAGCCCCCCTTTTTTTTAACGAAACTGTGTCTCAGGGCTTCTTAACATTTAACAACCTATTAATGTGTCATACCCACTTAACAGGAAGAAACTCAGCTAACTGACGATATGAACAATTTTAACCGAAACAAAACACAAGGAGCGTCTAAATGGGCCCTGAGCGAAAAAATGCTAGCGCACTTACTACAGTTACTTTATTACTTATCGGGTCTGCACAAGATATCAGCTAGCAAGCTGATATTCCACATATTCTAGAGGTAGGCTATTAGTATCATCACTGTGCGATCAAAACTCGCGGCACGGGAAGCAAACCCAGACATCACACGACGTAGCTTTACGGAGCAAAAACGGGACATTGTCTTACCTTTTCTGTTGTTCTGATCAAAAGTTGTCTTCAATGGCATTAAAAGGATAAAAACGCTGCTGCTTTTAGTTTTAAACCTGATGTTTATAAGCTTCTTAGTTTTTGCAACAGTCTGTAAATATACACAACTTTATAATAAAATGCACATATTTAAATTGTTCTAGACTAAACACAGGTATGATCCTAAGTTAAAAACATATGAGGTTATCATGAGGTTCTTAACATCGCAGTTTATCAGTGGATGTTTGCTGGAACTACTTGTAAACAGCTTGTTTCCTGACGGACACACACAGCGTTGACTCCGGTCAGGTAGAGACCGGACTCAAGTCAGCACCAATGCAGACTTTGAGGGCTTGATAACCCACTCCCCTCCACACTCGTTGGTTTGGAACAGCACTTAATGTGGGAGACCCTCCGCGCAAACGCGCAAACGGAGGGGTAGTGTGTAGGGGTAGGGTGTAGGGTGGGATTGGGCCTACATATTAGCTGTTATTAGCACTATTAGAGCTACAACCCAGCTTCCTGGTTTTGGGCATTCTGAGATATGGAAAATCCACCCAAATCACCCCAGAAGTGGGTTTTTTTTCTAAATCTCTCTAAACAGGTAAAATGTCACTTGTTTTGCATCAATCTTGATACAAGGTACTTATTATATGTTATAGTTTGGATTCCTATAGCCTTTAGTGTACTATCCCATCATTCAAGGGTGGTTTTCACTATAAGTAATGTTTTCTTTTTGGACGGACACTATCATTTACATTTTTCATGTTCAATCTGAATTTACTTTAAAATAAAAAAATTCTATATTGATTTTAATGAAGAGAGGGGCAGCTTAAAGGAAATGTACTGAGAAAAAATGGCACCTCTTCAAGAATCTATTCAAAGTAATGACATCCAACTGTCGTCAAATTAATGCTACTAAATGAAAAAAATATATATTTTCGACAATGACAAAACAGACAATAACCAATGCAGATAATACACATTTTCTGATTTAGAAATTTAGAAATCACTAAGATAGTTGAAGGGAAAGATGGAGAGAGCACAAATAAGTTGAAATACCAAGGAGGTTAAATGTTGGGGTACATGGAAGAGAAGGACGAAATAGAAAAAGGACAACAGGAATGGAGAATAGAGATGATTGAAAGGAACTGTAGAAAGTAGAATGAAGGAATAGAAAAGAAGAGACATAACAGAGAATATACGAAAACATGATGACAAAAGACAGGAACAAAAGTTCTGCAGAGAAAAGGAAAAAGAAGGACTGACTCTTCTTACATTTAAAAAAAAAAGAGTCCTATTCATTTGTATGATTCTATTTTTTGCTAGTGATCTGTCTCAGAATACTCTGCATTATGTCAAAAAATGATGCACTGTTTTAAATTCATTTTTATGTTTAATTAATATTAAACTGCTATCAATAAAAATGTATTCTAAAATGTTAGAAAATATTAATTGAACACTGATATGACACAGAATCTTACTGTATCTTGGTGATACCCAGGGCCTATTGCTGCAAGAGTGATACAGACCATTAAAATGCACACACATGCATGTAAAATAATAGGCACACGTACAGTATCTTCTGTGTGAAGTTGAAAGCAGCACTTATGCCACGATAATTAACTTGGACTCTTCCTCCATCGCAGTGCACCCTCCCACCTCTCATTAATCACTAACACTGTTTGTCTTTCTAACTCTTGGATGAACCACTCTCTGAAAATATGGTCAGAAGTCTCCAACAACTTTTTAGCTTTCCCAGATTGGCAGATGCTGACCATTTGGAGCAACAAAAACAGAAAACAGAACAGAAAACTGAAAAACAAACATGGAATCCCTCTAGTATCTTAATCCAAATGCTCCTGAATTTGCACGGAACAATCGCTTATATTTGCAGTGAGTATTCTGTGTTTTTGAAGTGTTAAAACATTTATATTCCTAGTTCAATTCAGCAGTTTTATTGTGTCTGGAATCCTCATATCGCGTCAGACGAGAGGTTAAAGTCAAAGGCAATGGCATTAATGCCTTCCTGTGCCACAGGGTCTGAAGCCATCCACGTCAGCAGAGTAGCTTCTAACCCATTGCTTCTTTGGTGTCAGAACATGTTAGCCCCTTTATCCTACACCCGCATGCTGAAATGTCATGCCCTCCAACACAACTGGACAGATAATTTGAATTTCTCAACAATGGCAGTGTACATATGGCTGCACTTTGAGAGATCTGAAAAGTGATGGGGTCACAACATTTGTCTAAAGCCATAAAAACAGCCCAGAGCTGCAAAGCGTAGGAAGATGTGCGTGGGAATATAACACTAGTTGACTATTGCATGTCTTGATGGAGCAAAAATAATGTAATCAGCAAATATTCTCGCTGATGACAACTTCTTTCTAGACGCATGTAACAAGATTATTAAGATACAAAAAAAGGGTTAGGGTTGTTTTAGAGACTTTAAGGGTACAGAAAAAAAGACATTAGGTTTTAAAAAAAAAGGGGATGACTTGCAGGATTACAATGTGACAATACCTTTTTAAATGAAGAAAAATATATAAGGAAGCACATGCTTACATTGCCACACTTCACAAGTCTCACAACCAACTGAAACCACAGGTAATCTTTCAGTTCATTATCAATGTATCACTACTTCAAGGAATGATTAAACAGATTTTAAATGTCAATTTGTGTTCAAATGAGAAAATACATTACCGATTACCATTTCTATTGATACTAAGGTCATCTAAAAGTAACAGAAAGTATTCAGTTAACATTACCTTTCACAGGTTATAAGTAATTGAAACTAAGTAAGTTGCCTACCTATGATATGTGATGTTCTCTCTGCTCACCAAAGAGAAAGGGCGCAAAGCCTTGGGGTGAAAACAGCTAGTAAAGTGTGGTTTCTATAATTACCTTCCCTGCTAGCTTGCGCTGTTTAGCAACATTGTAATCCAATTGGTTGAGTGTTGAAAGCTCAGCAGAAATCAAGGTCAAAGGTTTAAATCATTTGAACTTCAAACGCAGCACTGCGTTGACAATTTTGAGCAGTGCCCCATCCCGAAGGGTAACGTAAGAGCAAACAAACGGCAAAATCAGCTCAGACCCATTTTACCGCATATCATGTGAATAGCGCTTAACATTACATTACATTACATTACATGTCATTTGTTAGACGCTTTTATCCAAAGCGACTTACATACATTCAGTACTGTGGACAATCCCCACAGGAGCAATTTGGGGTGAAGTGTCTTGCCCAGGGACACAACGACATGCTGACTGCAGTGGGACTCAAACTTACTAACCCCTGATATGAAGTCCAGCACACTACCCACTGAGCCACCCCACAGCCTCCCTTAACCTTTCCATCCCTGTACCCTCCACTACCACAATGTTGGGAAACACACAAAAGACCGATTTATGCCTCTGACCCAGACTTCAGGACAACCTAATGCAGCAATACTTGTGGGACATTTGGCTGTTTAAGACTTTAAAGGAATGTTTCATGCTTGCTCTTTTTTGGTCAAGACAATTCCATTTGAGTGATATATTGCATAATGTGAGAAGCAACCTCACCCTAAGACTAAGCTCAAAGAATGTGTCACAGCAATAGCCACACTTCCAGTTTTGTACGCAGAACAAATTGAAATATACTTCAATTAATTACATTAGGAATTTCATTTGATCAAGACTCTACTTGAGTACTTACGATCCTGCTGTCTTCCTGCCTCTCCTTTTTTTTAGCTCTATCCTTGGCTTCCATTTCTTTCTCCGTTCTGCAGAATTTTAGCTCTTCTCTTTCCTCTTCCCTGTCTGTCTCCAGTCATCTCTGGTTGTTTTCTGTCATCCATTGGCCAAGCTGGGAGTGGAGCCAGGCTGGCTGAATACTGCGTGGCCCACCAGGCTGGGCTTGAATGGAGAGGCGGAGAGTACCATGGCAAAGCTGGCACGTGCATCACAGGGTGTGGGTAATGGATCCATTATGCCAAACACTTTATCTCTAATATAACTAATTCATCTGAGAGTAGGGGATGTTTAGGGAGGGTAGAGAGAAAGCAAAGGAGACAATAATAGAAAGACAACCTCAGATCAACCATTGGACCCTTGAATGGTTCTGTCACTTTGTTCCATCCAAGAAGAGCAGGTTTACTGCTGGGCATGTGGTAGAGTTAGTAGATTATTTATAATATTGTATATTTATTCTCTGTTATGCATCCCAAATTCGTCATTGCAGCCACGGTCCATGTCCAAGGGCCTCCAGTTTTTCACAAAGTCAACTTTTTCATGTGTACTGGCTTAGTATGAAAGGTTTGTCTTGCTCAGTTCAGTTTTAACTTGATATTCACAGATTTGTGTTTAGGATTGTGTGGTACACCCCAAAATCGTGCGACCATTTTTGTGCGTGTTTAATTTATTTTAAATGAACAGTACATTTCAATGACTTCAAAGGGCCTAATATTATCCCTAATAATGTGATATGAAGAGACATATTAAATGTTAGGAGCAACCAGAGCATTTGTCTCTGAGGTAGACTATTGCCCACTCCTCAGATGCAATCAGAATGACAAACTGAATGCTCCATGCCCTCATTGCAGTTACAGAATATTCTGTCTTTATTTAAGAGGTTACAAGTTGGTAAAAAGTATTATATATGTCAACTTGTGAGTGTCAAGGGCACGTGTTATTAAGATGTTAAGGCTGTCAACTTACCAAAGGTGTTTGTGTTTGTTTCGCCTGAGTATAATCTTACAGGCAGGTGCTGCTCTCACATGTGTTCATGCTGTATATTAAGGAAATGTGTATATTCTTAAGTGCTGAATAAAAGAATACAGAGAACTGTAATTGTTAGTGTAAAATGTTAATGTTTATATAGTTAAAATGTGTATATACTGCTGTGGAGTATTAAGGTCATATAGGTTTACATTGGATCTATTTATTTTTGTATGTCCAAATCGTATGTGGATTCCACCAGGAAAGGTATCAGAGTAACATGAATTACATTAAATGTCACTTGTTATATGCTTTTATCCAAAGTGACTTACATACATTCAGTACTGTGGGAAATACCAACAGGAGCAATTTGGGGTGAAGTGTCTTGCCGAAGGACACAACGACATGCTGACTGCAGTGGGACTCAAACTTCTTCTCCCATGATCAAAAGATAAGCGACACTATCCCACTGAGCCACATCCATATGAACATGTCCAACCTCTTACCTTTACCAAATTAATTCAGTCCAACCACAAAGAAAACAAGTATGATAAGATCTAATTTTCCGAAGTTTTTCCCCCCATTGTTCTTTGGGGGTTTTCCTTTACCGATGTGAGGGTCTAATGACAGAGGGTGTTGTATTCGTATTTTGTGTGAACTGCAAATCCCCCCGAGTCAAATGTAAAACGTGTGATATTGGGCTATATAAATACACTTGGGAATCACATTGTGTAGGTGTAATTTCCAAAATGTTCTCATCACTTAAGGCCCTTCTAATGATAAGTATTAAGCAGTCTGAGGACAGGGAGGATTCCACGGCTCAGAGACAGAACAACAGTGAGGAGAAGAGAGAATGCAGTATGCAACGTCTGGTAGTGTGGCAGCCCAGCCAACGCCTCCCCACTTACCCCAGACCACATACCAGTCTGGCTAGCAGTCTGTGCCAAGGAGCCCATGCTATACTGCATTAAGACTTATCCCTTAAAAGTCTGCATGTGTGCATGAGTGACATTTAGACTCCTCCATTGCCATTTATGTTGGCATCACAGTGTATACCACGGAGGCACAGCGCCCGAGCCAAGTGCTGCTGATGACTCTCTTTATCCATAGCAGTATGTAGTGTTGGTAAAATCACACACTCACACAGAAACGCACACACAGTGCAGCGATTAAGAATAGCCAACTGGAGCAGATGGCTGTAAAAATATATTTGGAGCCATAAGCCTTGAGGACACTGTAATGAAAACTACCCAAGAAAGAAAAAGAAAAAAATGGTGCAATAACCCAGCAATTGATAACCAGTTTATTATTATGAGTTGGACTATTTTAATTGATCGACTCTATATTTAAAATAGCATTTGCACAGAGCTTGGTGTAGTAGAAAATGTATGTTTATTTATTCTTTCATCATTTATTTAAATATAAATATGTGTAATGCACCAAATCACTGTCCTTGTTAATATTAGTTGTATACGAAAAGAAAAAGGGGACATTTAAATGTGTTTAACGTGTGCATGGAACCACTTTGGGTCATATAAAAGTGGATTAATACAAAAAGAAATCTAGTATTTTATATTATTCTCATAATATAAAAAGTAGATATGGTATTATCCTACAATGTTCAAATGACCAAGACCAAGAAAAACACTTAAAACTAGGGCTGTGCAATTAATCGTATTTGAATCTCGGTTACGATTTTGGCTTGCAACGATTACGAAAACAACATAATCTAAATAAAATGATTATTTTGTTGCATTCCCTTTCGCAATGATGCTCAATTTGTCTTGCGTTATACATCCTGCCCGCACGTGCGCTTTCGCCCTTCCCTAAAAGCCCTCTCGGCCAGGTTGTGTTGTGACTTGCAGTCTGTTTAATAAATCCATATAAACGCGTTACAAGAGAAGCTTTAGTTGCCGTGTCTTTATTCTCCGGTCTCCAGCGTACAGTGAATTTACTAACCTCGTCAAGCCGGAGCCTCTCAGCTTACGGTTTCCGAATAATGGGTTACCAAAATAAGAGTACTGCGTGTAGCAGTATAATTAAACATTACAGGTTGTGAGTGACATTAGTTATCATATTTATATATGTTTATTAGGTTGTGGAAGTGCGCTCCAAAATATTTGTTGATCTTCTTTATCTGTATTTATTATTTTTATATTATTCATTTAAATGTAGATATAAATGTAATAATAATCGAGCAGCCCTACTTAACACCTATAAGCAGTGTCCTTTAGAGACTATTCAAAATGGCACCATTAGAATGGCTCTACTAGCTGTTTGATAATTTGAGATTAAATTGTGTAGCCCAGTTATTCCCTAGTTTAGTCAGGGATGGGCCCTGACTAAACTAAAGTTATCCTGTTTATATTTGATCAATGTACCCTTTTTGTTTTCTTCAGTCCCTTTAACCTCTAGAGCCCGATTGCCCCCGGTACCAGGGGCAGACGCAGCATCTTGTAAGAAACCCCAATCCCAGGGGTTGTTAACATTTGACAACCTATTAATGTTGTGTACCCACTTAACGGGAAGAAACTCAGCTAACAGACGATAATAACCATTATTACCTCAAGAAAACACAATTCCAACACCAAGCGTCTAAATCGAAAACGGTGCAAGCGCACATAAGTGGCGATAGCGATTTTTCTACTTCATGCTATCTGCGCAAACGACATTTCATATGAAAGCTGAGATTCTACCTGTGCAAAACCTCTCAAAGAATGGTCAAGTTTCACTTAATTAGCATCTATCCTGACACAGAGTACTTATGATATATTATGGTTGCTGTGTTGGACACAGCAACATCTATATGTATTCTTCTGCAGCAAACTCACAGGTATATCATTGCTTTGATAACAAGATTATTTATATACCCCTTTTAGTTGTGAAGATATACTCATTCATTCTGGGCATGTCATTTTCAAGCCTGAGGCCTGAATAATAAGTCCTGTGTTTAAAGCACCTTTAAATACTGTAACTTCACTAGTATTAGATTATGTCTACTCTACTAAAATGTACAATCTGAACAATTTAGCTGAGTGACATATAATAGAAATGTATATTAAAATGAGTTGAGCACAATGTCACTTACTTTAAAGGTAGGGTAGGTAAGAATGGAGAAACAAGCTTAAGTGCGCTAGAATTTGAAAGTACGCAGCCGAAAAGAATCTGCCCCTTCCTTCAGACTTCCTTACAGAGCCCCTCCTCCAACACACGAACGTGCACATGACCAATGATGGCACTTATGAACAAACAACATGAAATATACAGTGCTTAAAGGTCACCTATCATGCTATTTTTAGGCAATAGCATAGGTCTCAGATATATAAAAAAATATTAAAAACATGTCTATGAAGTGTTTTGGTCAAAAAACCAAACAGATCACCCATTCTAGCCATGCCTCATATCCCTCTATTTCTCTTCCTGTTACAAAAGTGCTGATTCTGGGTATAAACAGGTCTCTCTTGAGAATGAGACCCTGTGTCTCAATGAGATTTTCACCTGTATAAATAAAGGCTAACATTTTATTTTTATTTAAACAAAAACAAATCAAAATGGGGGGTGGAGCTTATGCCGGCTCATGCAGGACCTGGGTGTCACAGTCTGCTCCATCATTCACCAGTAGTTTTCCATTCACCTGTCTCACCTGTTAACCACACCCACATTTTTGCTCACTCTCTTTCTCTTCTGCACCCAATAGCTTTACTGCCAGTATTTAAACCTTCACCAGACACACACCCGTTGCCAGATCGTACTTTGCCTTCATGCTAGTCTTTCACGCGTTTGTTACAAGATTGCCTACCCGGTTCCGACCCTGCCTGTCCCTGACCTGCCTGTCCTTGGACTATCCTGCCTTGTCTGCTGTCTGACCCTGCCTGTACCTCCGTTGACCGCCTCGCCTGCTCCCTGACCCTCTGCCCGGACCTGACTCACCTTCTGCCCGCTGTCCTCTGGTTCGTTTGCCTGCACATCATCTGGTATCCCTCTGCTCTGGTATTATTATCAATAAAGTTCATTACCAATACTCCTTGTTTTCTCGAGTGCTCCATTTGGGTCCTTCATAAGATTGTGACACTGGCAGATACTGTCTAAAATGCTGCAGTGATGAAACACAAGGATTATTAGATCAAGTATTATTTCTGAAACAGTATGGAGCTCAAAGGCTTTCTCTCTTGCCGGTTATACCACAAGGTGAGTTCCTTTTTATTTCCTGCTTCTTCTCACACATGCTCTCCAGTACAGGTTAGCTCTGAGTGTTAGTGATGCTAATGTAAACACCGATCATATTACGTCCAAAACAGTCGGGCATTGTTTCTGATAGCAACGTTTCTGATAGTGCTTTGGGTGCGCCACCGATATTATGTCATATCGGCCGCAAATATGGATCAGCTCCGTTTTTAAAAGTACATTTTGCATGATAGGTCCCCTTTAAATATACCTCCAATAACATCATATTATTATTATTATTATTATTATTATTATTATAATGTGGTCCCACGCTCACACGGCACACAAACACACACACACACACACACACACACACACACACACACACACACACACACACACACACACACTCACAGCAAATAACAAATACAATGAAATATAATCCCTCACGTTGCAGGCCTTATTTGATGTTTGAGAATGTGGAAAATACCAACTATTTGTCCTCTTCACTCAAATGAGAAATAAAACCAGAGCGATACCTTAACACAGGGATGGGCAAATGGCGGCCCGTGTGTATTGTGTTTGTTTCCCGGGTAAACCCTCACAAGAAACACCGGCTGTTGTTATGTCTGCTGTGACGTTAAGTGGCCTCTTGTAATTATGCCTTTACAAGCTTAAGAGTTTTATTTATCATCTGAATTTGGCGAAACAAGTTTAATATTCTGAAAACCAAGACTTTGTTTATTTGAAATCAGATGAAAACAAACTTTCACGGACCCTGCCGTGTTATCTATGATTACTACACTTTTCATTCATAATTTCAGCGGGAGGGAGGGGGAGTGGCGCTGAGGAACAGCAGAGTGCGGGCTGACAGGTGTCTGTGTTGACATTCCCCTTATTGTGGAATAAGGGGAATGAAGAGACTGGTTTTAGGTTCAAGTTAGACAACTAATATCTGGGTTAGTAATCATGACTTCATGTGTATGTCATCTTAATGGTTAATCTCAATACACAAACATTTTCCGTGCTTTCCAATAGTTTAAAATAGTTATATTCCATTGTTTAATAACCTGTTCAATACAAACATGCCACTTGTAAAAATGAAATAACATTTCTGTGAACAGATATTTGTTTAGTGAGCTTATTAGAGGATGTTCCCATTTTTGGGAATGTTCCCTTTGATTATAACATGTCAATGAAGATGTCAGACTTAGTATATTTGTTAATAATTATATACACAACACATGGAATTTTTGTGTGTGTGTGTTCCAAGTGAATCTGTGGCCCCCTGGTGGCCAGTACATCAATGATGTGGCCCCCACCACCATCAAAGTTGCCCATCCCTTGACATCTCCGACTCCAAAAAGCAGCGGTACCGGTCTCTCAGTCTCAGATGGTGATTCACGGTGGCGGGAAGGTGTCCAGCGACGGCGTGATCTGTCATATTGTCCAAAACTCCTCACTGTGTCACCAGCTTGCAGCAAAACTGATATAGATCCTCACGGTTTTCATGCCAAAAACCCAGAACAGAAGCCAATAACGCAAGCTGAGTTAGCTATACAGTGGCTAAGAGTCTATTCACTTTGCTAATGAATGCTAAACACTCAGTTGATAACAAGCTAATTTCCACACGTGGATAACTCTGTGATAAACTTTGAGTAGAAAGATATCCAGTTCCTTGCAGACAGCGTATATAAAAATAAAAATAATCCATATTAACACTGTCAAGTAGATAATCTTAAAACACTAAATACATACTTATTTGCTATAAACGTTCAACTTTATGCCGCTACTTTTTCATTCGAGTCACAACTCTACTCTCTCTCTCTCTCTCTCTCTCTCCCTCTCTCTCTCTCTCTCTCTCTCTCTCTCTCTCTCCATGAACCATGAACTTTCAAAATAAAACAAAATATTTATAATTACACATCTTAATCTTTTAAACATATTTATTACACTTTCCCTTTTTAAACTGTTATGTAATAGCTTTTAATCGTTATATTTGCATGAACTAGATACCACAGATAACCACACCCAAAATGACATATTTATTATCTTATTTTAATTTCAATGTAAGGTTTATTTTCAACCTTGTTACAATTGCAATAATAGACCAGGAACAGGCGCAGAAACATGGACATGACCAGGCAGGTAACGACGACGACCGAACATGGAGCAAAACGGAAGACACGAATAAATACACAGAAGGGTAATCACAGGACAAGACACAGCTAGGCAGGGGAGGCAGAAGCACAAGGGCAACAGGTGAACACATGAGACAATAAGACACAGGAGGGCAAACACAGGAAGTAAGACCAGACAAGACACATGAGGAAAACATTTCAAAATAAAACTGAAAAATAGCCAGGCTGTGACAGGCGCCAAGCTGAAATATATGTTTTATCTGGCCTAAAAGCTGCTGTGTGGTGAATTGCAAATCAAATCAATCAATCAGCGATCTTCAATGACATCATGCAGTTTTTTTCCTGACTGACCATTGTAATTGGGCTCCTTTGAAATAAAAAAAATTGCACGGTAATTTAAATAATTTTTGATGTGAGCTGAATTTGTATTTACCGCCATGAATTTGGTTTCACCCAAAAAGGGGCGGTGCCATGATGTAGAGGAAAAGTATAAGGATGGGTTGCTCTCATGTATGCCGTACATATTTATCCATATAATCAAACTGCGTGTCAACTAGTATTAAAGAAAATTATTCTTCTATCAATGCAAACTTCTGTGATTCCATTAAATATAAATGTTATTTTTACTGTGCAAACAGTATAGACAACATGTATTCACAACTGTGCTTGGAAAAAGTAAAAAAAAGCTGTATTGTATATATTTCTAGACTTGAATTGGGTATGTTTTAGGGTGTGTTTGTGTGATGGAAAGAGAACGCAGCAAAGCGGTGTAGTGCCACAGGGCAGCTTAACACCCAGGCCAAATCCAAAGTGAAACAATAATTCCCCTCTACTTCTGTTCTCTCATGTTGAGAAATGTAATTTAAGGCCAGTGAGTTCTGACCCTAAGGCTCTACTGTACACCACGCTTCCTCCATGAGCTACTGTGTGTGTGTGTGTGTGTGTGTGTGTGTGTGTGTGTGTGTGTGTGTGTGTGTGTGTGTGTGTGTGTGTGTGTGTGTGTGTGTGTGTGTGTGTGTGTGTGTGTGTGTGTGTGTGTGTGTGTGTGTGTGTGTGTGTGTGTGTTTAGGCCAGGCGGACCCCAGGTTATCCTCTGTCCCAATGGTGATTTTAGACAGCTGTGTCCCTTACTTCCTCTGCCCTGGAGACACACACATGTAAACACACACAATAAAAGCTAAATTGATAGACCTGAATTGAAAAATATTAAAACAAATAAAAAAATTAAAAAATCTAGTGGGTAATTTTGAATACATTTCCCTAAGATAGCAAATGAAAACAGAGACGAAAAAGCAAAGGAAAAAATATGACTCTTACGTCAAAGAATTATTCTTACGTGAGGTCAAATGTATTGGTCAAGATTTTTTTCGTCTAAATGATCCATGTTTTTTTTTCTAACAAGGCCACCAGTGCCTTTATTGAAGAGACAGGGTTGAAAGGGATTGATGAATAATTTGTCCCGAGCCAGATTGGAACCCCGGGTCCACCGCATGGGGACCAAGCCCAAGTATATTGGTCGCTAGATCTACCAGGTGAGCTATACGGCAGCCCAGACTGATCAAAATTAAAGGACACAAAGGTATATCAAAATGTGTGTATAGGTTATAGTTTAGTTTGCCTTTTTTTATTCATATGTTTGTACAGGTTCTATGTGTATGCATGAAGGGGTTACAATTTACATGTCATTTTTTTACCATATACATGATCATTGTATCCTCAAACTATCGTACATTTTGTTTTGAGTACAAAATAAATAATCTAATCAAAAAAAGGTCATGCAGTTTTCAGCTCAAATTGCACAGAAACACATATGTGACCCGCTCTATCGAAATCAGTCGGAAGTCGCAACGGCTCATTTCAAAATAAACATGGATTTGCGTAAAAAAATAGTTTTTCAGGGTTCGGGTGTTTTGTTTGATTTTAAATAAAGAAAGTCTTGGCTTTCAGAATTTGAAACTTTTATTTCCAAAATCACATGACAAATACATTTTTGACGCTTGTAAAGGGAAGAAGACAGCTCTCACTCGCAATCTGCTCGCTGCTTCCCCTCCCTCCGGGTGAAATTATGAATGTAAGGCGTATAGTAATCATACTGTAGATAACACGGCAGGGTCCGTTACAGTTTGTTTTCATCTGATTTCAATTAAACAAAGTCTTGGCTTTCAGAATATTAAACTTGTTTTGGCAAATTCAGATGATAAATACAACTTTGAAGCTTGTAACTGCATAATTACAAGTGGAGAACGGAGTAACTTGACGTCACAGCAGGCATAACAACAGCCGGTGTTTCTCGTGAGGGTTTTCCCCGGGAAACAAACACAATACACACAAACGCAAAAATACACAAATACACACATAAATACACACACACTCGCGAGCTTCCCCTAGACCATGTAATCCAAACGAAAATATGTTCCCTATACTTTGATCATTTGCTCCGCTAGTAATCAATCAGATCGATGGATTCCAGAGAGGAGGAAACTTTGAAAGCCTTTTTCTCAGAATGATGACTCTGTGACAGTCATTATATAATGTGACATCGTTTTCTTAATATTTGGAGTACAACAACAATCCTGATATCATTAGAAAGCTAGGAATCTCCTCTTTCCTATATACAACTCCAAATGTGTCTTCGGCTCACATTATCTTAGCATGAAATAATGAACATGTAAACACAATGTAAGTCAAGTAAAAAGCTACTAATACAATGTAGATCTCTGTGTAAACGGTGTGTGCATCTCTAGTGATTGACACTATTATCTCTGCATCACTAACTATTTATGTCTGTCCATCTTCATATGCTCATGTTTATATATATCGTATCCTTCTACCTCTTTCATTTGAAGTTTGTGTGTGTGTGTGTGTGTGTGTTTGGTCTGCACACATCCTGCTTAGAGGCTAGATAAATACACACACACATGCACATACACACACATGCAGGAAAATGCAGCCATGTAAACACAGAGAAACACACGTCTTCTTTATCTAGCCTTATAAGTGTGTGCGAGCGCGCATGTGAGTGTGTGTGTGTGTGTGTGTGTGTGTGTGTGTGTGTGTGTGTGTGTGTGTGTGTGTGTTGTTCACTAAATCTTATTTTATAACAATAATAATATAATGTCCCTTTTGCAAAAACCTCTCAACCCACAGTATTGTTCTTTAATCATGACTTCAACACACAATTTGAACTTTAAAATAATGAAGAAATGTTGGGAAGAACATGGAGAGACGAAAGAGCAGGGAAGAAGCAGCAGCAATGTAAGAAAAGACAAAAAGTATAGAAAATACATTAACATGAGGCAGACGACACCTGCTCAAGAACACAGTGGCAACACATTTTTCACATGGACACCATCTGGAAGGGCTGAAATGGCTGAGAAGTGACAGAGCTGCTTCTTATCATTAGATTTACAGGACATCCACCAGTAAAAATAAATTGCATGCAGACGCTGTTCGGCCATCTGACAAGCTGAGCCTTATTAATGAGCGTTAGTTTCTTTGTGTGGGTTCACTTTGTCTGTTAATGTGATCAACCAGCGTTCAAGAGCAGGGGTTTAATATGGCCATCCCTAACCCCAAACTCTGCTAATGACAGTTTGTGATGCTGTGACCCAAAAGAATGAGGACGTTTAGAGCTTTGAATAGATCCTTTAAGGAGAGTTTGCATGAGATACTACATCCAGTGTCGATGTTATTACCTAGATGGAGGTTGGCACCGAGACCCGAGGAAGTGAGCTTGGTGTTGAAGCACATTTCTTTCGTGGCTAAATGTCGGTACAACACTACCGTGGCAGTCACTTGACTTCATTTTGGCACAGCAATACTTTTTCCCATTGACTTACATTGGAAAAGAGGCATCAGTGTTTTTTTCACACAAATCAACCTTATAGAACAAACGCTTTTAATAGCCTATATTTAAATAATTTGATTTTAACAGTTGTAAAATGCACTAAAAGTCGAATCCAGGGGCTTTGAATGAGCTGAGTCCAACATGGAGGCGGGGCTTAAGAAAATGCAAATGCAGAAACAAATCAAACAGCTGTGGACGAGGACAGCAGGAAAACATTTAAACCACCTAAAAGAAAGGCTTGGCTAAAATGTTGTGTAATCTATATTTAATCTATAAGGGAGACGTGTGGTGCAGTGGGTTGTCCGTTGATGTTCGGATCAGGGGGTGACAGGTTCAAACCCCACAGCAAGTCGTTGCTCCTGTGGGGGATTGCCCACAGTATTGAGTATGTAAGTCGCTTTGGATAAAAAGCGTCTAACAAGTGACATGCAATATTTGGAATAGTTTTTAACATCTTTAACTTGCCTTCATTAGGGCCTTTGCAACAGGGAAAAGAAGCCTTGGTCTCCGCTCGCTATTGACAAAAACAACTATTTTACCTTGGAGTTGCTGGTCTACCACTGCATCAGTTAGTTTGAATGTAACTTCGCCGAATACACACCTTTGTGCCTCTGTCAACAGCAGTACATAGCTTAGCTCCTCTGCAGTGTCTTCTCCAACTTCTGTAGGTAATATACTGACTTTAGAAAAGTACAGCATACAAACCATCCACACTATGCCTTTAACGTAAATGTACTTTCCACTCATGCGTAAACTTAATTGATTTTAATTTTGTCATCTGCAAATCTCAGCATGCTTAATGCATCTGCTAAACACTGAACATATCTATGTAATGCTATGAATTCTGATCGCACTTATGGTAGCACATTTTAGCAATTATCCAGGTTGATTAGTTGTGTATCTTTACACACTAATATGCTATTGCCTCTGCAGGGAACATCACATTGTGCCGATAGGGTAACATTGACATTTAATATGTATTTATTAAAATTGGCAGTAATCAGCCTGTCTTGCTTTTTTCTTGTCTTGATCCACTCTTGTCCATGATTTTGTTGGATCCATGTGTAACTATTTTCCTTCCGATAGTTATCATACAAAATAAAAACTGCCGCTTTAAAGAGATGGTGTGGGCGATCGGACCTTGATGTACACCATTTGATACAACTTTTCATGAAAATCATCTCGCAACTTTAATACACTTCACTTCTGTAGACAGACCTTTGGGAAACATTTGACCTTCTGATTGGAGGACTCCCACTTACATCCTGCGCCATCACCCCCACAATACAGGAAAAATACTTTATTGTTCCAGAAGGAAATGAATGCCGTACTCCGTCCTGCACTTCCACGGAAGATAAAATATTGCATACTACATAGTAAACGATACAAGACATTAAACACAAGACTTACGCAAATATACACTGCTGGGACATACACAAACTATCATGATTAGCTCAGGTAGAGAATGAATGTGCAGCACCATGATAATTTAATAACCCACAAGTTTTTAGCCCAGTTCAAACACAGTCCTCCATCTGACAAGATCCTTTCTTCTCTTGCCTCCTCCCTTCATCCCTTCTTCTGCCACATGCTGCACGACGACCCATCCTTAATTGTTGCTGTAATCAGTATGATTCATATTGCCTCATTAATATGCCTGTTGTTCACACAATCTTCCCTCTCTTCACACTAATGTATCCCTTCCGTCCTCTTTCCGTCTCCTCACTTCCATTTTTATCCCTCAATCCACCGTCCTTTTTACCCCTATTTTCTCTGATTTCCATCCATTTATTTCTCCCGCTTACATGACCCCCTCCCTCCGCCTTCTTGTTCACTGATCACACATAAATTAACATTGAAGGCTTCCATAATTGCTTATGTAAAAACTCACACTAATGCACACAACGCTCCCTATTTAACAGGTCTAATTGTATCCCCCTGCACCGTATCCCCGCCCCAATAATACACACGGTTTTTATGCTAAATGATTGATGTCACACCATACCACATTTTCCACTTCATTAATAAAGAATGATGTCTTTATTTATTAATGGGTAATATACATATACATGTATTTATGATTCAATTAGGGCAGCAATGGAACTGCAGTTGGGATCTATAAGAGGGAATTTACTGTGTAAGCTTGAAGATCTTAGTGTCTGGTAATGCATCTGTATTGGGGCAATGCTCCTCTTGCCATGGAACACTTCCTAGGACTGTTAGTGAGGAGCGTTGCACATTAATAAAGGTACTCAATGTTTTAATTGTAGCAGCGAGGGCTAAAAGTAATTTAGCTTTCTATGGAGCCATTTGAAGCTACTCAAAATCAGGAAAAGTTAATGAAAGTACATAGGCCTACAGATGATTAAGTTAAGGACTAAACAGATGACGATTCAGTTTTAGTTTTATAGGGGTTTTATTGGTAACTGTTGGTGATCAGTAATTAATACTTCTTGTGATTGGCAGTAAGTGAGGAACTGAGAAAGAGAGCAGGAAGACCATGGATCTATAAAGAGGAACTGGATACAGTATTTTAAGATGGCGTTATATTACTTTTATGAAACTGGGTGCATACATCAAAAAGTCTCGGCAGTCTTATTACACTTCCTTGTTGTTGGGTCTCATGCTCAGTAGAGGTCCTCTCTAGAAGTTACCTGCATTCAGGTCCCTTTGGATAGCCTGCATCCATTACATTTATTTTAGCTAACAACAATAGCAGCTTACACTAACTGCATTCACAATGAAGATACAAACTAAAAGTTCAAATTATTTTACCGCTGACCTTTTGACGCGCAACAAATCTGATAAAAGCTGTAGGAAGTGCGCAAGCTAGCATGAGTGGTATCTTGCTACGTACAGAAGTGAGTTTTTTTCATTTTTTCCGGTTCATCTTTCTGCTGTCCTTGTGGAGCTTGGTCCATCATTTTGAAGCCAAGTTAGCAAACAGGCTTGTTTTTGTTAAGCGGTACCTGGGTCCAACTCACAGTGAAGGAATACCATTCACTGATGGGGCTCATTCAGACTTTAAAAGTCATTCATGAATCAATATGTGATAATAGTAACATTATTTTGTGGTGGTCTGAAAAACCTTTTTTTCCAGGTCCTCAGTCTTGGAGATTTTGGGTGAGTGTATATCATGTAATAACGAACTGCACTACCATGGGTGTCCATTACTATTCGCGCTGGTCGTCAGTATTTGCATGTGTGGACTATGAAGCTCTTGTAGTAGTAACTGAATGCAAGTTATTTAGCTGCTAAGCTAACGAGAAAAGCCTGCTAATTGACTGCTGGCTGTAGACATCAGTTGGCATTAAACTTAACAAGTCAGTTTTCTCCTGTAAGAGACGGTTCAAATGCAACAAGGTCAGATACTAGGGGAGCAATGTGTATGTGGGCCAACTTACTTCAGAGATAATTCATTTGAAAAAAGTTCAGTACATAACTGGTTTAAGAGCAAAGGAGATTGGAGATGTTTTTTCTTTAGTAAAAAAGCTTTTGAGTAATTCTGATTGTTAGAGCTACATTTTGATTGAGGGTTTTAGAAACAGACAAATGGGTTGCTTATTTTCGTATTGGACAGTTGTATTGTTTTTTTATAACTTATTTGATTCTGTTAATATTAACATTTTAATGTATTTTGCTGTGTTTTATTTTTCAAGGGGCCGATTAGGTTTTCTTTGGATTTTTGTGAACATCAAATGAAGATGGCACAATATAACTTAAAATCCAATTAACCAGTCAATGAAAATGATGTTTAATTTGAATATATTCTGGGATCAACTACTTAAAAGATCTTGTTGCAGGTGAATAGGTTTGATTTTAAGTTGCGATTGTTTCTCAAAAGGGGATAACCTTAGCAATTTCTTCCTTTTATTAAAAAACCCAAACCTCAGTTCAAGGCACCCTAAACACAAATTAGGGTATAGTGGAGTGCTTCATACAGTACATAGATACAAATAATAAGCCATTCTTCATATTTTTGCAGGAGAATACGCATGAATCTTGGTAAGGGAGTAGGCTATGTAAATGGAAAAGCATTGTGAGGAAGCATGTTTCCTTTATCAGATATATATTTTCTCCAGTTATATTGAACAACTCCCCATTTAAAACAAACACACACACAAACACGCGGTTCACCAGCCTCGTAAATCAAGTCCCAAGGAGGACACTGATTTGCTTGAGCCATTACGGACGGGCAGGAGGCTACTGTCTACTAAATGAGCTTATATTAGCAGTCTTTGTTGCAAACGTATGTGTGTGTGTGACTGTGTGTATCTGACCACTAACCTAATAGAAGTCGGTATAACCCTGCTGGCGGAGAGCGTGCGGCAGCAGGGCTAATAGAAAGATAATGAGTCCGTCCGTACTCACGCCTCTAGTAAATCTCTCCTTAATACTCTCTCCCTGGAACAGCGGGTGTATTAGAGGCCGCTCCTCCTTTATGACTGCAGCGTTATGAGAAAAGTGAACCGGCAATGAATATTCATGGTCCAACGGAGCTAAATACTTCCTACAAACAGTTTCTGTTTACAGTGCAGAGACGTGAAGGTGTGTTCAAGGGAGAGCACTTACTGAGGGAGAAATGTGCGCTGGAAATCCTAGAAAAATACCAATAACATTATTATTGGGATATCAAAAAAGCAAATAAAAAAGATAGCATTCCAAGGTTTATATGTGCCTTGAACTACAAATCATGTGTACATTTTTTGAGTATTGTTATTCGTTTCCAAAAGCATGCTGTACGTTTTATAGATTTCTTCCGACCTCCAGACAGCCGTTGTGTTCCTTCCTTTGTAAGGCGTGAATCAGTTTCTGGAAAAACCATACAGTATGATTTATATTTATCTTGTTGACTGAAAGATTTCAGCCAAAAACAAGCCACTTTGAACAATCACCATGAAAACATAAATGATGCGGGTTAATGCAAGTTCACCCTGTCATCATGATTCACGCTACATTATCTGTTAACCTGTACAACTGATGTCACAACACGTTAAACTGACTGCAGAGGACAATTAAAATGCAGTATGTGGTAAATGAAACTGGTGTAATAATAGCTCGCTTCATGTAGAAATGAATAAACTCATTCAATCCTTTCTGCATTCTACACAACACTAATACATCTTTGTGGACTCGTCAACTAATGAGATCATGTGGCTAATCGATGTGTTAAATAATAGCTTCTGGACAACAATTGGTATTCTATAGGGAAAGAAGCATCTGGTGATGCATGTTCTGATGATTGTTGCCAAACTTATCATTTATCATAATAAAGCCAAAAATGCATTTTTACATGTTAAGCAGAAATGTCTGTCTAAAAGAGAAGAGAACACTTAGAATGTAACGTTGTGGAAAATGCTCTGTAACTTTTTTCATTGTGTGGAAAATGCAAAGAAAAATACAAAATGTAATTTATTTTCTGTCTTTCTTGAGTTGATGATAAAGCTCAAACTAAACCTTCACCATTAAGTAGGCCCTGTTCATCTTTGAGGTATTTTCCCTTTTCTGTATTGTGTTGCATAGGTTTTTGTGCATGTTTATGGGCTGTAAAGGTTTTTTTTTCTGATGTAAAATAAGGGCGGGACATTTCCTACACTTTTCTTAGCGGTTGACAATAAACATTAAAGCATATAAACATGTCAGAGGCAGGCAGGAAATACAAATATGAACCTGAAAAGGAGCATAATAGAGCCCCATTAAGTCTCAAAAAGTACCACCGTGCCACTCACAAATAAGCTTGTTATAACCCATCAGTTTGAACTGTGCAAGTTTCTTTTGATTCCGACAAACATTATATTGAATTATGAAATAGATCTTTCTTGTTCTACCTCTGGGTTAGGGTTAAAATGTAAATCTCGATCATTTGAATATTCTGCTAAACAAATTCCAGTTAAGGGGAATTGTACCTCTAGCATTCACAACACCTTCTCGAAGCAATGTGGCCAGTTCTTTAGCGTTGATTTACAGTGCATGTACTCACACAATCTGCATCCCACTTTCACACATGTGGAAGCATGAACACAAACCCAGCAGAGAAAAGGACAGACATATTCAAAGGTAAGTTATTTAGATATCTGTAAGGGATGAGGGTAATGTGATTTCACCTCTAATACCCAGGTAGAGACACAACGTCCCTTCCATTGGCTTCCCTTTACATGTCAAAATAGGAGAGGAGGCCCATATGAATGACAATGCGGTGTGTGTCAGTGCAGGCTGACTTATTGGGGATGTATAGAGCAGGCCAGGCCACGCAGCTGTGTTATTTACCCCTTCTTTTCTATTACCAGTGCATTTTTATTGCAGACGGAATCGAGAAGATGTAATTGCCTACCAGGTATCTGCTTGCATTATCAGGCCTGGGATGGCATTAACTTTAAATAGATAAAGGACATTATGCAGCCATATTGTGTGGTGTGTACGTGGGAGGAGTGTGGGTTGCTGGCCGGTTGATAGAGGATTTTTTGAAAGTGTGTTCGTGTGTGTGTGTGTGTACTTGATTTATTCAAACTACACAGCCTGTGGTTTATGACAGATAGGATATACAAATCTATTGTGAGGCTAGAATTAGATATTTGACCAGACAATGGGATAAGCCACATCTCCAGAAGTGACCCGATAAACCCTGGGTGTATATAGCCAGTGTATAGGTACAGTGTGTGTATCACTGGAAGTGCTTTAGAAAAAATAATTCACAATGCAATTTAAGTTTCTTTGCATTAAAAAGAAGATGTGCGCCGCGTGCAAAACTGCATCTTTAAAGCAAGCTCAGCAGGGAGTGTGACAACAGAAAGCCAATATATTCTTTCTTTCTCTGTGTGTGCTTCAGTCTGGTTATGTGGGCACAGACAAAGTCAAACTGCTGCTCGCACATATTTGGGCGGCTATTTAATTAAAAGTGGATTACAAGAGTGTTGGGTAAACAAAGATCAGATTAACAAATAGGCCGTCGCTGCTTTCCCATTTGCTAATGCAAATTTGACTTGACGATGGGATTGGTCGTGCAGAAGAACGGCTCCGCCACTCCGACGGAATATTAAGACCCGGTCTGGAGCTCAAGTTAAGTCGGGACGGCTCGCAGAAGTTGGCTAAGCCCCCATCCTTATGCCCACTGTGTGTGTGTGTGTGTGTGTGTGTGTGTGTGTGTGTGTGTGTGTGTGTGTGTGTGTGTGTGTGTGTGTGTGTGTGTGTGTGTGTGTGTGTGTGTGTGTGTGTGTGTGTGTGTGTGTGTGTGTGTGTTCTCTCAAGACCCTCATTTCTTATCTCTGAAGTGTAGTTTTTGATTTGAATGATGCAGTTTATGCAGAAATATAAAAAAAAAATTATGAAAGAATTTCTGATTTGAGTTTTGACTAGTTTGGGATGCTCTGATATTTTTTAAAAGATACAGTAATTGGGATCATCACAGTGACCTTTTACTAATTTAGCAATGAAGCCTTTAAACCCCGAAGGATCCCTTGAAACTGCCTTAAGGACTGTCAGGACTCCAGGTTGGTATCCATTGCATACGATGAAAGGCCGATGTCATTTCACCTCCCTTTTCCAAAGTCCAGTTTGTCCCCGCACAATTATAGTTGGATATTGGGTAAATGTGTAAAATACTCTTACAGCTGCACCATCGTAATCCAGGTAAGAATATGTTCAGTTGACAAAATAGAACTGTTACCCTTCCCTCATATTGAAAACTTAATTTGGAATATCTGTTTAATTTTGCAGTGAAAGTTACCTCTCAGGCTAAATACTAATTTGACCTCCTTCTCTTGTACCAATGAATTGGTCAAACTTTGACCTTCTGACGACGCCACAAAAAAAGCCAAGGGTTTGTTTACACCATGTGGAAATGCTGATAATCACTGGATAAATGAACATTTCTACCTGTTTTCCTCAAAGGAGGAAGTGAAGGGGGATGAGAAAAGTTATTAGGATTCATTATCGTGGAACAATTAATGTTTCCAGAAAGGCTAATGGTAATACATCCAGTAATTGTTGGGATATTTATGTCTGGACAAAAGCATCCCCAGCTCCACATCTCTAAATGAAAGTCACACCCCTGAACAATCTTCATTCTGTTTCTAACATTTGATAAAGTGGGCATACAGTAGTCTGACCGAGTCTCAGCCTCTCTGTCTTTATTTCCTCCTTCACACCTCCTCCCATTTTTCTAGTCGCCCTACACATCCCTCATTGCGCATTGGCCCGTGTGCCCCCCGGTTTGGGACATGGTGCGACCTTGCTGTGATGGACGGTGGTTGTGTTCATTCCTCTCTTTCAGGACACCTCTCACCTCGCCGGTCGCAGGACAGTGAGGGAAACAGAAGAATGAAGTGGAGGAGGAGGCATTGATTTATTGATGCGGGGCTCGGGTTGATGCATCAGAGTCGGGATCATGTTGGATGATGAGGCCTCTATCAGGGACAACTTCATACAGCCCAGAGGCCAAGCATTTATCTCTGTCTGATCTACGCAAATCAGTATTTTTACTTTGGTAAATCCTTAGAAACCTTATTTAGATATGAAATGTGGTTTTTCGTACAGCTATTCTCAAAGATTCCCAGTAACTTAAACATTGTGATGTATGTTTCCTGTCAATATTAGGGTTAGGGTTAGAGCTTTTGTAAATGCCATTGATTCTTCCCTCTCCTTCATGTCCAAAGCCAGAAATGACAAAATGATAATCTACTAACAGATGCTACTATTCCTTTCTCTGTTCTCACAAGAATAAAAAAGCATTCGTCAATTGTTTGAAAGACTAGTTGTAGACAAAGTACAGTACAAGTGCTTGGCTTGTGATTGGTGACTCGTGAGGACAAAAAGGATTGTGACTTGATTGGTACACAGGGGACCTCTGCTCACATCTAATTGTAAACCAATGATACATTTCCTTGTAGCTTTTATGCTTAAATATAACCCAAACTTAAATATAGACGTTGCAAAAATGATCATGAAAATGTTTTTCACAATTTGGGAAGGCACTGACAAATGCCTTTTTGATTATTGGGGTAATTATTAGGTTCTTGGTAACATTAAACATTCAATGACATGTAAAGTAAATTAAAAAAATTTTTTATATCAATTAAAAATAATGAAGGGTCATCATTTTAGGACTTTCATAAGGTCATTCTTTCTTTGTACAAAAAGAAACATGAATGAGAAAATAAAAGTAAGGATATTGAGCAACAGTTTCTAAATTAATGTTCTGTCATCTTAGAGCAAAACAAAATCATTTCAGCGGCTTACTCCGTACCACTACTTTGAACCCCAAAATGTTCCTGTAGGTTCCTTGGTTGTGGTTCCAAATGTCTTGCAGTGAAAAAACTGTTCATTTTTGATAACCATAACCATGGACTCTCTACATTACATTACATGTCACTTGTTGTTAGACGCTTTTATCCAAGGCGACTTACATTCAGTACTGTGGGCAATCCACTCAGGAGCAATTTGGGGTGAAGGGTCTTGCCCTGGGACACAACAACATGCTGATTGCAGTGGGGTTCAAACTTGCTATCTCCTGATTCAAAGTCCAGCACACTACCCACTGAGCCACATCCTCCCCCCTCTAACCTGAACCATCTTTTTTGTGTTTCAAGTGTTTTACTTTTTGAATCTTTAGGGGTAACTTTTACTTTAGTCCAATAAGGGATCTGAACGGAATCTGGTTTGGACCCATCCCACATTTGGGGGAATAAATGTTCTTCTTTGTTGACAACATTACAGATGCATCACCTTGCTTTGTGTTTCAAACATCCAAGTAATGAGTAACTTATTCCATTCTTCAGTTCTTTGTTTTTCCAATTTTGGATTAGAGGATAGACAACTAAAATGATATACAGAGAAAAGTACATCATTCGGCCCAAAATGTATGAACATCAAAGTACCAGATACAGATTATGGTACTCTTTGTTTGTACTAAACTTTCCACATTTATGCTATTTTAATGGAACTGTTTCTGTTTCCGACATGTTGGATCACCTGCAATTTCTTTACTTGAGCTAAACTTACAGGGATTCGATGTTCTGGTCATACATTTATGGCAACACATTTAGTAAATCCGACCCTCTGTGTCTCTGATGTGGATCACAGAGCTTAGTTTATCCCTAAGAGGCTCATATGAAAGGTCAGGGACCACTTTTGCACTGAGGGAGGGCTCAAGGTGTTGAATAATACAGTAGATTGATGTTACAGGGGGCACATGCCTCCTTCCAGGATGCTAACATGCTTCCATGTTATTTTAGTCTCTGGTAGAACAGAGATAGTCCATATGGGTTAGCTGTAGAGTCACCCTGTTCAGTCTCAGTGAGAAGCACCATGGCTTTCTGCAAGGACAGGACAGGATGCAAAGTAGCAGTGGCCTGACACAAAATACGAGGGAAAGGAGGAAGAGGAGGGAAGATGAGAAAAAGAAAGGAAACCAGAAAGACTGACTGGAGTAAATGTGATAAGGAGTACATGGCAAAGTAAAGGGGGAGAAACAGACATTTGGAGACATTTTATTTGTGATATAGGGAATTGAGGCTGGGATATAATGATAAGATAACTAGAAAGAGAGGAAAGGTCTTGAAGAAATTCAGGATTGGAGGATGCTGTAAGAAGAGATACAAGTCTGGTGCAATGAATTAAAGACCAAGTAAAGAATTAAAGGCCAGGTAAAAGTAAAGTAAAGAATGGACAGACTGGATTGAATGTGTCTGTCGAGTGACAAAGTGACAAAGTCTAATGAGAAATAGGATATGAAATAGTACTAACCTGTGATGTGGTGGCACAGTATGATGTGACAAATGACATATTAAAAAGCCTGAGTCTTAATCCATTTGATCAGATGAACTCTGGACAATATCCGGAGAATCAGGTCTGCACATGTAGGACACAACAACAGACTGTTGGTGTCAGAAGCTCTTTCACTTACTAGAAATACCTTGTTTGGTTCAGGCAAGGGGGCTTCCATCGTTTTTTCCAAACAAGTTTGGATGTAAGCACACCCACAAATTAGCAAACATCTGTAGCCCAATATTTCTGTATGTCACGTTTTACGCCGCTGTAAAGTTTTGCAGCATGGCTTGCTCTTGCACTGACTTACAGCAGATAACGAAGGTGGGTCTCACACTCAAACGCTCATGTAGTTTGTCTCTCATCTGGTCTCCTGTTAAAACTGCACTTAGTGTGTAATATGAAGAGAAATGGTAATCTAATGAGAGAGGTCTGAGAGTGTTGATAGAAGAAAGAGGGAGTGGAAAAGAAGAAAATCAGTAGGAAAGAAAGAGGGCAGGCTATGCTACTGCTGCCTGTCACACTGTGTCATGTCTGCGTCTGTGTGTGTGTGTGTGTGTGTGTGTGTGTGTGTGTGTGTGTGTGTGTGTGTGTGTGTGTGTGTGTGTGTGTGTGTGTGTGTGTGTGTGTGTGTGTGTGTGTGTGTGTGTGTGTGTGTGTGTGTGTGTGTGTGTGTGTGTGTGTGTGTGTGTGTGTGTGTGTGTGTGTGTGTGTGTGTGTGTGTGTGTGTGTGTGTGTGTGTGTGTGTGTTCAGAGAGAAAGAATGAGAGACTGTCCAACACAAAATGTTACTTGCAGCGTTGTTCCATTCCACTTAAATCCAGTGTGTATGTGTGTGTGTGTGTGTGTGTGTGTGTGTGTGTGTGTGTGTGTGTGTGTGTGTGTGTGTGTGTGTGTGTGTGTGTGAGTGTGTGTGTGGGGGAGGGGGGTTGGGGCTGAGGGCACCAGACGGGCAGGAGGGTAATTCGGTTTGGCACTAATGCAGGGCCGAGGATCTATGCTGTGGGTGAGAGAGAAAAATGTCTCTCGCACACACACTCACACACTATTTTCCAACATTATCTAAATAGGAGCAGATAATTCACAGAAGTTCTGCTACTTCCTGTCCTAATGGTTAGAAATGGAATTGTGTGTGTGTGTGTGTGTGTGTGTGTGTGTGTGTGTGTGTGTGTGTGTGTGTGTGTGTGTGTGTGTGTGTGTGTGTGTGTGTGTGTGTGTGTGTGTGTCTGTGTGATTTTAAGGCTCTTAATCAGTGGTGGAAGAAGTATTCAAAACCTTTGCTTAAGTGAAAGTGATCAGGAGACTGCAAATACTTACTGTGCAATTGAAAGTCGTGCATGGAAAATTTGACTGAAGTAAAAGTGAGTATAAAATGCAAAATGCAGTAAAAGTATTATTTATAATAAAATACACAGAGTATATATTCTAAATATTCCAAAAAAGATTGGAAAATTACATTGATTACCTCTTGTGTCTCATTAAATTATATTATATTATAATAGATATAATTTATTGATCACAATTTCAACTATGCTATTTTAATTTATAATAAAATATAATAATTGATAAGCTCTTTATAACATAACAAGTGGCATATAAACCAAATCCTTTGGTACAGTAAGTACACCAAATGTGCACTTAAGTATAATACTGTTATAAACTTCAGACACAAGGCAGTTTGACTCAAATGCTTGACTCCAGGACACAGAGGTAAAGTATACGCAACAAACTCAAGAGGATACAAACATTATCTCAGCATGAGGAACAAAACTAACTAAGACTAGAACTCAGGAACATGGAACAGGCTTGACCGATTAAAAAAACTGCTGGGTCGCTGACTACTGGGACAAGGACAGGACCAGAGGAACTGGCACAAGACAAGTGGAGACTGGACCATTTAAACACGAGATAACTGGGAACAGGTGGAAACAATCGGGGACGGGGCTGACGCTGATGAAGGCGGGGTTGCACAAAATGGAAGGGAGTCAAGGGATCTGGAATGAGACACAAGAGGTAAGTACAAAAATAAAGTGGAAGACAAGACTAAGTGTGACACGATAACTTGACAAATGCCTGACATGACTTGACAAGACAAGACAAAAATAACCAAAACATGAAACATGGCTAACCATTCAACTTAAGCAATAGATAAGTAAATGAGAAACATGACAAAACTAACATATTTGATGAGACACACAAATACTTAAGTAAATGCAATTCCATCTCCGCCCTTGATTTATGTATCCACATGCTGTATGAATGCTTCTACATATTTCCATACTTGAAAGTGTCTCTTGCAAGAACCTGTGAGTTTCTCATATTGTGTGTGTGTGATACCTGTAATTTAACACGTGTTCCTGTAGCTGTAGTTGTGTATTTGCATGTGTGCATAAAGTGTGTTTGTGAGTGTGGCGTTTGGGCAAGCGACTGTGACGGCCTCACACCCTGTCACAGCATCCCTTCCTCCTCCTCCTCTTCCTCACTTCCTCTCACACCAGCAGCACGGCGGTTATATCCTCGCCTCCCTGTTTACACCTTACCCGCCACCAATTACCAGGCTTTGACACCCGTGCTGTCAACTGGTGGGAGGGGGGGGGGGGGGGGCGGGGGATTCACACCCTTGGCCACACTGTCACAGCCTTACCTGGGAATAGATACACCGAGAAGGAGGGGTCTGCGCAGGAAAACACAATTACTTTACATGAAAACAAATTTTGATAACTACATGAGGACAACACTCTTTTTCCGTATGCCCCTGCCAAGGAGGTCATGTTTTCTTTGACTGTCCGTCAGCAGGATTACAGAAAATACATGCATTGTTTTCATGAAAATTGGAGCAAGGGAGCAGCGTGGTCCTTATCAACTGTTACATACAATTTGGATTTTGGTATAGAAGATGCAAAAGAAAAATGGAAGGAATGTTTCAAACTTATGTATAAAATGACCACAAATTAAATCATTGAGAAATATATATTTTAGCAGGAATAACAGATATAAGTTTGACAGCAGCTCCTCAAATACATGTTAAAGATGTGGCATTTATAGTGACTCCCTCATTCATGTATTTTACTGTTGTTTTTATGCTGTATGAATAGTATTTTTTTTTTACTTTTCCGATTTTCTTTCCTTTTTTTCTCTTAATTCGTTTTATTTTTACGTTTTTTGGAAAACATGAAAAATTACAACATTAAGCATGTTGCCATATTGAATGTAGTGTCTTCAAACCCTTACTCATGTACAATATATATATATAAAAGTAAACAGCATCCTAAACAAAAAGCTACCTAAAACACAAGTCAGAAAACAGGTAAACGGTTAAAATAATTCAAGTTAAATAGTCATGTAAGGACATGTCTTTAATGTGGTTTTCCCTCAAGTTGAGGTAGATTTTAAGATTCATTTTTAATGTTTTATACTTTTCACAACAACCCTTTCTCTCCTCCCTTTCTGTGTGGATGTGAAGAGATTCTGCACAGAGAGGAGGTCCACTGTGGTAAAGGCAGGGACAGAGGGCTTGGCCTGGAGCACAGCTTTGATTAATGGACACACACACACAAACACACACCATCATCCCTCCTCTCCGCCCATACTCGGGTCACGTATTTTTAACCCTTGTAATGCAATGGCACACTACACACACACACCTGGGCCAAGCTGTTTTTCACACAGGGGAGGAGAGCAGTCACCTCGCGGCCAAAGTGAGGCCCCACTCAAACTGAAATAGGATAATGGTGGTGTGTGTGTGTGTGTGTGTGTGTGTGTGTGTGTGTGTGTGTGTGTGTGTGTGTGTGTGTGTGTGTGTGTGTGTGTGTGTGTGTGTGTGTGTGTGTGTGTGTGTGTGTGTGTGTGTGTGTGTGTGTTAATGAGCTGACCTGTTTGGTCCACCTGCTCTCCCCAGCTGGCCGGGCTGAGATGAAGTCAGATGCCGTAAATATCTGCAGTGGGCTCCGCTGGGCTTTACTTCACCTCTCTCATCCCTTTCCTCCTCTCCATTCCTGCCCTCTGTCCCACTTCACCTCGGTCCTTCCATCTCTCCTAGCCTCTTCTCCATCATGTCCACCCCTCTGCTTCTCTCTATCTCCATCCTTACTTTCCCTTTGTGTGACCTCTTTCTCATTTCATTCTCTTTTTTCCCACTTCCTTTCCTCGTGTCTGCAGAACTTTTTTGTAGGTCCTGTTCTCATTTGACCTCTTTAGCATATTCTTTTGGTATCTTCTGTTTTATCCTCTACTCTCTTGTCACGACCTTACGTCCAACACGCATCTGGTACACTCACACGAGTTGGGGATGCTCTCCTTTTACTGTGTTGATTATATGTGCAGTATACACAAATACTGCTATGGGTACCGAATAACTTTAACACAGGGTGCAGGGTAAGCTGAAGCAAAGAAGGAGGAGAACTGGGTCCAGATTTATGGAGAAAAGCTTTGTCGCTATACACTCATCATGAGCACTGAAGATTACTAATAGAATGGACAAGCTAACACCGTTAGGAGCGTAAGTGTAGTTTAATGTGCTTGTGGAAACATGGCTGTACCAGGATATATCTGATTATAAAGTTCTATCAATGGCTTCCAGACTGTTCGGGCAACGTTTCAATCAACAATGTTTCTATCAACAACAACTTTTCTGAAATTTCCATCGATGGCTTCCGGACTGTTTGGTCCGACAAGGATTGCACCAAAAGCTTCCCTTTGTCTTCACCATCAGCCAGTCTTCAGAGGGTCTCTGCTCTGGACAATGTCCTGACTCCTTCCTGTGTTTAAGATGCTGTGTCCCAATGGCTACAAGGACTTGTATTTCACAGTTATACTTTAACTTTTTATCTTTATATACATTTAAATGTTACTCTAATATGGTGTCACAAATTTCCCCCTGGGAATTATATAAAGTACTTTAAATCAGCGGTTTTCAAAGTGTGAGGTGCGCCTCCCCGGGGGGCGCCGGAAAGCTTCAGGGCAAAAATAACGAGAAACAGTGAAATCTAGCTAGTTAACTTCAGCTAATTTTATGTGAGCGGCAACATGGATCGATTTTTTTGTGAAGTTACCTAAAGTGAGAGAGGAGACAGCGTCTGGCAGAAAACGTGTGTCACTTTTGGCTGTCTGTGGAGACCGAGTTCCCCCACCTCGCCAAAAAAGCTGTAAAAGTGCTCATTCCCTTCACCTCCACCTACCTGTGTGAGTGCGGGTTTTCCGCAATGACTTTGATCAAAAGCAAGTGCCGGTCAAGGCAGCAGCCAGAGGATGATCTGCGTTTATTCCTGTCTACATTGCATCCCGCATCATGCACCTGTGCGCATCAAAGACGCAGACTCATTGTTCCCACTAAAGTAGGGGTGAGTGTAATGAGGAGGTAAAGTTGACGTTCAGTGTGTTGCCGGGAGCAGATAAGGATGTATCCACGATGTTGAAAATGTTAGAAATGTTTAAAAGATATGTTTAAAACATAAAGATAAAAAGGTTTTAAAAAGTAAACGTTTGATGTTTTAAGGAGGTGACGCTACTCAGCCTCAAATCGGTGCAATCAGTGAGTCAGCACGATAGATTCAAACACACACACAGAGACGAGACAAGAAGAGAGAAACAGTCGGAGTAACTTCAAATGGCGTGCTCAAAAAAGAGAAAGGTAGACAGCGAAAACAGAGCATTTAATTACATGTTCTCTTACTGGACCACTTTGAAATGCAATTGAATACCCCTGCATTATAGCAACAACAACAATAATAATAATAATTGGGGGAGGGGGGGGTGGGGGGGCGCCGCTGTTTTTATGTTCTCTGAGGGGAGGCTCACCTTCCCACACTTTGAAAATCCCTACTTTAAATGATTGATTGATTATTGTTGGAACACTGGACATGTAATGCTTTTACGAACATTGGGTGCATTCTGTCCAATGCAACTTGTTATCACTTCAGTTGCAAGGACTTTCTATGGAGGTTTGTCTCAATATTATTTGTGAGAACAGATCAACAATCCAATCCAATGTATAATCTCTAAACACCCTCCAAAAGAGCAAAAAGAAAGGTGTAATGTACACACACATCCGCCATTTAAATACACATCTGTGGCCACATTATTTACAATTTGATAATTTAACATCGACAAATACTTCCACCAGAGTAGGTAGACAACAATCGTTTTTTTGTGTGTTTTTTATGATGTGAAAATCAAACCTGTCAGGTAAAGTCAGGCAGTAATTTGAAGCGTCATTTTAGGAACATCTTAACCGTGACATTTTATTATTGCATTAACCATTCAACAGGAACACTTTGAAAGGCTGACATTTCTTAAGTCCTTTTTAAAGTTAAAAGAAGTATGACAGTGAGTGATCTTTGGCATATCAGTGTTTTCTTTTTAGTTTTATGAAACTTTTAGTTTCTTGAAACTCTCAGCTAAAGTGGTAATCTTTAAAATCATTGTGTTACATTAACATTATATACAAATGGTTGAGTCTCTGTCACGATTCGGGAACGGTAGGACCCAAATGCAGACAACAAAAAAAGGTCTAGAAACAGAAGCGAGCTTTATTTAAAAGCTGATGAACAAAAAATGGCATGAATTGAAACGTAGCACAAGGAAACAACAACACAAGAACTAACCGTGATCCACATGGAGGGAGACAGGAAAGACAAACAATGAACCGACATGGAGCACAGGGGAAGACAAGACTAAATACAAAGAAGGGTAATCACAGGACAAGACAAGCTGGGCAGGGGAGGCAGAAACACAAGGACATCAGAGGCCTGTACTACGAAGCCGGTTCAACTTAACCTGGATATGTTTGAGTTAGCCGGTTGGCCTAATCCAAAACATACGCGCTCTGGCTAAACTGGACTACGACGCGGGTTATCAAGTGGAGCCAGCCGTGTCCTATCGAGTTAGGTGCGCGTTCACATGAAAGGGGTGGTATTTGGAGCATTCGACCAATCACAAACATGAACAAGCGTACTGACAGCACAGCGTCATACTTCCTGAATGAAAAGTCAACTAAAATATTAGACATATGAAGAAGTTAAACTTTAAACATCCATGACTTAAACACTTTATCCAGGATAAAAGCCACATACAGTGGGGCAAAAAAGTATTTAGTCAGCCACCAATTGTGCAAGTTCTCCCACTTCAAAAGATGAGAGAGGCCTGTAATTTTCATCCTAGGTACACCTCAACTATGAGAGACAAAATGAGAAAAAACAAATCCAGAAAATCACATTGTCTGATTTTTAAAGAATGTATTTGCAAATTATGGTGGAAAATAAGTATTTGGTCACCTACAAACAAACAAGATTTCTGGCTCTCACAGACCTGTAACTTCTTCTTTAAGAGCCTCCTCTGTCCTCCACTCGTTAACTGTATTAATGGCACCTGTTTGAACTCGTTATCAGTATAAAAGACACCTGTCCACAACCTCAAACAGTCACACTCCAAACTCCACTATGGCCAAGACCAAAGAACTGTCAAAGGACAACAGAAACCAAATTGTAGACCTGCACCAGACTGGGAAGACTGAATCTGCAATAGGTAAGCAGCTTGGTGTGAAGAAATCAACTGTGGGAGCAATTATTTGAAAATGGAAGACATACAAGACCACTGATAATCTCCCTCGATCTGGGGCTCCACCAAGATCTCACCCCGTGGGGTCAAAATGATCACAAGAACGGTGAGCAAAGATCCCAGAACCACACGGGGGGACCTAGTCAATGACCTGCAGAGAGCTGGGACCAAAGTAACAAAGCCTACCATCAGTAACACACTACGCCGCCAGGGACTCAAATCCTGCAGTGCCAGACGTGTCCCCCTGCTTAAGCCAGTACATGTCCAGGCCCGTCTGAAGTTTGCTCGAGAGCATTTAGATGATCCAGAAGAGGATTGGGAGAATGTCATATGGTCAGATGAAAGCAAAATATAACTTTTTGGTAAAAACTCAACTAGACGTGTTTGGAGGAGAAAGAATGCTGAGTTGCATCCAAAGAACACCATACCTACTGTGAAACATGGGGGTGGAAACATCATGCTTTGGGGCTGTTTTTCTGCAAAGGGACCAGGACGACTGATCCGTGTAAAGGAAAGAATGAATGGGGCCATGTATTGTGAGATTTTGAGTGACAACCTCCTTCCATCAGCAAGGGCATTGAAGATGAAACGTGGCTGGGTCTTTCAGCATGACAATGATCCCAAACACACCGCCCGGGCAACGAAGGAGTGGCTTCGTAAGAAGCATTTCAAGGTCCTGGAGTGGCCTAGCCAGTCTCTAGATCTCAACCCCATAGAAAATCTTTGGAGGGAGTTGAAAGTCTGTGTTGCCCAGCAACAGCCCCAAAATATCACTGCTCTAGAGGAGATCTGCATGGAGGAATGGGCCAAAATACCAGCAACAGTGTGTGAAAACCTTGTGAAGACTTATAGAAAACGTTTGACCTCTTTCATTGCCAACCAAGGGTATATAACAAAGTATTGAGATGAACTTTTGTTCTTGACCAAATACTTATTTTCCACCATAATTTGCAAATAAATTCTTTAAAAATCAGACAATGTGATTTTCTGGATTTGTTTTTCTCATTTTGTCTCTCATAGTTGAGGTATACCTAGGATGAAAATTACAGGCCTCTCTCATCTTTTTAAGTGGGAGAACTTGCACAATTGGTGGCTGACTAAATACTTTTTGCCCCACTGTAGATGTACCTGCAAGGTGAATACAGCTGGTAAAAGAAAAAGTATTTGAATACGTACATTAACAGGTTTATGATATCACTGCCCCGTCTAAGACACGAGTGAATCTGACTTTAATTACATTTGATTCGAGTGTTTCGTCGACTCAACTTAATGTGTTGCTTAAAATAATACTTCTGAATACAGTATGTGAAACTGAGTGTTGCACGGCCAGATACGGCTCAATAAGCTGACTCAGATAAGTAAATATGATACATTATGATGAGATATGAATGATAATGGGACACATCGACGTCTGCACTCACAGTGCCGCGGACTGTACTTAATGTTACTTTGATCCGGTTACTTATGTTGTGGCAGATATTTAATTAAGCTTTCTTAACGCTAATGTTATAATAGTCAGATTGCTCTGAAGATGGGAGGTGATATTCTATTCATTTTCACGTTCACACAGTCGGTGATTTTTGCCGGCCGTCTTTCCTGCAACGGCAGCTTAAACTGTATTTCCTTTCTCCTGTAATATGACTTGATTGCTTTAAACTCCGCAAACTGAGCTCTGATTGGTCAGCAGGCAGTGCTTTTACTGAGTTGATCTCTTAGCCTGCAACCTAACCTGCTCAGCATAAGTTACCATGGAGATCTAGCCCGCTAAAAAGAAAAACCAGCGTCGTAGGACCGGAAACCCAGAGTTTTCCCTGAAGTTAGCCGGCTAAGCGAAAATCAGGGTTCGTACTGTTACGCTCTCCGAGAGCTTACATAAGTGAACCCACAATACTGAACACTATGGAGAGGAGACAGAGTTTATGAAGAAAAAATGTTTATTTTCCAAAACCCCTTTATAGTGGCAAAAGAGGGATTAGCCAATAACCAACCAAGGTAACACCCGCCCACTTTATCGCCTTAATCTCCTCCTAGAGCACCATTGTGTTATATTTAACCAAATATCTGTCAGAGGGGCTTGGGGAGAGGCTCCTTATTTTCATCTAAAGTAAAAGACAGAGAATCAGCACTTTTGAAACAGGCCTGAAACAGAGGGGATTATGGGATGCTACAATGCATCTGTTGCAATCTTTTTGGTGTTTGGAGCCAAACACTTCAGAGACATGTTTTGTATATATCTGAGACCTATATTATATTGATGAAAAACAGTATAATAGGGGACTTTTAAAAAGTCCCTTTTGTGTCCAAAGGTGCGACAATAACAGTGGCAGTTTTACCACTAATCACATGTTTACCACACACAGTGAAACTTAGACTCTGCATTTACTCTAGAGGGGCCAGGGAGCAGTGTATTCACCTGCAGTGTCTCCTGTTAACCATAGCGGCTGTAGCATTAGATACAGAGCAAGAAAAAGGAGAGAAAGACAATCCTTACTTGCTAATGAATTCGGTTTGGACTCAGTAACAAGTGACACAGTTTGGAGTCTGTGTGGGAGACCTCTGAATGTGTGTGTGTAGGTCTATCAAGAGTAGGTGAGTGTAAGTCACACACAACACCTCCAATGTCTGTATAGAGTATAAGTACGCACTTTTGTACACACTTTTCAAATATAAAGCAGTTTCTGTGTCTGTGTATGGTCGCGCACACATACCCCAGACCCCATCCTCCCACATACACTCCACCATGTGTATACGTGTTTGTGCACCTGTGTGTGTGTTGTACAGTAAAGCGAGTGCCTGCCGTTGTGCGCTCAGTGTGCCTTTATGCAAGGCAGGTGAAAGAGGTAAATTGGGCCATTCCATCATGCGATGCGGGGAGGCCGGGCTGACATGCTGATCAGGTGTGAATGCATAATGGCCACCAAAAATAAGCTCTGTTTTGAATAATGCCCCCCTATCCAAAAAAAAAAAAGATGAAGTCTGCTCTTGGTCCGGCTGGGAACTCATCCATCTTAACAATGAATGGAAATCAGAGACAGACTGCCACCGACCAGGGTCTCCGCAGAGCCCACTTACATCTCTCTCTCCCTCTCTCTCTCTATCATCCCTTTATTCTCTGACCCTTTCCTCTCCCCCTTATTCTCCACTCTCATGCCTTTTTCTTCACTGCTGTGAGTTCTTCTTACTTGACTATATTTCTTTTTTTCCACTCAATAAACTCAATTTGTCCTGCTTCTGCAGTGCTGGAGTGGTAGAAAAAAATGGGAGGAAAAACTCAGTGGGGCAAAAAAGTATTTAGTCAGCCACCAATTGTGCAAGTTATCCCACTTAAAAAGATGAGAAACCTGTCATTTTCATCCTAGTTATACCTCAACTATGAGAGACAAAATGAGAAAAAAAAAAAAAAATCCATGTCCAAGTTCATCTCAATACTTTGTTATATACCCTTTGTTGGCAATGACAGAGGTCAAACGTTTTCTGTAAGTCTTCACTAGGTTTTCACACACTGTTGCTGGTATTTTGGCCCATTCCTCCATGCAGATCTCCTCTAGAGCAGTGATGTTTTGGGGCTGTCGCTGGGCAACACAGACTTTCAACTCCCTCCAAAGACTTTCTATGGGGTTGAGATCTGGAGACTGGCTAGGCCACTCCAGGACCTTGAAATGCTTCTTACGAAGCCACTCCTTCGTTGCCCGGGCGGTGTGTTTGGGATCATTGTCATGCTGAAAGACCCAGCCACGTTTCATCTTCAATGCCCTTGCTGATGGAAGGAGGTTGTCACTCAAAATATCACGATACATGGCCCCATTCATTCTTTCCTTTACACGGATCAGTCGTCCTGGTCCCTTTGCAGAAAAACAGCCCCAAAGCATGATGTTTCCACCCCCATGTTTCACAGTAGGTATGGTGTTCTTTGGATGCAACTC
Organism: Notothenia rossii; assembly: GCF_949606895.1. NCBI lineage: Eukaryota > Metazoa > Chordata > Actinopteri > Perciformes > Nototheniidae > Notothenia > Notothenia rossii. The sequence goes on along the minus strand of NC_136909.1, from coordinate 63,184,729 downwards.
AGCATTTTTTCTCCTCCAAATACATCTAGTTGAGTTTTTACCAAAAAGTTCTATTTTGGTTTCATCTGACCATCTGACATTCTCCCAATCCTCTTCTGGATCATCTAAATGCTCTCTAGCAAACTTCAGACGGGCCTGGACATGTACTGGCTTAAGCAGGGGGACACGTCTGGCACTGCAGGATTTGAGTCCCTGGCGGCGTAGTGTGTTACTGATGGTAGCCTTTGTTACTTTGGTCCTAGCTCTCCGCAGGTCATTGACTAGGTCCCCCCGTGTGGTTCTGAGATCTTTGCTCACCGTTCTTTTGATCATTTTGATCCCACGGGGTGAGATCTTGCATGGAGCGCCAGATCGAGGGAGATTATCAGTGTTCTTGTATGTCTTCCATTTTCAAATAATTGCTCCCACAGTTGATTTCTTCACACCAAGCTGCTTACCTATTGCAGATTCAGTCTTCCCAGCCTGGTGCAGGTCTACAATTGTGTTTCTGGTGTCCTTTGACAGCTCTTTGGTCTTGGCCATAGTGGAGTTTGGAGTGTGACTGTTTGAGGTTGTGGACAGGTGTCTTTTATACTGATAACGAGTTCAAACAGGTGCCATTAATACAGTTAACAAGTGGAGGACAGAGGAGGCTCTTAAAGATGAAGTTACAGGTCTGTGAGAGCCAGAAATCTTGTTTGTTTGTAGGTGACCAAATACTTATTTTCCACCATAATTTGCAAATAATTCTTTAAAAATCAGACAATGTGATTTTCTGGATTTTTTTTCTCACTTTGTCTCTGATAGTTAAGGTATACCTAGGATGAAAATTACAGGCCTCTCTCATCTTTTTAAGTGGGAGAACTTGCACAATTGGTGGCTGACTAAATACCTTTTTTCCCCATTGTATGTGACTTGCTAAATCAAAATCAGTCGCATTGACCCGAAGACACATTTTGAGCTGTATATACTGTTGGAAAGAGGAGATTCCTAGCTTTCTAATGATATCAGGATGGTTGTTGTACTCCAAATTTTAAGCAAAATATGTCACATTATATAATGACTGTCAACGAGTCATCATTTTGAGAAAAAGGCCTTTAAAGTTTCATCTTCTCTGGAATCCATCGATCTGATTGATTATTAGCAAATGATCAAAATACTTCGGAGGGAAGATATTTTCATTTGGATTACTGGTCTGGGGGGAAGCTCATGAGTGTGTGTGTGTGTGTGTATACGTGTGTGTTTGTGTATTTTTGCGTTTGTGTGTATTGTGTTTGTTTCCTGGGGAAAAAACTCACGAGAAACACCGGCTGTTGTTATGCCTGCTGTGACGTTAAGTTACTGTCACGATTCTCATGTCATGTCACGTTTCTATGTCTAGGTTTGGGTGTTTTGCTGTTCACCCTGTCATGTTTTCCTCCTGGGGGGTACACTACGAAGCAGGATTTTCGCTTAGCTGGCTAACTTCAGGGAAAACTTGGGGTTTCCGGTCCTACGAAGCTGGTTCTCTTTTTAGCAGGCTCGATCTCCATGGTAACTTATGCTGTGCGGCTAACCTGCCCCGGAGCAGGTTAGGTTGCAGGCTAAAAGCTCAACTCAGTGAAAGCACTGCCTGCTGACCAATCAGAGCTCAGTGTGCGGAGTTTAAAGCGATCAAGTCATATTACAGGAGAAAGGAAATACAGAAAAGCTGCCGTTGCAGGAAAGACGGCCGGCAAAAATCACCGACTGTGTGAACGTGAACATTAATAGAATATCACCTCCCATCTTCAGAGCAATCTCACTAATATAACATTAGCGTTAAGAAAGCTTACTTAAATATCTGCCACAACACAAGTAACCGGATCAAAGTAACATTAAGTACAGTCCGCGGCATATCACATCATAATGTATCATATATCTCCTTATCTGAGTCAGCTGAGCCGTATCTGGCCGTGCAACACTCACAGTGTCACATACTGTCTGCAGAAGTATTATTTTAAGCAACACATTAAGTTGACGAAACACTCGAGACAAATGTAATTAAAGTCAGATCCACTCGTGTCTTAGACGGGGCAGTGATATCATAAACCTGTTAATGTACGCATTCAAACTCTTTTTCTTTTACCAGCTGTATTCACCTTGCAGGTGCAGCTATGTGGCTTTTATCCTGGATAAAGTGTTTAAGTCATGGATGTTTAAAGTTTAACTTCTTCATATGTCTAATCTTATAGTTGACTTTTCATTCAGGAAGTATGACGCTGCGCTGTTTGTACGCTTCTCCATGTTTGTGATTGGTCGAATGCTCCAAATACCACCCCTTTCATGTGAACGCGCACCTAACTAGATCCAATTGATAACCCGCGTCGTAGTACCGTTTAGCGAGAGCGCGTATGTTTTGGATTAGGCCAACCGGCTAAGTCAAACATATCCAGGTTAGGTTGAACCAGCTTCTTAGTATACCCCCCCTGGTCTGGTCCTTTTCCCTGTGTTTTTCCTTCTGTTGTTAGTTTCCCTGGTGTGTCTAATTGTCTGATTGTGTTCAACTGTGGCCCTTGTGTTTCTCCTCCCCTGCCCGGCTGTCTCTCGTCTTGTGATTACCCCTAGTCTTGTCTCTTCCTGTGTTCAGTGTTGGTTCGCCTTTTGTTGGTGAATGAGTTCAACGTGGAGTGCTTTGTGTTTCCAAGTGATTTTCGATAAGAGCCCTTGAAATAAAGGTATTATCAGTATTATCTGCGTTTGGGTCCTACCTGCTTCACTCCTCGTATTAGTACGAACCAACCGAGAAATGGACCCAGCAGATGATCCATTTGAAAGGGAGCTGTATTCATTCACCTGCTTGCTGGCTTGCAGCTATGGTGAATGGAGGGGAGCATCCGGAGTTCAGCAGCGAGAGGCTGTTTTGGCAGAGGCGCGTCAGATGGCTACGGAGAAACCAGGCTTGGTGAGATTCTTACCTGGCTGAATTTCGAATTTCCTCTCTGTGTGTGATTCCCGGCCTGCTAGCCCCAGGCATGCTAGCTCCCTGCCTCCCAATTCCCAACCTGGCACCATACGCCTCGGTGGGTTCCGTCTGAAGTCAACCCGTGCTTCTGCCCCAGTTCCTGCTCCTGTCCAGGAGTCGTTTTCTGGAACTCGTCTGGCTTTTGGAGGTCCTCGGAGCCTTCAAACGGCTTCTAAGAGAAGGAGTCGCAAGTCCAGGCTAGCAGCCCGAGCTCCAAGAGCCATGGTTCCGGCCCTGGTACAGGCCCCAGCAGCCATGGCTCCTTGCTCCAGTGCCGGCCCACACAGCCATGGTTCCCTGCTCCAGTACCATCCCACACAGCCATGGTTCCGTGTTCCGGTTCCATGCCCAGCAGCCATGGTTCCGGCTACAGAACCGGCCCACACAGCCATGGTTCCAGACCCAGTTCTGGCCCCTGCAGCCATGGTTCCGGCCCCAGTACCGGCCCCAGCATCCATGGTTCCGGCTTACGTTCCGGCTCTCCGGCCCACTCCAGCTCCTCGTGTTCTGTCGGTGTTCCGACCCACTCCAGCTCCCCGTGTCCTGTTGGAGGTCCCGCCGTCACCTGTTCCGCCGAGGGTCCTGCCGACACCATGTCCTGTTCCGCTGGGGGTCCTGCCAACCCTGTGTCCTGTGCCGTTGGAGGTCTCGCCGACTGCTCTCCTGCCGGGGGTCCTGCCGGCCCTTTGTCCTGTCCCGTTGGGGGTCCCGCCGACTACTCTTCTGCCGGGGGTCCTGCCAACCCTATGTCCTGTGCCGTTGGAGGTTCCACTGGGGGGGTTCCTGCCAGCTCCATGTCCTGTCCCGTTGGGGATCCCGCCGACTGCTCTCCTGCCGAGGGTTCTGCCAACTCCATGTCTTGTCCCGTTGGGGGTCCCGCCGACTACTCTTCTGCCCGGGGTCCTGCCAACCCTGTGTCCTTTGCCGTTGGAGGCCCCGCCGACTACTCTTCTGCCGCGGGTCCTGCCAATCCTGTGTTCTGTGCCGTTGGAGGTCCCGCAGACTACTCTTCTGCCGGGGGTTCTGCCGGCCCTATGTCCTGTGCCGTTGGAGGTCCCGCCGACTACTCTTCTGCCGGGGGTCCTGCCAATCCTATGTCCTGTGCCGTTGGAGGTTCCGCCGACTGCTCTCCTGCCGGGGGTCCTGCCGGCCCTGTGTCCTCTTCCATGGGGGATCTTGCCGACACCTGTCCTACCGGCTCCGGATCCTGTCCGGTCTCCACCGGCTCCTGCCCGGCCTCCGGAGCTGTCCGGTCTTCGCCCTCGAGCCCGGCCCCCTGAGTTTGCCCGCTGTGGTCTTCGCCCCTCCTCGAACTCTGCCTTGCCCCCGGGCCGTCCGCCCGAGACCCCTTCCTTGAACTCTGCCTTGCCCCCGGGTCGTCTGCCCGAGACCCCCTCCTCGAACTCTGCCTTTCCCCCCGGGCCGTCCGCCCAAGACTCCTTCCTGGTCCTCTGCCATGGCCTGGGCTGTCAGCCAAGGCCCGTCCTCCGGACCCCCTCCATCCACCCTGCTGGACGTTGTTGGATTTTTTTTTTGGTGTTTAGGGACATCTAGAATCCGTCCCTTGAGGAGGGGGTTCTGTCACGATTCTCATGTCATGTCACGTTTCTATGTCTAGGTTGTCACGATTCTCATGTCATGTCACGTTTCTATGTCTAGGTTTGGGTGTTTTGCTGTTCTCCCTGTCATGTTTTCCTCCTGGGTTATTGTCTGGTCCTTTTCCCTGTGTTTTTCTTCCTGTCGTTAGTTTCCCTGGTGTGTCTAGTTGTCTGATTGTGTTCACCTGTGGCCCTTATGTTTCTCCTCCCCTGCCCGGCTGTTTCTCGTCTTGTGATTACCCCTCCCTGTATTTAGTATTGTCTCTTCCCTTCGTCTTTTGTTGGTGAATGAGTTCACCGTGGAGTGTTTTGTGTTTCCAAGTGATTTTCGATAAGAGCCCTTGAAATAAAGGTATTATCAGTATTATCTGCGTTTGGGTCCTACCTGCTTCACTCCTCGTATCAGTTACTCCGTTCTCTGCTTGTAATTATGCCGTTACAAGCTTCAAAGTTGTATTTATCATCTGAATTTGCCGGAACAAGTTTAATATTCTGAAAGCCAAGACTTTGTTGAATTGAAATCAGATGAAAACAAACTGTAACGGACCCTGCCGTGTTATCTATGATTACTATATGCCTTACATTCATAATTCCAGCTGGAGGGAGGGGAAGCTGCGCTGCGGAACAGCAGATTGGCGAGTGAGAGCTGTCATCTTCCCTTTACAAGCTTCAAACATGTATTTATCGAGTGATTTTGGAAATACAAGTTTCATATTCTGAAAGCCAAGACTTTGTTTATTTAAAATCAAACGCAAAACGCAAATCCACGTTTATTTTGAAATGAGCCGTTGCAACTTCCGACTGATTTCGATAGAGTGGGTCACTATGAAGACAAACGCCCACATGTCAGATTTCTTGCTAGGCTCCTTTTGAACACCTATCATAGTTTATGTTTCCTTCAAATACAGTTCATAATTTGCCCAAACACTAACCAGCACTATTCTGCATTAACACACTTCCCTTGCAGGGTGGATGTAGCTCGGTCCCAAGGGGTTTGGCCTGTTTTCCGGTTCAAGACCCCGAATGGACAAAGTTTCAAGTGTGAAGTAGAACTCTAAAAGGGGTCCGTTTACCTCCAGCACACTGCTGAGTTGCCCCTGAGCTGCCCACTGTTTCTTGTACTAAAATGCAGATTTTAAATTTCATCATGTGTGATTCAAATCTTCTAAAAAATATGTATCCAAGATTATACAATAACGCAGGATCCAACTTTAAGGCTTGAAGACCCATCAATAAATATAATAGGGCAATGGGACAGGGTATTGGTATCGGTCTGTGCATTCATATTCCGTTGATGACTAGGGTTAGGGTTAGGGTTAGGGTTAGACAGAGGACTGTCTTAGGTGAGACAGTCTAATCTGAACTTCATCTCACAACAAACATTATCAAATATTGCTGAATATTACGAACAAATAAAAGGACAGGCATCTTAACTCGTAAGCTGGTTACCTATGGAACAATCAGTTTGTAAACATCATGATCTGTTTGCATGTTTGTTTGTTCCTCTCTATTGTTGTACTGCTATTTATTTATTGTTGTACTGCTGTTGTCTGCTGTACTCCATTTAATTATGTTTTTATTTCTCTAATCTTGCTGTGGTCATTTAACATATTGCCAAGGACAACAGTTGAAAATTAGCCTGCTGGCTAATAATGGCTCATTTACAGCAATGTGGATGAATGTGCACTGTCCTTTAAATAAATAAACAAGCAAACAAACAAAACAGGGAAACTACCCGCATAATTCCTTGGTCCCAAAAGCTTTGCTTATTGTGTATCAACTGAGGTCAAAAGGTCTGATCTTGATCCGGTGCTCTTAGGTCAAATAAGACAATCACTATTTAATTGTGGTGATGTGTTGCATAGACTTAAATTAATGTGTTAAATGTTAAATCAAATGAACACCCAGACATGTTGGAGCCTGTGTAGAAGGAACAGGAGCTAATTGTTAAGAAGCTAATATATGCCCACCTTAGTTCTTATTGAACTTGTTCCATTAACTCTCCGGCCCCCTTTGTCTGATGTCATGATATGCTGCAAACTTTGTGTCAACTGTTTGGCAAAGCAAACAATGTGCAGAAAGTCATAGTTGAAGTCAAAACAAGTTTTACCCAAACTGCTTCCCCACCCCATCGTCCTTTTTGTAAAGAAACATAGAGTATTTCTTAATTTCTTTGCCGTCCCCTCCTCCCTAATCTGTCCCTTCGCTCTCTCTTGGGTAAAGAAACGAGCTGGCAGTATAAGTGTTATTCATGGCTTGGACAGAGGGTGAGTTTTACTGCAGGTAGATAAAAATATATCGTCCTTCTGCTGCTTTCTACATGCACTATGTACACTGTCGTTAATATGTGATGTGCTTCTCTGCTGCAAAGAGATGTGCATTTAAGATATCGCAACAGTGGCATGAAGGGAAATACTAAAATATAAGTAGTGTACTTTATGTAAAATTGGATTACGCTCTATGCATTGTATGGTAATCATTTTGTTGTGTATCGTGTATCTCTGATATGATGCATAAAGGTGCATTTCATGTTTATTGTATTGAATAAGTATAGGAGATTGTTTGACTTGGATCACAAGGTGAACATTTTTGACTCAATCAATGCACTTTTAGCTTCCATAATGTTTCAACATCCACCCTCACTTTAGTTGTCATCCTTTATTTGAAGAAATTATTTTTTTTAAAAAGTGTTGAATACACATTATGTTCTTCTGGAATTAACATACTGCTAAACCTGCTGTATTCACTTTCTGTGAAATTAGCAGTTTTAATAGAAGATCTTAAATCATTAACACCTTTTCAGAAGGCTCTACAGGCCTTGAAGGGCCAAGATCCAAGATGGACCCAGAAATGAACCCTAACCACATAAAATATATTTTTTCCCAAAAGAGATAGACAATTTAACAGGGAGGATTATTAGACTTAAAAGAAAGTATTTTTACCCTGTGATGATTCCACATAATCAGAGCGGATAAAGAGTCCTCAGGGATCTACTTGGGTGTTTTGATAAATATTGATACATAAACCCGACACATGCAGAAAGAATGATATACAGTAACTGACACAAATGTTAAGGCAGCCGATGCTGGTCTGGACCAGGTCTCAGTTACTAGAAACATTCAAAGTTGAACTAAGAACTCAGGTGTTGAAAGACTTTTGAGTCCAATATTTTCTACTTCACTTTTTTCTTCAAAACACAAATGTATCACGTAAAGATCTATCTTAGTGGTTCGTAAATGTTATGTTTATCTTGTAATATCTCTACAAGTGAAAGAAACAATCACATCAGTTGAGAAATGTTTTTTCATGGAAAAAGGCCACAAGTACACATTCCAAACAAAGTTTTGGAGGTTGATCCAATAGAGGATTTGTTTTGTTATTCTTTTATGATAGGTATACAAAATAAAAAAATGTTTCGCACTAACTTAAACAAACCAAACTTTGATTCAGATCAACAATACAGGCTGAATGGCAATTCCAAAATTCATTTTTTTAAAAACATGATGACAATGATGTGATTGAAGGTGTATCCTTTTAACAATGTAGAATACCAAGCTCTTATTCTTAACTAGTTTAGCAGCTAGTAAAAAAAGGTGCCCAATATCTTTGCTCATTGCTTTGGGATAATAATAATAATAATAATATTAATAATAATAATAACAATAATAATAATAGGGAAACTAGAGAAAGAAGAATAAGGATAAACCATTATAGAGCTATCAAGAGAACCCATGGGGGGGCAGAAAGTCAAAAAGTTGCAAGAGGTTATTGGTGACGAGGAAAGGAGAAAAGAAGAAAAAGTAAAGAACCAAGTGAAAAGAAAAGGAGAGATCGAGGAGAGCAAAAGAAAGGTGGAGAAAAAAAATGAAGCAAGTGGCAAGGACAATGGTTGCGTGGGGGGGAGAAGGGAGGAGATAGAGTGGTAAAGGATGGAGTGTGTATAGAGAGCGGAGGGGTGGACAGGAGGGAGGAGGCGGCGGCAGGGCGTGTTTCTGTGTGTAAGCGTTTCCTTCAGCCGGGGTGATTGAGCACCTCTGCCCTGAACTCTGGGTAATGAGCGGGAGAGGGAAAGGGAAAACTTCTGCCCTGGAAACTTCCCAAATTATTTAGAGGCTTGGAAGAAAAAAAAATTACAATATGCACAATCGACCTCTCGATACGGGATGAAAAATAATGAAATTCTTCGTGACAGTCCTTCCAACCTCTAGCTGTATAATGATTTTTATACCCGCCCCCCACCCCTCCTCCACCCTTACTGGATCCCTCTCCCTCTCCCTGAGCCTGTAGTATCCCGGTACATCTGTTTTGCATGAGATGCATAAAATGACAGGACTTAGACAGCCACTGCATCTAGTGACAAAGATTACTGTCAGCCACCTTCGCCAGTTAATACATCATTGCCACTGGTCCGTTCCCTGCCTCTGTCTCCTAGCGACAGCCTATCCCTCGGCGAGGCCTGGGCCATGTGATGAGCCCCCCACTGACTAACACCCCCTCCCAACATACACACCTCCCTCTGCTACCTTTTACATAAAAAAAAGAAGAATAAGAGGAGCTGCTATTTTCAACTTTACATTTTTATTATATTACCATAAAATATTGGTGGGAGCCCAGCATCGGCATTCATATGTGAGGAATTTGATTCCGCCGGTGATTATGCCGCGTTTAGACTTGTTAATCTGCAGCTGCATGAGAGAGAAGAAAGTGGGGGCAGAGGTGGGGGGGAGAATACTATTTGCTTTTGGATATTAGGTTTTTTTTCTTCCTCCTATTAGATACAGGACATAGAAACTTTTAAATGGTGCGAGCGAGCACGAGGCGAAAAAAGAGAAGAGTTTGGAGAATAATCTGAAATGGTTTACAAGGTTTATCTGATGGTTCACTGGTTAAACAATACCTGTTTTGGTTTGGTAGGTTTGGAGAAGTCTTATATTTGTAGACCAACCAGAAAGTTAGCATCACAAGGGCCAAAGCTAAAGCCAAAAAGCTACAGGATGTTCCCGTTAGCTTTCGGTAAATGACAAAAAAATTGCTTTGTGGCAAATAAACATTTATAATACTTATAATACATATTAGCACCACTTTGTGATATTTGAAGAGGAAATGCAATCGAAAGAAGTAAATAGCTAAAGCTGTACTATAAAAAATCAACATGGCTGCCCATCAACAACGCTAAGCTAAAGGCAGACTTGTTTCAGCATGATGACGTTTAGTAGTCTCTTTTAAACACTTAAAAAATATGAATTATATGAATTTTAAGTAGAAACAACTTTTTTCTTTTTGTTTTGGCACTTCATCATATTCTGAGGTAAACTTATTTTGTTCTGTTTTCTTTTTAAAATGAATGAAGTTGTGTCTAAACCATTATCCTGTTAGCCTGGTTTTTAGATTGATTTTACATTGACTGTTGCCTAATGCAGAGGTTGCGCTAGACTTTTTCACTGCCCGTCATCACACAGACAGGATCGTATCATTTCCTTCAAAATCCAGTATTACCCGTCGGCCTTTACACAACTTTGACGAGGGGGGGAGAGAGATAACTGTAAACCGGGGGGGGGGGGGCGGAGAGCACGCTTGTGCCATAACGCAGTGTTATGCATTCCCGCTGCACCTCGCGGGACAGCGTAAAGCCAAAACTCACACACATTTCACTGATTTGTTCGGCAAAGTAAGCTTTGGAAACTGTAACATTTCCTTTTAGGCGGGCATGCATAACACCGGAGCCTCGCTGCGGGGAAACTTTGGCACTGCTCCGAGTTTCTTCTAATCTGTCAAAGTGACGGACTGCTTTCAGATTTGTCGGTCATTGTTAAAAGAAATCTGTCATAGACGGAAAATATTCGGTTAACGCGACCTCTGGCCTAATGTACGTTCGTAACTTGGACATCGAACCCCCAAATGTTCCCGGGGGCCGGACCTTTGTCACCGCTCCTTTAGCTAAAATGTGAGTTTTATTGGCCTATTATAACAAAGTGATCGAATGATTCTTAAAAGTTATCTATATATCGTAGCTAACGTAGCCATTTCAAACATACTGACAAAACACGTACATGTATGAAACTTACTCTGCAAGAGTGAGAGTTGGCCAACCTTATAGTCCCTGATTCAGGCTATGGTCCCAACTGAGTGCGTCACTTTTTAGTGTGTCTTTTTCCCAGCCTTTTTTTATTTGCAGCATTTTCTTTGTTTATGCAGCACTTTTGCACTTGTCAGCCACCGTACAATTGGATGGTAAGCCATGCAACCAATGATTAGTTGTTTGTTTAAGTTTTAGCTTTAATTTTCTAAGCTATCTTCTCAGGATCTTATGCAAAATGAAGTAGGTCCCATATTTATCTTCTAATTTAGGCATTTTGGATGTACATGCAAATCTCTATTTTATATATTACAAATAGAATATGTTGCAGCTTTAGTGGAGTTGTGCATTCTGTGTACTAGTTTTATATTCTTACTTGCTAGACAAATAAAAAAATAAAAAAACAGCAGAACAATACACACAGACAAACAACGACTCCTGCTGTGTGTTCTCACAAGGTGTTGGAACACGACTTTTGTTTCACTCCGTCCTTGTTCTAATTCCTTTGTCTTACGTTCCTGTGTGTCCTTTGCTTCAGATTTCTTTGTTTTTCATTGACTCACGCTGCTTTTCTCTTGTCATTATCCTACCTTCTCCTTCTCTCATCCCTCTCTTTCATCCCTTTCTCCCCGTCCTCCCCTCCACTGACATTGTAATGTTACTGCACACGACTTTATCTCGCCTGAAAAGGTGAAGCCATGAATGATCTCTCCAATTTAAAAGCACTCAACCCTCACGCCGCCTGAAATGAATATTTTGCATATATTCATGCAACAATGATTCAATTTGAGGATATTATTTGCAAACAGTGGCTGAATTCTCCGCAGCATTAATAACGGAGCGGCAGGGCCGATATCACCGGGGATGAAAAATGTATTTATTCTGACGTGTTTAGAATGAACCGGCGCGATTAATTAAAAAGTAAACAATAAAGACAAGAGTCAGATGGAAAAAGAGAGATGGGAAGAGTCAGTGAAAAGGTTCATTGTCAATTTGGTTTTTTCTGTCGCTTGTTAGAGTCGTTTGGGGGTTGTTTGACTGTGAAACATCGTCAGATAGGGAAGTTGTTTTGGTGGACTTTTTGTCCAAAAGTGGAAAAACAGTTGGAAGGCTTAATGATTTATTGACTTGCAAACTCCTCTTGCTCCTCTTATCATTGCAATTATGCTTTCACTTATTTCTTTTACAGACACAATGCAAATTACATGAGTGCTTACACAATTACACTCACACAAGATTCATTCATTCATTCCTGTAGATAAATAGAGATTCATTGGACTCAACAATTTGATATCATTAACACAATCATTATACTGTCCTTCCTTTGACATCCATGCATTGACCATACAACGTCAGTTACATTAGCTTAAACAATGAGTGTAGTACAATGATAATCCAAATAAAGAAACAAAAATCACAGTGCACTAGGATAAATAAGAGAAAAAGCTAAGAAAAAAATCATTAATACATAACAATAATACTTTTTAAAAATAAAATAAAAGAGAGGTGCCGTTAGAACTCTTGTATGGCCTTTATTAATGGTGACCATCTTTCATTCGTCTGTTTTCAACTATAACCTGCTATGATGTTCTCCATGAGGTAAACATGTGTTGTCCTTTCTCTCCACTGCATTATGGTGGGGCAAAAGCACAAAAAACCCTGCATTGATGTATGAACAGCAGTCTTTAAAGTCCAAATGTGGTCAAACCCTGGTAGAGATGTCTTTAAACAAACTCTCGGCAGTATGTAGGAGGGGGGGGGGTTTACTTAATACAGGGCATAATTAGTCTCTGAGCTGACTCACAGGTTGTGTGCAGCTACATGTGCAGCAGTGGTTAAGGGATATGTGGATTAATGTGGGTCCACAAGCGAACGTTTTCTTTAAAAACTAGCATCTGTTCAGTGTTTTCTCGTAGTGAGCCTCAACAGTTTGGGAAATACAGTACAAATACACTCTGAAGGAAAGAGAGTGTAGCAGACAAGATTTTGGCATCAGGCCTATAGGAGGACTGGATTGCATGTAACGGGATTAGGTTACCAGGAAAAAAGTAACTGTATCCCCTTACAGTTACACTAAAACAATGTACATTTAAAAAAGTCCAAGTTTGGAAACTTTTCCTTTTTCTTTGCATAAGAGAAGATATAATGTTTATAAGGCTGTTTGATTGTTGCGTACTCTGAGGGTCAAATCATCAGCTCAATGATGGTAAAGGTAAATAGGGTGGGTTGATATCCTGCTATTTAACATGACATTTTCTTTTTGAGTATCGACAAAGTTAGGTTGTGTTTGTCAGACATGCAGTTTTGAAGCATGGAAACAACACCAGTTTCCTGCGGTTTTGAGCGGAACCATTGGAATCAAAGATGTGTCTTCATTGGATGGCATTGCCTAGGATATGAAAGTAGTTGTTGGATGTCATGGATGGACTTTGTAGCTCTTTCTTAGTTTTTTTATTACAGGTATTTGTTTTAAATATTTATTTAGATATAATTTGGCCTTGTTTCGTGTTAAGATATCATTTTTTATCATTCTATTTATGGTCCCATCTGTAGACCAACTCTTGACTTCCAATTTGTTATTACAGTATTATAATTTTTTTATGATATTAAATATATATATAATATATATATATGAATTATTGCTCTTTTCATAAAACACTTTGACACTTCCCTATACGTGTGTTTGCATTATGTCAATGCGGAATACATTTTAAGCTGCAATTGTTAGGGGGAAAGCGTTACAGTAAGAGGATTAACCATCAATTAAATGTGTAAAAAAATTGAAAAAGTTAATAAATTGAATTCAATTATTTAGTCGTAATATTGCAGTGGCAAAAATGCAACTCTTCTTTTCCTCTACAGAGAGCAAGATATAGCCTGTTTAGTACCACTGTGTGTGTGTGTGTGTGTGTGTGTGTGTGTGTGTGTGTGTGTGTGTGTGTGTGTGTGTGTGTGTGTGTGTGTGCGTGTGCGTGTGCGTGTGCGTGTGCGTGCGTGCGTGCGTGCGTGCGTGCGTGCGTGTGCGTAGTTGTCGGAGGGGCTTTACAGAAGTTCTCTCTGTGTGAATCAGTTTCCTGTGTCATTAGTCTAGATCCACTCTAATGATGGTCCCACTGGAGCGCCACTTCACACACACACACACACACACACACACACACACACACACACACACACACACACACACACACACACACACAAACACACACACACACACAGACACAGACACAGACACAGACACACACACACACACACACACACACACACAAACACACACACAGCCACACAAAAGCTGAAATCCAGCCCGCGTTGAGTGCGGCAGATATGAGAGGCTGCGGTTGCATATGGGAGCATATGCATGTAAATTCCATCATTTATGGCATTATCTGGAGGAGGTATTGTCTCTCCAACGTAATGTATGACTGCCAGGGAAACATGAAAGAGACACAGGGAACGAGAGAGGCTCATATGCATGCAGAGAACCGATACGCCATAACATATAATGACAGTTCCCGCATGTGGAGGAAGAAACAGGGAGGCAAATGAGAAAGAGAATTAGAGAGGAGAGGGAGACAGAGGAAGAGAGAGATGAGAGAAAGAGAAGGGGACATTGGAGAGAACAGGAGAAAAAAAATGAGGAAGAGTGAAATAGGGCTTTAGTGATATGCAGATTTTCTGGGTTAAAAACTTGGTATTTTTCCCCGGTTTGGCCAATTTCAGACATGTAAAGGTTTAAAAGTCCCATTAAAGGTAGAAAACACTGATTGGAAAATATCTAGTTTCAGGCACTTTTTGAAATATTGGGATGTTCCAGGAATACATTAGACAACAAAGGGATTCTATTGTGTGAAGATGTACAGGATAACTGGGAAACAGCAAAGGATGGAACTTGCATGTGTGTGTGAGTACAGACATGTATCATACTGCAATTGTTGTGCGATACGTGTGTGCTTTTGGGGTCTGAATAAAGAGAAAGATGTAGTCCCGATTTGAAAAATAGCCAGGTGGGGGAATATGACTAGCTCAGCCTTTTAGAAGATTCTGTAGAGAGGGAACGAAAGAGACACCGAGCCCAGACCCTGAGAATAAAGGAGGACGCAACCAACAGGGACTGGAGCTTCAGCAGAGAGATACAAGAGATGGGGGAGCAGCTCCAGAACGAGAGCTGTCATGTTTCTTCTCCCAGCTGCACGCATGGCGCTGTCCAAACACCTGCCCTATGCCCAGCTACCAAAACACCGACGCCCTACAACACTGGTAGCTTCCCACTACCACCGCCTTTACCTGCCTCTCTGACTCCGACACTCACCCTGATCCAAACTCTCTCCCTGCTACTTTAAGACCAATCGATACTTTCTTTATCTGAGAGGATCGGTGAGGGTCAGCTATGGTCTTTATTATACAACAAACGTAATTCGCCATTTCCCCAAGGGTCCTCTAGGCATGGTGCAGCTCTTGATTTGTGAGGGCTAGACTGTACACTTAGCAAGCCCACCAGCAGTGCGTACTCAAGTTTTGTTCAATAGTCCAAACCAAAAAAGAGTTTTCACAGAGTTCAAGGACGCTGACATTAGTTGATTAGCTAATACCCTTACATAACCCTGCTCTGCTATTTCATTTCAAACTTATTGCATTAGCTGTGAGAGTGCGAGTAGTCGACACAGTTCCAGCAGCACCCTTATCATGACGTTAGGCACTTCAATAGAAACACTCAAGTTTAGCAGTATTCTTAAAAAGGACATATCGTGCTAATTTTCAGGTTCATATTTGTATTTTGCTGCAGCACCTCTTTTCACCCTCTGTCTGAAACCAGAGCCCAGTCAGCTCTGATTGGTTAGCTGGCCGGCTCTGTTGCGATTGGTCAACAGCTTCGAAAATATCCTTCTTCTTAGCCTATCAAGAAAAATGAGTTGGAAAGCTGGCCAATAGAAGTGCAGGTGTTACATAGTGATGTCATTAGGTTATGTAAGTAAAGAAAGGCGTCCAATGAAGGCGTTTCAGGTAGGGGGGAATTGTGGCCTTTGCGGATCATTAACATGCAAAAACAACTTTATAACACACTACAGGAATAGGAGAACTCCCAAAAGCATGATAGCGCCTCTAAGAGTTCAATTTCTCTTGACCAACCCCTGCTTGAGAGTGAAACACACTGCACATCCAAGTTTATAGGCTGCAACTTTAGATTAACTCCCGTTCTGTTTGTCCCACAGTGCAAGTGTGTCACTCTGGGTTCTCACCCCTCATCAGAACACCTGGACAGTGTTTGCCAGTGTTTACCACTGTGTACGGCACGGCGCACAGTGCGGTCTGTCATTCATACTTACACTGTAAATAAGGGAAGCAGTGTAGTGGAAGGGATCTGAAAATTACTTCGCCTCGTGCCTCGGTGACGAAATTAATAAACGGAGGCATGGGAGCAGAACGAGTTTTGACAATGCAAGTCTCTCCCTCCTTCTCTCTCGTCACATCCCTTTCTTCTCGGCCCCGCTGTCCTATTTTCCTCTCCCTCTCTCTCGACAGTGGCCTAATAAGGCTCAATTACACGGAGGTTCTTTCATTCATTATAGGCATGGGCCCCGGCTTCTCTTTGTGGACTCCTATGAAATACTAACGCGGAGAAATAGCCGGGGCCCGGGCTTACTTATGAACCCGTTAATAACCGGGTGCGGCTGCCTTGATGAAAACAGCTTTCTCAGCAGCCTGTCTGGCCACCACGCAAATACAAACACACAATGGAGATGGGGAGGAAAGAGGGGGCTAGCGCTCTAGTTAGCCTCTGAAACAATGCTTCTGTGGACGACAAGCGCCCGCAATTAGCGCATCCACAGCGTGGGGGGAACCCTATACATCTTTGTCTGTTTCAATCACAGGGAGACGCCACTCAAGGTAAGAATTAGGGCCGAGGATGCCATCAATTTCCCTTAACCTGTTTTATATTGCTCTGTGTAGGTGAACGTGTGAGAGATTGTTTTTGTCAGCCTATTAAAAGTGACGCCGGGCACGTTAGGGTTCAAAGATACTTGGAGGTTGCGGATGTATGTTTGCATTGTGTTTGGATGGCAAGAAAATGTTTTACGTCCCTCTCACTCGCTTCCTCTCCCGAGACAGACCTTGATATCTAATGAAAATCACACTCCATACCACAAAAGACTTTCAGCCCTGCTTCTGTCCATAACATCATTGGCGGATACACATCCCACCTCTTCACACAATTCAATCTGCCCTCCCAGAGCCTGTACACTGTCATTGGGAATCAGACAGACAGGCTCTTTATGGCGGTCTTTACGACTCCGACTGAAATAACTGCATTCCCCGGTGGGAGATAGAGCAGTGGAAAATGTAACATTATACATTTACTACAGTGGGAGAAGGAGGGAGAGCATACGGAAGATGAGAGATGTCCCACACTGGTCAATCAAAAAAGGGGTCTGTATTCATGCAAAGCACCCTGCCTCATCCTTCTTGTCTTCGTAAAGCTTTCTCCTTCAGGCAAATTTCATCCGTCCATCTCCTTCCTTCCTTCCGTGTCTTTGTCCATCCTCCCTGAGACCAGCAGCCGTGGCAGAGATTGCAGTCCGAGGTTGTCTTCCGAGATGAAAGATGGCATGGCGGTGGCGCTCTGGGGACGATCGCACCCACCGTGACACACACACACATACACACTCTTCCTCGCGCACTCACGTACGTCCCGCTCTTTCATTCGCCGCCGAAATGGTCCCTGCCTGGGCTAATTTACATAATACACTTCTGACACCTTTACTTTATTCATCAATCACACCCAGGCAGCTTCTCCAGGTCTGGGCTTTTGTCTGAGCATGTCTGTGGCTGTGTAAGGCTAGGCACAAAAGATTAATTTCACAGCTTTTTTCCCCCTCTTCTTCTTCTCCTCCTCTCCCTCCGTCCCTCTTCTTCCTCCCTTTTATTTCCTCCCCCCTCATCCTTGTCCTCCTCCTCCTTTCTTGTTCATCCCTCTTTCATTTCAAAGATACAAAGCCTGCAGAATGACAGC